>NC_041745.1:19086766-19405099 GCF_004115215.2 Ornithorhynchus anatinus | reverse complement strand
AAGGGAGTGGGTATAAGTGGAGAATAGAAAGGAACCCAGAACTGAACACTGACAGACCCCCACAGTTGGGGGTGGTAGGCAGAGGAGGAGTCTGCAAAAGATAAAGAGAATGAGTGGCCAGATAGATAGGATGAGAACCAGGAGAGGACAGTGTCAGTGAAACCAAGATTAGATAATGTTTCTAGGAGAAAGGGGTGCTCAGCACTGACGAAAGCAGCTGAGAGGTCGAGGAAGATAAAAATGGAGTAGAGGCCACTGGATTTGGCAAGAAGGAGATCATTGGTGACCTCCAAGAGGTCAGTTTCTGTGGAGTGAAGGGGACAGTAGCCAGATTGGAGGGGGTCAAAGTGAGAATTGGAGGAGTGGAACTTTGGACAGCTGGTGCAGGTAAGGAGTCTTGCTCAAGTAATTTTGAGAGGAATGATAGAAGAGATATGGGGCACTAACTGGAAGGAGCCATGGGGTCAGGGGAGGGATATTTTTTAGGATGGGGAGACATGGGCATATTTGAAAGCAGTGGGAAAGAAGTCACTGGAGAATGAACAGTTGAAGATAGCTGTTAGGGAGGGAAGAAAGGAGGGAGACATGTTGTGATAAGGGGTGAAGGAATGGGGTTGGATGCACAGGTGAAATGGGTGAATTTTAAGGAAAGGCAGAAAATCTGCTTTAGAGATACTGCTGGGTAAGATGGGACAGCTGAAGAAGGGAAGAGGGAGAGGCTGGGGGTGGGGGAGATTTTAGGCAGATGCTGACTGTTGGTATCATTTTTCTCAATAAAGTAGGTGGCCAGGACATTAGGGACAAGGTATGGTGGGGGGAGGGATGGAGGTTTGAGGAGGGAGTTTGAAGAGTCCTGACCAACTTTAGGACCCCTCAGTGACTGAGCCCATAAATCTGTCTTACCAGTCATTCATTTATTCATTCAATCATATTTATTGAGAGCTTACTGTGTGCAGAGCACTATACAAAGCACTTGGAAAGTACAATTCAGCAGCAGATAGAGACAATCCCTACCTAACAATGGGCTCACACTCTAGAAGGGGGAGACAGACAACAAAACAAGTAGACACACATCAACAGCATCAAAATAGATAGAATTATAGATATATACACATCATTAGTAAAATAAGTAGAATAATATGTACAAATATACACAAGTGCTGTGGGGTGGGGAAGGGGGTAGAGCAGAAGGAGGGAGTAGGGGCAATAAGGAGGGGAGGAAGAGCAGAGGAAAAGGGGGGCTCAGTCTAGGGAGCTCCTCCTGTGAGCTCTTATTAGGGCTTTGAAGGAAGGAAGAGAGATAGTTTGGAGGATGTGAAGAGGGAAGACATTCCAGGCCAAAGTTAGGATGTGGGCTAGGGGTCGAGGGTGGGACAGGCGAGAACCATAGTGAGGTTAGTGGCAGAGGAGCAGAGTGTGTGGGAGGGTCTGTAGAAGGAGTGAACGGAAGTGAAGTAGGAGGGGCAAGGGGATGGAGAGTTTTGAAGCCAATAGTGAGGAATTTTTGCTTCATGCCAAGGTTGATAGGCAACCACTGGAGATTTTTGAGGAGAGGGGTGACATGCCCAGAGCATTTCTGTAGAAAGATAATCCAGGCAGCATAGTCAAGTATAGACTGAAGCGGGGAGAGACAGGAGGATGGGAGATCAGAAAGGAGGCTGATGCTCCTAAGTGCTCCTAAGTCCTAAGTGCATTCAGTTGTGTTTATTGAGCACTTACTGTGTGCAGAGCACTGTACTAAGTGCTTGGAAAGTACAATTCAGCAACAAATCCTGTTGCTGAGACAATCCCTACCCAACAATGGGCTCACAGTCTAGAAGGGAGGGAGACAGACAACAAAACAAAACAAGTAGACAGGTATCAACAGCATCAATACAAATAAATAGAATTATAGCTATATACATATCATTAATAAAATAATTAGAATAATAAATATGTACATAGGATTAGAACCTAGGTCCTCTGGTTCCCAGGGCTGTACTCCTTCTGCTATGCCATGCTACTTCCCAAGTGGCTCATTTGTTTTAGAAATGATGAACTAAAAATTATGAGTACATATCTGAATTAAAATATGACATACTTATTGGGATTACTCTCAGGATGACCTGTGAGTACATAAGAATGAGATAGGCAATAGCAGACAACCAGACTACAATTGCCTACCAATGAACTTGGAGGTCTATGTGAAAAGTATATAATAATGCAAATGATTTGAGAAAAAAATCAGATTGTCCTTGTGCATGAAAATATGAAAAAGTTTACATTTTAATAATTTGTGGTTTAATAGGCAAAAATAAACATAATTCATGCTCATCTCACCCTCATTATTCAATATTCCTCAAATAAAGGTTGTTAAACATTTGTCTAGTTTCTTAATACTCCTGGCTTAATATTAACAGGGACCAGTGGCAGGAAACACAACATGCAGGAAAGAATTACTCCCTTAATTAGGTTCATTTCATTAAATAGCCTTACTCAATTAGTTTCATAGATTTTACTTTTAGAAGAAGAACAAAGCACCCCAGATAGCTAAAACCCATCTTGGCTGTGTTAAAAGGGAGCGATCAAATTCCTTTAAAAAATTCAAATAATGATTGATTGTCAAGATCTATTTTCACAGGCGGATTCAGCCAAACCTTCCAGCCAGGTAAAGTTTCTGCAGGGTCAGCTTATATTGCAGATCTAAATACTGATCAAGCTGAGTGAATTGCCCTGAATTAAGCCTGCATTGGCTTTATTGTCATTGAACCAAAAGACAGTTCTACTATTGCCTTGAATGAGTCCCTGTCAGTAATTCTGTTTCACTGTAGAAAAGGATTCTGTGTAGCTGATCTTTCTTCCTCTCTGCATCATGGATAACAACAGAAGTAACTGAATACAGCGCATTTCATTATGTGCTTAAGAACATATTCTTGAAGTAGAAGATAGAGTCCCTGCCCTCTGAAGAGCTTTCTATCTAGATAGGGAGATAGCCTAGGGAGATATACTAGGTGCTAAGGTAAGAGCTTAGATACATATGTTAGAAACACAAGTAGACCAATAAAATAAAACCAGTGAACAAACACCTCATTCTACCCTTCTACACAAACCCTGTGGCCCAGAACTTTGTCATTTAGAGCTCAAATTTGGGGTGCCATCTTAGAATCCATTAAAAAGTCCTTCAAAATAGAATAAAATTAACAAAGTATAAAAGCATGATCTGTGATATAAAATCTACTGTTCCCCCTGCACACACACACACACACACACACACACACACACACACACACTTCACCTCCTATGAATCCTCTTCAATAGACTGATTGATTGATTGATTGAAAAGCCAAACCCCACTCTCTTCTAAGCACCTAATCCCCAGCTAAAGGAACAAAATGTTTAGAGCGGGATAGAGGTGAAGAAGTGTGGTGCTAATGAGGAAAGAAAATGGGGAAGGCAAAGAGAAAACGAAGGGGACAGTGAAGAGGAGAAAATAGCAGGAGGGAAGAAGAAAAAGGGAGAGGGAAAAGGGAGAGAAGAAGGAGAGTGGAAAGGCTTACAATTGTCTCCTGCTAGTGTCCTTGGCATCTACATCTCCAGTCTATGCCATCACCACTTTCAAAAGTGCAGTGACAGAGTTTCTGCTGCCTAGACTACAGTGATAGGGTTTTCACTGACTATTTCTGGCACTACTAAAGTCAGAAGCTTCCTGGAGCTACCCAAGGGCTTATAACAGTGCTTGACACATAGTAAGCACTTAATAAATATAATGATATTTGAACGGCCCCATCGCAGTGGCTGCCATGGAAGTCTCTGGGAATCAGCTGGAAAACTACCATTCTATCCAAGGTTGAAGTAACAGAGTTTCAACATACATGTTCCACTTCTGAGCCACAGCCACCACTGCTCTCAGCCCACTCTTGCCGCCCAAGTCAAAGTCACCCCATTGGTGAGATGCAATCCCCAAACCAGGACCATCCTGCCTAAGGTAGGATGCTTGCTCACATTAGGCTATCATTTCTTGAACCTCTAAAAGGAGCATTGCAAACCCAATAATTTACACTTTGAAAATCTACCATGAAGCTAAAATTGTACCGCTAAAGTTATATGGAGAGGACTTTTTAGGACTCACAATTCTTACAAACTTAGATTAGTGTTAACATAGTAAGAGGAGGGATAAGACCAAAGCTGGAAGAAGTGGAGTTTCTCTTCCTGAGCCAAGGGTCCAACACCCACCAAATAAATCCCTAGGTTCCCTAGGAACCCCAGAGCTGGCTTCTATCACCAACACTTCTAGAATCTGGTTCTGGGGTTTCCCCTGCTGCTACTAACTTCCTATGTCTCCAGAGACAGAAGCAGGAATCCTCTGCTCCAGAGCAGTGCTGCCAACCACTTCTAGACCACCACTGCCCTGAGAGGTTCTGTTTGTGAGGGCAGAAGCTGTGCAGAATCAGAAACAAGGCACATGATCTCTTCAAAGGTCATCCATCTCCATGTCATGATGTTTATCCCAGTCCCCATCTGAGCACCCAGGCAGGTCTCAAAACTATTCCAAATATGGTTGTGACCCTTGGACTAGATCCAAATGGGTCTACATCGAATTAAGGAAAAGGGAGAATCTCCAATAAAACCAAAGGGCACAGATTGCCTCAGTGGATTTTTAAAACCTCATATGCTCAGATTGTAGAAAGATCATAAAAAACAGTGGCTGACACCCACATAAACACCCACATAAAATAGGATACAGCGACTGAACCAAGACATCTAGTTGGGGTGTAGGGATCAGTGAATTTTATGGGTGATATAAACCAGGTCATTAACCTGAACAGTCTACGAGGAAAAGTGTGCTTTGTTTTGGGTCTGTTCACAAATTTTCCCGGTCCCTCAGCTTCTCTCTTCCTAATGAAACAGAAATACTGTGGTTGCCAAGACCTCATAAAAGGATTCTGATGGCAGAGTTAAAGGCAGGGTTGGTGGTTTGTTGGATATGATTAGAACACCTAAATTCCTTTAAATGTTCATTAAATAATCACAGATAGGTTTGCGAACCCTCTGTAAATTAATAATAATAATTGCATTTGTAAGTGCTCAGTATCTACCCCACAGCTAGATACAGAGCTTGGCACTTAGTAGATACTTGACAAATAATAATAGTAACAATGGCATTTGTTACATGCTTACTATGTGCCAAGCACTGCTCTAAGCACTGGGGGGGATGCAAGGTGATCAGGTTGTCCCAAATGGGGCTCACAGTCTTAATCCCCATTTTCCAGATGAGCTAACTGAAGCACAGAGAAGTTAATATTTGCCCAAAGTTACACAACCGACAAGTGGTGGAGCCGGGATTAGAACTCATGTCCTCTGACTCCCAAGCCCATACTCTTTCCACTGAGTCATAGTTATTACTATTATTAATATCATCATCGTTATTGTAAATACCAGGGCAGATAAAATGAAATTAGGCTGGACACTGTCCCTGTTCTACACAGTACTTACAGTCTAAGGGGAAGGTATAACACAGATTTCATCCCCATTTCCCAGGTGAAGAAACTGAGGCACAGAGAAGTTAAGTAACTTAGCCAAGTCATTCAATTGCATTTAGTGAGTGCTTACTGTGTGCAAAGCACTGTACTAAGTTCTTGGGAGAGTAAAATATAACAATAAGGTCACACACAGGCAAGTGGAAGAGCAGGAATTAGAACCCAGGTCCCCCGGCTCCCAGGTCCATCCTCTTTCCACTAGGCCAAACTGCACTCCACTGCAGTGGTCGTCTAGACTCTGATCTCACTATGGGGGAAGATAAGGAGCTCAGTCTCCTTGTGCCTCCATAAATGCTGTAAATGATAACTATGATGAAGATGATGATGTTGCTGCTGCTGCTATACTCCAACCATAGTGAATCAAATCTAGCTCCCATGTGACAGGGGATAGAAAAATAGCTGCCTCTCATGTTGTTTCCCTTTTGTCATTTGCCCAAACTTGTCATTCTGCATGTGTTTACTCCTGCTGCTCCTTTAGCCTTATTAAATGTCTTAGGCTAAGTGAATGAACGTTCTAGAAATGAGAGACCCTCAGGCAACAGCCTCAAGTTTCCACAGGAAGCAGACCACTGCATCAGTTGTTGAAGGGAGCAGTAGGACCTTCTAAAGAAAGAACAAGGAAGTATCACTACCCTTGAGAAGCTGCTAATCTAATGGAGAAGTCACACAAAACAAATTATTCCAACTGAGAGTATATATGTACATAATGGACCACAAGTGGCAGAAAATCATAAAAAAATTCATGAAAACATAACCCAAGAAATACATTTACTTAAACAGCTGTCATTCCTGCTTGCAGAAAATGACACAGGATGTTGTTGATGCCTGTCCATGCATGTTGAGGGCTAAAGAAATATTGTGTGACTGATCCCCCCTTCCAGGCTGAATTCAAAGAGATTGTTCTTACTTGCGCATCTGTCTTTACGTCTGCAGTACCTGTAAAGTTTTTACAGATGGGGAAACAGAGGAACAGGGAAATTAAGTGTTTTCCCCAAGGTCACGCAGCAGGCAAATGACAGCCAGGATTAGGAACATGTTTTTCCTGAAGCATAGCCTCTAAGATAACTTCTTATACTTACCTACATAATAGTAGGAACCTGTGGTGGTCAAGATGAAAAGACATGAGTGGGGTTAATGTGGAAAGCATACTGCTACGTGGTTGATATGGTGGGATCAAAGGGAGTCTCCACAGTCCTCTCTGGTGTCATTTCAGCTCTCGATTTATTACAAATATCTTTTAACATTTCTGGTATTTGTTTCTGCTGTTGCCTTCATTAAAATTAACATTTGGAGTCCAAAGTCTTTCTTGGAAGTCTCAAGTAAATTAAATATAAATTGAGACATAAAGTGATGAAAAGAAGAAAGTCCTATGATTTCTTGAAAATGTCACGCAAATGAGAAGACAAGATGTCTAACGTGTGGACTAAATATGTCTTCCGATACTGCCTCATTTTTCCCATTCTCGACATTAAGCGGAATCCCTACGAACATATCCCTTAATGTCTGATCTCTGTTTACCAAATTAGCCAAGATACATTTTCACTGAATTTACAATAAATGTCATTAGCAATAGTATGAGCCAAAGCACACTATTAAGCACTTAGTGCCTGAAGTTAGTGTTTCCCCTCTGCTGATAGAAAATGCATACAAGTTATGGAATTCACAGAGATACTAGGAATTAAAGAGTTAAGAGCTGTTGAAAAGGCATGGGGCTGTGTCCTTTCAAAATCTCCACATTCTCCTCTCATTTGATAGCCTTTCGCCCTAATATGCACCACGACCTTCGACAGCAGGCCGTGCATTTGCAAGGTTCCCTGACATTATCACTCATGCCCGTAGTCCGTTGCTGCTGGCTGTTAAATGGAACTTATTTTTAATGAAGGTACATAAGCCAAAGGTGCTACAATTAAATGTAACTATTTGTCATGTAAAATTCAGATCAGCAAAAATTAAACGTCAAATAAGTTAGGATTGACAGCTTCTGTAGTGAGTCATAAGGACACTAAATTAGACCAGGGAAGGATATTCCTGAAGGCCCTGATAAACTTGGCTCAGCCCAGTGTTCCTTCTACGTGTCAAACACATAGTGCTGGGGTAGGTACAAGTTAATTAGATTGGACACAGTCCCTGTCTTGCATGGGATTCGAAGTCTATGTAGGAGAGAAAACAGGTATTGAATCCCATTTTACAGCTGAGGAAAATGAGGCACAGGGAACTTAAGTGACTGCCCAAGATCACCCAGAAAGCAATTGGCAGGGCCAGGATTAGAACCCAGGTCCTCTGACTCCTGGCCCCATGCTCTTTCCACTAGGCCATGCTGTTTCTCAGAGTTCCCCTCTCAGAGTTCTTGAAGAAATGCAGGCTGATGGATTTTTTAATAAAAATTATGGTATTTGTTTAAGAGCTTACTATGTGTCAGGCACTGTTCTTAGCGCTGGGGAGTATATAAGAAAATCAGGTTGGACACACTCCCTGTCCCATGTGGGGCTCATAGTTTTAATCCCCTTTTACAGATGAGGTAACTGAGGCCTGGAGAAGTGAAGTGACTTGCCCAACCCATGACCTTCTGACTCCCAGGCTTGTGCTCTATCCACTATGCCCTGCTTCTTCTCAGCTTATTTTTAATAGAATTTGTTAAGTGCTTACTGTGTGCTAGGCACTGTTCTAAGCACTGGGCTAGATACAAGATGGAGCTTTTGAGATTCTCTAGACTGGGCAGACATGAATGAGCTACAAATAGAAAACTATGCCAAGTGCATAGACATCCCTTGCCTTGCCCCCAAGTCCCCATTAAAGGGTAAGCACACAATTCACTTTTCACCCCCAAACCCTACCATGGAGGAGAGCCAGGGGTAGGGGGATAAGTTTTGTCAAGTGATTTATGGAAATGAATCCATATCTGACCATAGTCAGGCCCTAAAATGCACACTCCCCTTCAGTTAATTTTATTCAGCTTAAATTGATAGATGACTTGAAATATAGGCTGGCAAAATTGATCTTATATATTGTTGGAGACGGGCCCCAGCTAAGATTGACTGCTGAGAGGCAATATTTGTGAGAAACTGATCCTTTGAGACTCTATCCTAAATTTTTAACATTCCTCTTCCCTATCAGTGAGTATGATCTGGGTGTGGGATTAGCAATATCAGGATGTAGTTTCCCCACAATTCTCAGATGAACATAGTCCATGTCCCAGAACACTAAGGGACCTATCTTGAGCATGAACTAGCGTATGTCAACACCCTCAACACACACTTGGAGTCTGATGCAGGGAACGCTGACCAGGATACCTAGGTTGGTCCCAAATATGGTATGTGTGTGTATTCTTCTAGAATTCCCCATGTGGTGCCCCAGCTAAACCAGATTGTATTATCAACCTCGAAGTGTTGATCAGGCAGAGGCAAGTGAAATGTTAGAGAGAGGAAGTGCGTATGGTAGAAAAGAGAGGAAAATAATTGAAAGCTCCCTCACTGCAGTGGTTTGAATAAATGAGTTATCAGAACTAAGTCTCATGACAATTGCTTGTTCCAATTTTTTTCCTTTTTTTGTGGTGGGGGTGGGCAGGAAGGAGGGGAAGTATTCATAGTATCTGCTCCAGAAGGAAGTTTCCTCAATTGTACATGCTCAATTCATAATGATACATATTTTAAAAGATGATGGCCCACTAGTGGCTGATAGGAAACTCCCAGCCAGCCTCTCTCCCATTTTTTCATAGCTCACACATTCTCCCTTCCTGGGCTAGGCCGAGCAGTTTGATGGTATTATAGCAGTGAGCAGGAGAGTCTGCATTTAGATGACTTCTGAGTTTACAGCCCTGCACGTTGCTGGAATTGCACAAATACTATTATAACCATGAACAGCCCCAACCATCACCAAGGCCCACAAAGAAGATGGAATGCTGATCCGAAGGCAGGAAATTGCTGATACTGGATATTCAGGTGCCCTGACAGGCAGGGCTCACTTACCACCTGCTCAGTCAGTCTGGGGAAAGTGAGGATCAAACCAATTTAATTTGCTCTGAAATCACTGAGCACCTTGGAGCAGGTCTGGACAAAGGTATTGTATGGCCTAGGACAAGTTGTCTCTTACCCCTCTACACAGCAAAATGGCAGATGCCATATATGCAGACACAACTCTGATAGACTTGCTATCTCAATAAATCTCCTGGATCCCTGCACCAGGAATGGAGGTGTGGATCCTAGTCACAAATTAAGACCATTTCTCTACTTGCTGTGCAACTTTGGACAAACTTCTAAATGTCTCCATGCCTTTATTTTTCTGCCTGTAAAATGAGAAAGGCAAGACTATTTAGAAGTTATGCCTTTGGATCCACAGGGGGAGAGTTCAGATTTTTAGCAATGCAACCCTTTGAGATTGTGTGTATGGGCAAATGGAAACCAGGGGAACTGAATACTTGTTGAGCAACTTTTCACACAAGAATGGAGGTCAAATTCATCTTTTCAGAAACCTAAAATGTCTAGATTTGATTTATTTTTAGCTTGGTGGCCTTATACCTTCTTGCATGCCTAAACAACAGCAATAATAATTCCATGCTAAAACACTCAAAACTGGAACCCAGTAACTGCCAAAGAGTAAGCCTAAATTGGCCCAGCCAGGTGGGAGTTGGGTCACATTAAACGAGAGAGATCAAATGCTGAATCTAGCAATTAAGGAAATGTCCAATTCCAAAGACTAATAAAGGAAGGTCAAGTACTATACACATAGCTATTACCAGCAAAAACAACAACAACCAAAAAAAAACAAGAAAGTATCAGTTCAGTGTTATCTTCTTTACAGCAGAACAATGTGTCTTCTACACATCCAACAACTGAATCAAGTTTCTGTGATTATGAGACAACTATCAGGGTTTACTCACATCTCTCAGAGACAGGGGGCAGAACTCTTCCTGTCTTCATTTCCTACCCCTCCCCTGCTGATCAGAAGGTGATGAGAAGTAGCATGACTTAGTGGAAAGAGCACGGGCTTGGGAGTCAAAGGTCATAGGTTCTAATCCCGGTTCCGCCGCTTATAAGCTGTGTGACCTTGGGTAAGTCACTTAACTCCTCTGTGCCTCAGTTATCTCATCTGTAAAATGGGGATGAAGACTATGAGCCCTACGTGAGACAACCTGATTACCTTATATCTATCCCAGCGCTTAGAACAGTGCTTGGCATATAGTAAGTGCTTAACAAATACCAACATTATTATAATTATTATTAGAAGGGAGTTGGTACGAGGAGTTGAACCGCAGTAAGGATCTACCAGAGTGAGGGGGCACTATCACCATGGTAACCAAAGAGGCAGTTGCCCGGAGAGGAATATGCCAAGTACAATTGTCTCAGCCTCTCAAATCCTCTCAATTTTAAAAATCATCATAATTAAGGGGTTGGACAGGGCCAAAAGCTCAGGATACCAAAAATATTCCATTTATCCACAGAGCGAGCTCACTGGGACTCCTGAGTACAAGAAAGGATTTGAGAGAGGGGAACGGGGATAGATAAATAAGTAGAGGAGAATGAGGGTAACAAAGAAAGACTCAAAGGAATCAGGATTGTCCCCCAGAGGACAAAAGGCTAGGGGAAAGTGGAGATTTCACCATGGTCATTACTTAAGGGTCGGGACTCTTTTTAACCAAAAATAAAGGACTCAAACTGTTGTCATCTGGGCTCAGCCAGGCTGTGAGGCTGGCATGAATGTTGGGTGAGCTTCTTCTATCTCATTGACCCCAGATCTAGACAATGGGAAACTCTCTGATGGTGACAAGGTAGAACCAGTTTTGAAAGAACCTCCACCCTCCTCTTGTACTTCTCTAGCCTCTGTGTTTGCTTCCCCACAGGGGTTATTTATCATGCACCTTTTGGCCAGGTCTGCACAGGGTAGACCAATTTTTGAAAGGATTTTTTGACCTCAAATGGTGACAGGATAAGCCTCATCTTTGGGGACCACCTAATTTAGTGAGAATCCCTGGGTGCAGAAGCGCACTAAATCCCTGGCTGCACTAACCACTGACTCGTTCTTCAAGTCCCTCCTGACCACCTGGCTAATGAGCATCATGCATTTCAAATCTCTAACCATTTAGGACTATCCTTTGTCTTTTTTGGAAGACTCGAAGTAAACCCAGTGGGTTTGGGGGAAGAGTGAGAAGAGAATAGGAGAGATTAGAAAACATGCACAGAGCCCTTCAACATGTCTCGGTTCAGCGGTTACCTTTTCCCAATTCCTCTTATTCCATTCTAGTAGCTTTGTCTTTCTAGATAAACACTTAAAAAACCCTTAGGTGGCTTCATCTGCTTCCCTCCTTGTTACCATGTACCCATATTCAAATTCCTCTTCCCACATCTGTCTGAGACCTTAGGCCTCACTCAGAACAGAGAAAATTTCACCTGTCTTGTGATTTTAGATGATCCTTCTCTGCTAAACCAGGTTAAAACCTTCCTCATTGCTCAGCCAGGCAGCTCCCAGAGAAGCTCTTCCTGGTGCCATCACAGTCCAAGGCACCTCTTTCCTGTGCAATCTCACCAAAGGCTTCAGAATAATCTCTTAATGCTCAATCATGCAGTTTGGGGTAATCTCCAGGAGGACTTTCAGTTAGTCAATCAACCAGTAATATTTTTTGAGTGCTTATTCTGTACAGACCACTTTACTAAGCTCCTGGAGAGTACAATAATAGTAGAAAACATGATCTCTGCCCTCAGGTAGCTTACAATCTAGTGGAGACAGATAAATTGCAAGTCGGAGGAAGCAATGAATTGTAAAGATTTGTGTATATGTGCAATAGAGGGGGTTGTCCCTGCAAACCCATTCTCTTCTAGGGCAAATGTCTTTCCCTCCTTCATCCTAGTTTCCAGAGATCTGAAATCACTTCTGGTTTGCACTGGTTAGGCTGGGCAGTGTCCCAGAAAGATGGAAAGCAACATGTCCTCCTTTCTTAAACTGTGAAACCCATATGGGACAGGGATTGTGTCCAAAGGGATTAACCTGTATCCACTCCAGCGCTTAGAACAGTGCTTGATACACAGTAACTGCTTAAATACTAGGATTTACTAGTACTAGTAAAAATACTACTATTTTTCATTAATAATATTACTATTAGAGCACAAGCTGGATTTGCATATCCAATCTCTCCATGAGAGCTCCCAATGTATTGAAAATCCTATCACATGGAAAATGTCACAAGATTTGCCCCTCACCGCTTGACAGTAGAACAAGAAACAGGGCTTACACTGCAGCAAGACATTCTTTTATTCAATCAATCATATTTAATGAGTGCTTACCATGTGCAAAGCACTGTATTAAGCATTTGGGAGAGTACAACAAACAAACATTCCCTGCCCACAATGAGTTCACGGTCTATAGGGGAAGACAGACATATATAAATATAGATACAGAAATGAATAAGTAAATTATAGATATATACATATGTGTTGTGGCGATATGCAGTTCAGATAGAAGACCTTTCTAACAGCAAGACTTTAAAGACACCAAATGTACGTTTGCAGCAACAGCTGTCATATGGGAGAGGAATAAATCCTTCACTCACGTTCGTTCCTGCTCTCTCACTTTCAACCACTGTCCTCACTTTCAACCACTCCTTGGTTGAAACCCTCCAGGACCTACCTGAGCCTCCAGCACTCTGCATTCAAAGCCAGACATAAAGCACAGGGGAGCAAGAGAACAGGGCTAACCCCATCCCACAGCACAACAGCATTTAATAATGTTAATGAGAGATTATGCGACACTTTTGATAACAACTTTACTGTTGCCAGAGCCTATTCAGTGTCTATAAACATTATATCAAGGTGTGAATTTGGGGAAGGGAACAAATTATGGAAAAGCAAAGAAAAAATTCAAACAGTCAGCCCCTGCAGGCTTCTCTTTGGAGCTTGTTATTTCTGTTCCTCACAGAAAATTTTCCTCTAACAAGCCCCACCAATGTTATTTCAGTGAATTCTAAGGTCATATTCTCCACAACAAGTAACTTTCGACTACCCGGGACTCAATTATGCTACCACTGCATTGTGTAACTCTACCACTTTCAGATGAATGCAAAGTGAGAGGTCAGGCCTGGGAGAAGACAGTTTCTCTCTAAAGCCAAAAAAATGCATTTTGGGGAATTGCACTCACTTTTCCTATTCTTTTTCACAAAAAAAACAACATTTTTCTTGAAAACATAATCTTCCCAGCCTCCACTCCATGCCCCCTCTCCCCTCTAGAAATTCTTGGCATTATAGACTGCACTCATTTGTAGCCTCAAATAGAGTTAAATAAATAAATCTGGCTGCAGACTAATAATGAGGTGAACTTCTTCACACTCGAACAACCTCTATCCTAGCCTTCTAAACTCATTTCCAACTGCATGTCTTCTGGGAAACCTATTTTACTTAATAATTACAACTGTGGTATTTAAGTGCTTACTTTGTGCCAAGCACTGAACTAAACTCTGGAGGAGATACAAGATAATCAGGTAAGACATCTTCCCTATGCTGCATGTGTTTCACAGTCTAAAAGGGAAGGAGAAGCAGTATTTAATCCACTATTTGTAGATAAGAAAACTGAGGCACAGATAAATTGAGTGACTTGCACTCCTCAAGGAGCTTTCAGTCTAATTTGGGTCCAATTTGCCTCCTTCTACTCCTACCTCTAGAAGGCAAAGGTGTAGCAAAGGTGTATATTCTAAACAGTAAGATTACTTAATAAAAAGTGAGCCCAAGTCTAATAGATTTATGAAGCATCCCACTTGAGACACATTGCAATGTTAAATAATAGTTGTATTTCTTAAGCACTTACTATGGGCCAAGCACTGTGCTAGATATAACACAATCAAAGTCAGACACAGTTCCTCACCCACATGGAACTCATTCTGTAAGAGGGTGGAATAACAGGTATTTAATCACTGATTTACACACTAGGAAACCGAAAGAATAGGCAAGTGTTGAAGCCGGGATTAAAAATCTGGTCTCCTGGCTCCCAGTTCTATGCTCTTTCCTCTGGGACATGTTGCATCTTCACATCTGCAAGCTATTCATTCATTCATTCAATCGTATTCTGAATTGGAAAAATTGATTTTACTTGTTTCTTAAAATAGTGCCGATAAGACCAGTTTGTTTAGGCAGCTAGTGGTAGAGGGATTTACCCCTACAATGGTTGGACCAAATTCAGCCCAAAAAGGCTAGAAGGCTATGGTTGGGAAGATGAAGGAAGCCATGTAATCTCATTGTCGGCAAGGATGTGCCTACCAGCTCTGCTGTTTGTGCTCTCCCAAGTGTTGAATACAGTGCTCTGCACACAGTAACTGCTCAATAAACATCACTGACTGATTGACTGACCTTTGCCATGAGATTGTTTCCACATTAGTTGACAACTGCTGCCTGGTTTGCTAATTGCTCTTCCTTCCCTTCCCCCTCACACTTGGCTACTCTAAACAATACATCAGTTGTATTATTGAGCATTTTCTGTGTGATCAGCATAGTACGAAGCACTTGGGAGAGGACAACAGGGTTGGTAGACATGATCACTGCCCACAAGGAGCATAAATAAACCACTATTATTATTATACAGCCTACATGGAAGGACTTACCCATCACTGTAGATGACACCACTATCCTTTCTGTATCGCAAGTCCATAACCTTGGTGTTATCCTTGACTCCTCTCACTCATTCAAACCACATATTCAGTCCATCACTAAATCCTGTCAGGTCCACCTTCACAACATCGCTAAAACCCGCGCTATTCTCTCCATCCAAAACTGCTCCCATATTAATCTAATCCCACCTTAATTACTATGTCACCCTCCTTGATGATCGCCCAGCCTCCTGTATCTCCCCACTCTAGCCCATACTTCACTCTGCTGTCCAGGTCATTTTTCTACAGAAACATTCAGACCATGTTTCCCCTTTCCTCAAGAACCCCCACTGATTGCCCATCTACCTCTGCTTCAAACAGAACTTCTTCACCAATGGCTTTAAAGCACTCAATCACCTTGCTCCCTCCTATCTCACCTTGCTACTTTCCTACTACACTCTAGGGTTCTTGCAACAACCTTGTGACTGTGCTTTTCAGACCCAACATACCATATGGTCAGACTAGTAGTGATGTTGAAAATCAAGGTCAGCCTCGCTGTCACATTATGAGTTGGAAATTGCCTCTCTTGCTGTCTCCTAGTGACTTTATCTGATACTTAGTTCCCTGACAACTATTTTACATCCCTGTTTTCAATCATTTTCCCAGAAAGTTGAAATATTCTTGTGTTTAATCTTTTTCTCTGCCCTTATTTTGATGACACCATCGAGGCATTTACAATGAGAGATTGAATTTGAGGGTGCTCTGCTGTATCCCATCCAACTAGGTTTAAAATTACTGACCACCCCGTGTTTGATATCCAAGGAAGATGTGGGAGGCAGTGTGGCCTGTGGAAAGAGCAGGGTCCTGGGAGTCAGAGGTCCTGGGTTCTAGTCCAGGCCCCATCATTTACTTGTTGTTGGGCCTTGGTCAAGTCACTTCATTTCTATGTGCTTCAGTTTCCTCATCTGTAATAAGGGGATTAAATCTTCTTCCTACTGATTTAGTCTTTGAGCCTCATATGGAACAGAGACCGCGTACAACTTGATTGTCTTGTAGCTCCCCCAGTGCTTAGTACAGTGCTTAACAAGAATCATTAAATAAATAAATAAATATGGGATTAGAAAGTCTCAGTAGGATCCAATTAAAAGTAGGCCCAAGTGGCCATAATAATAATAATGTTGGTATTTGTTAAGCACTTACTATGTGCAGAGCACTATTCTAAGCTCTGGGGAAGACACAGGGTAATCAGGTTGTCCCACGTGAGGCTTCATCCCCATTTTTACTGATGAGATAACTGAAGCACAGAGAAATTAAGTGACTTGCCCATAGTCCCACAGCTGACAAGTGGCAGAGCCGGGACTCAAACCCATGACCTCTGACTCCCAAGCCTGGGCTCTTTCCACTGAGCCTTGCTGCTTCCCGTACCATGGCTGAACCAGATTATTAAATCAGACAAGATGAATGTTGGGATTAAATTATAAACACAAATGGGAAAAGACCACCACAGAGAATGCTAAAGAAAAGGTTTGCAAGGTAATTTTTGCAGGAACTGGCTTTCAATTCAATGAGCATAAATCTGAGGATTTGATTAAAGATGTCAAAACCCATGTGCTAGGCCTGGTGCTAAGCTTGGAGAAAAGGCTGGGAAATACAATTTTGCCTAAAATAATCCAGAAATTAACCCACTCTAGCTTCCCTTTTACCCCCAGTAAACTTAAGTAGAGAAAAATAAATTTACCCCATAAAAGTCTCTTTTGCCTGTGTTTCAGAGAGCAATCAAGCAGCTCCTCACAGCCAACAGAAAATTCCAACTATGTAACTTCCCTCCACTCTGTCCTCTGGAAGATTTTGGCTTCTCTCCTGGTGGGGTGAAGCTTTCCCTCTATTGGCAGAGAAGCTAGCATCCTCCCAGAATGTGTTGAATGATCCTGCTTAAGAAAGTTGTCCTTTTGCCATGCCTGTGAACTTGTTGCCTAACTGACAAAAACTAAAATCATTACTTTTCTTGTGCTATGAAGGCACATTTCTTCCAGTCCATAATTTCAGAGACTAGGGTTGCTTTAACTCTCTATTGTAATCCACCAGAGTATGTTTTAGAACTTTATCACAACCATAAGGTTCCACAATAAAGGCCTTTTTTTCAGTTTGTTTTTGGAATTAATTCCTGAGTCTTTCCAAAACAAGTAGTACCAACTATATAGGGTTTTTCAGTAGGTATGTGAAGAAACAAATCGATTGCATGTCTCAGAGCCATAAACTGAGGAGTGTCAGCAAGAGCCTGCCTTGTGAACTTTTCATAAAAGGATTTATGGAGGAAAAGAAACATTGCAGAATCTTTGTTGTTGTCATCACAGAAGCTCCTGCATGAGAAAGGAAGAGGAACTGATGAAAGGGAAACGGGAATACACAACACGTTTTTGAGCAACTCAGAAGGCTAATTAGTGACCCCTATATTCTTTCTTCAAACCTGAGCCAAATGCTGGTAGAGATATAATACTATCCTATCAAACACAGTCACTGTCCTACGAGACTCACATTCTTGAGGGGAGAAAGAACAATGAGAAAGCTGAGGCACAGAAAAATGAAGTGATTTGCTCAAAGTCAAATAGTATTTATTGAGCGCTTACTATGTGCAGAGCACTGTACTAAGCGCTTGGAATGTACAAATCAGTAACAGATAGAGACAGTCCCTGCCCTTTGATGGGCTTACAGTCTAATCAGGGAAGACAGACAGACAAGAACAATGGCAATAAATAGAGTCAAGGGGAAGAACATCTCATTAAAACAATAGCAAATAAATAGAATCAAGGTGATGTACATCTCATTAACAAAATAAATAGGGTAATGAAGATATATTTACAGTTGAGCAGACGAGTACAGTGCTGAGGGGATGGGACGGGAGGGGGGAGGAACAGAGGGAAAGGGGGGAGAAGAGGGTTTAGCTGCGGAGAGGTGAAGGGGGAGTAGAGGGAGCAAAGGGAAAAGGGGAGCTCAGTCTGGGAAGGCCTCTTGGAGGAGGTGAGCTTTAAGTAGGGTTTTGAAGAGGGGAAGAGAATTACTTTGGCGGAGGTGAGGAGGGAGGGCATTCCAGGACCGTGGGGGACGTGGCCCAGGGGTCGACAGCAGGATAGGCAAGAACGGGGGGCGGTGAGGAGGTGGGCGGCAGAGGAGCGGAGCGTGCGGGGTGGGCAGTAGAGAGAAGGGAGGAGAGGTAGGAAGGGGCAAGGTGATGGAGAGCTTTGAAGCCTAGAGTGAGAAGTTTCTGTTTTGTGCGGAGGTCAATAGGCAACCACTGGAGGTTTTTAAGAAGGGGAGTGACATGCCCAGAGCGTTTCTGCAGAAAGATGAGCGGGGCAGAGGAGTGAAGAATAGACTGGAGTGGGGAGAGAGAGGAGGAAGGGAGATCAGAGAGCAGGCTGACACAGTAATCTAGCCGGGATATTACAAGCCAAACTCTATCAGGCCTAGATTAGAACCCAGGTTTCCTGATTCCCAGCTCCACTAGGTTCCCCTGCTTCTTAGATACTCAGGCTACTGAGAGACGGTGAGTCTCTCTGTATTCTGCTCTGACAACCATTCCAATTTAGGCCTAGAATGTCCTCCTACTTCCCTCCTCTTTGTCAAGAGATATTCCTTCCAACTTCAGAGTTCCTCTGAAAACTTCTCTTCTCCAGGAAGTTATTCCAGATTAGCCCTAAAACTTCAGATACCCTCAGATTATAGGTACGCTTTTGCAAAAAAAGGTTCATCAGTTTGTTTTGAATTCAAACTTATGAAAGCTGATTGAATTAGTTATGTTCCCTATGCCATGTGCTGAAGAGAGAAGACTTTCTCACCACTCCCTCCCTGTCCAATTGCTCAGCCAAGCTTTGGCTTTTATCCAAAAGAAGAATTATCAGTGTGATGATCAACAGCATTTACTTGGTGCCTCATGGACAGTGCCATACTATGTGCCTACTCTGTGAAGACCACCAGGGATCATTTCATGATAATGAGAATAATAATAATAGTAATAATTGTTAAGCACTTAGTTACATCTCAGGGTTGCACCAGGAGAGTTTCCAGTACTCTACCAGTCTCGACTATGGGAGGAAGATTCAAGCAGAGGCATATTCATTCCATTCCTAGTTTGGCCAGTGGCTACCGAGTGGAAGGCAATTTTCTACAAGTCAAAACTCCCCTGTGCTGGGCAGCAGTGGCATGGGATAGAGTTGACGGCAGAGACTCAAGTTTACTGCACAGAAGGAGCCAATGGTAAACCCCTTCCTTATTTTTAACAAGAGAACTCTAGATACACTACCATATGGATACACTACCAGAACGATTGCAGATGGAGGTAAGGCGTTCTGGGAGAGATGTGTCCAAGGCGACGCTATGGTTCAGACACACACACACACACACGCGCGCACACACACACACACACACATACATACACACACACACACACACACACACACCCTCCTACAACCTGTAGCTGAACAGCTTCTTGGCCTCCTAGAGGTTGAGGAGATCATCTCTTCAACCCTACTTCGGATCTCTAGGGCTTCACCTTCTGTTAATCTATGTTAGAAGCTGATAGATCAGTCAATCTTATTTATTATGCTCTTACTCTTTGCAAGAGAACTGTACTAAGCACTTGGTCTAGTTCATTCAGTTAATTTCTTGTCAGTTGATCAATAGACCCCTCTAGACTGCTAGCTCCCTGTGGGCAAGGAATGTTTCTGTTTACTGTTATATTGTACTTTCCCAAGCAATTATTACAGTGTTCTGCAAACAGTAAGTGCTCAATAATTACTATTGAATGAATAGTAAGTGCTCAAAAAATATGATTGAATGAATGAATATGCCCAGTTTACTCCTTCCAATTAAGTATGGAAAGTAAATTAGAAAAGACTGCATTGTGGGTACTGCAGAGGGGAATATCAGAGGATAATAAAACCTCTTGTGCCATTGGAAATGGAAGTCATAATTTTAAGAAGCTTTCCAAAGATCCCATCTCCATCTCCCAGAAGTATTTAAAAAGAATACAGAATAATGGAATACAGCCTCATAGTAATAATCATTAATGGATGGGCAGGTGGGATGGTATGAATGTGCGTACAGAGACACGAAGATTAATTCTTTCAATTTATTCTTTTTGCCAGGTAGATTTTCAACCTCCCTCAGTTATAAGATGCATATGGTAATTGAGAAAAGAAGAAATCACAAATCTCACCTAATGTCAGCTATTAGTTCTCATTTCTATTTGCTACCAATCTTTTTTCTGCTTCAGTGGTCAACTTACCAAATGAACTCCCTGAGACAGTCAGACATCTGCCAAACATGGACCAGGCTTTCCTGTCAGCAATCAACAGAGCACATCTGTTTTGATTAATCTTCCAGGCATGTTATTAGTTTATTTTTTCCCAGTTATGTCTCTGAGGTACCATAAGGGCATTCCCCCAAATCGAAGTTGGTACCAGGCCTCACAAGCCAAAAAAAAGTGGAAGTCGTGCCATTATCCAGGTAATTGAAGCCAAAACAAGCAGCTTCTGGCATAGTTTCCCAGGTAATTCAGGCAAAAGAAGATTTGCTTGTAATTTGACTGAATTAAGAACCTGCAGGACTTAATTCAAAATGCTAACATCATTTAAAATAGCAAATCCAAGCCTGCAGAGTTGCTGTATCATTGCCCTGGACTATATATTCCAGTCAAATGGGAGACCGCTGGCCACATTCTCCAGGAGAGGTCCATGATAGAAGAGCTGACTCCAGACAATCATCATAGCAGTGAATTCTCAATGTAGCACAACTTCAAGTTGATTTTTAAAAGTGATTGATAACTTTATCAAGGACTTCTTCAGGCGGACCTTGACTCTACATGAGAATAGGGGTGGGCAAACAATGTGTGCCACAACTCTGTTATAGTGTACTCTCCCAAGTACAGTGCTCTGCACACAGTAATAATTCGCTGATTATGATTGATTGATTGATTGATTGATTATGATGGGGGAGAAAGCACAGAAGGAGGCAAAGAAGGAGGATCCCGACACAGTGGTCCTGATCTTTGCATTCATTGTTACTGATACACTAATTTCTGTAGCCCATTTTGCCTCTCCCCCAGTCCCAGCATGGATTCCACGTGGAGTGAGGGTGGGGAAGGTCAATGAAAGGCAACATTCTAGTTAACTTCACTCAAGCCACAGGTCCAGAGCTGCAGAGCCACCTCTAGCTTCAGTCACAACTCTGCTAGCATCAGGACTTTTTTTGGTGGCAAGAGAGAAAAAGGAAAGCTGCATTTCACCCCATCCTCAGCCCCAGAAGCAACCCCAGGGTGGCAGAGTCACTTACCGCCCAGAACAGGGGTCAGAGGAGACTGGAACGTCTGCTTCCACCAACTCTCTGTGGATCAGAAGGAAAGTCGTTTGGGAACTTGCCAAATGTGAACTCTGTTGGGCAAAGCCTTTTAGTGGCTGTTCTTTGTATGGAATGACAGTAGAGGGCATTGTTGTTAATTGTCGGTGATATTTAACATTGAAAAGTTACTGCTCTTCCCAGATCCTGAAATCTAGGCAGTATACTATTCCAGGATACTTGGATAGATTAAATAGTGGAAAGCAGAATAAATAAAGCCATCCTGACTTTTGGCATATTGACCAAGTGTGTTCATTCAGTTAATGAATTGCATTTATTGAGCACTTACTGTGTGCAAATCCCTGTACTAAGCATTGGTGAGAGCACAATATAACAATAAATAGACACATTCCCTGCCCACATCGAGCTTACAGTCTAGAGACTAGAGAGTAGCAACAATATATTATCAAACTCTATCAAGATGCAGGTATGTAAAATCATCATCAAGTGCAACTTCCTGTATGGCTGGGTAATACGGACCTACTAGAAAAGAGACATTACCATTTTCTGAAGCAAATTTCACCAGCTTCACTTAGAAACCATTCTCAGCATTAAACAACAGGATGATATTAGCAGTCGTGCGATCCTAGAACTTTATCAGGTCACCCTGAAACAATGAAACAACGCAGTTCTGCTAGTCAGGACATGTGAAGAGAATGGATGACTTTGTGATAACCAAGCAGCTGATGTATGAAAATTTGGAAAGAGGCGCACGAAAGGTAGGTAGGCAGAATAACTAATTAAAAACCTAGTGAGGCACAGCCTCAATCAAAGTGACCTAACAGTGGATTGTTGGGAAACAGCATGGCCTGGTGGAAAGAGCAGAGGCCTAGGAGTCAGAGGACCTGGGTTCTAATGCTGGCTCTGCCAGGTGAATCCTGTGTGAGCTTGGGCAAATCAGTTTCCTCAACTGTAAAATGGGGATTCAATACCTGTTCTCCCTCCTACTTAGATTGTGATCCCTATGTGATCAGGGATGTGTCCAACCTGATTAACTTGGACCTACCCCAGTGCTAAGAACAGTGCTTGACACAATGATAAGTCCTTAATAAATTCCGTAATACATATATAAATGAATGAACAAGAGTAGAAGTCAGACCAACTTGGTGGGCAGCAACTGGGGAAGGATTACTCCCCTGGAGTAAATGTTTCATGAAGAACAGGATACCGAGAAAGAGGGGCAAAATCAAAAAAAAAAAAAACATCATGACAGCAATTAATTAGATTTGTGGGTGCAAAAGGCAAAAGAGATTCTCAGTGGTGTATCCAGCTTTTCAGCCACAACCTCATGCATGGAAAACATCTCATTCTAAGTAGGTTTATCTTCAAAAATGAAGAAGTGATGGACAGTGAGATCATATATATGGGAGTGGGAGTGAGTGTGCGTATGTGTATTATAGGTATATATTTATGCATATATATGTATATATGCTGTAGAGAAGCAGCATGGCTCAGTGGAAAGAGCCAGGGCTTAGGAGTCAGAGGTCATGTGTTCTAATCCTGGCTCTGCCACCTGTCAGCTGTGTGACTTTGGGCAAGTCACTTAACTTCTCTGTGCCTCAGTTACCTCATCTGTAAAATTGGGATTAAGACTGTGAGCCCCACATGGGACAACCTGATTCCCCTGTGTCTACCCCAGCGCTTAGAATAATGCTCTGCACATAGTAAGCGCTTAACAAATACCATTATTATATGTATTGTAATTAATACCTAGATCTAAAACTTACCCATTGATCTAGATGGGTAAGTTCCTTATTGACTCCTATGCCCTTCGCCATGCCAGCTGTTTTAGACTTTTAACTTCCTTCTCAAGCTCCAAACCCTGCCCCCCTTCTCTTGCCCCAACTTTATTGACAAAATTGAAGTCATCAGTTGTGAGCTTCACAAAATCTTCTCTGCTCCTCTCCAGTCCCTCCCTTCTCCTAGCACTTCTTCAACTCTCCTATCTTTGCCAGGAGATTTTCAGGAGGTGTTCCCCGGCCTCCTCTCAAAAATCTACCCCCTCCACTTGCATCTCCAACCTCCTCATACCACACCTTAACAAAACACTTGTCCCCTTTCTTCCCTCCCTGACCATCATTTTCAACTGTTCACTCTCCAGTGGCTATTTCCCCACTGCTTTCAAACATACTCACATGTCCACTGTCTTAAAGAAAAACCTCCCTTGTCCCCCCATCTTCCTCCTACCATTCCTCTTCTTGGGCAAACTGTCTACACCCACTGCCTCTACTTTAGCTTCTCCAATTCTCTCCTTGCCCTCTCAAAGGTCACCAGTGATCTCCTTGCCAAATCCAAAGGCTCTGCTCCACCTCAATCTTCCATGACCTCTTTGCTGGCTTTGTTTGACACTGGGGACCTCCCCCTTCTCCTGGAAGCATTATCTAACCTTGGCTTGACTGACACTGTCTTCTTCTGGTTCTCCTATCAATCAACCAATCAATCATCTTTATTGAACACTCACTGTATGCAGCGCATTATACAAAGCACTTCAGAGAATACAATATAACAGAGTTGGTAGACACATTCCCTGCCCACAGTAAGCTTACAGTCTAGAGATGGAGACAGACCTTAATATAAGTAAATTACAGATATGTACATAAGTGCTGTGGGGCTGATGGAGGGGTGAGTAAAGGGAGCAAATCAGGGTGATGCACTCTCCCTCTCTGCAGTCTCACATTTCCTCCTGCCTTCAAGACATCCCTACTTTGATGTCCTGCCTACACCTCAAACTTGCACATCCAAAACAGAACTCCTTATCATCCTGCTCAAACCTTGTCCTACCCTTGATTTTCCCTTTACTCTAGACAGCATCACCATCCTCCTTGTCTCACAAGCCCATAACTTTTGCATTATCTCTCTCATTCAACTCACATATTCAATCTAGCACAAAATCATGTTGATTCAACCTTCACAACAACACTAATATCCACCCTTTCCTCTCCATCCAAACTGCTACCACTTTAATCCAAGCAATTATTCTATCCCTTCTTGATTACTGTACCAGCCTCTTTGCCGACCTCCCTCCCTCCTGCCTTTTTCCACTCCAGTCCATACTTCACTCTGCTCTCTGATTCATTATTCTACAAAACATTCAGTCCATGTTTCCTACTCGTCAAGAACCTCCAGTGGTTGCCCATCCACCTCCACATCAGGAACTCCTCACCATCGGCTTTAAAGCACTCAAGGTCTACTACTCTCTCTCCCAACCCCTAACAGAGGGAGACCCTCAACGCACATTTCTGGGTCCCCTTCTATTCTCCATCAACACCCACTCCCTTGGAGAATTCATTCACTCCCATGACTTCAACTATCATCTCTAGAAGGATGATTCCCAAATCTACATCTCCAGCCTTGATCTTTCTCCTTCTCTACAATCTTGTATTTCTTCCAGACTTCAGTACATCTTTACCTTGATATCCCACCTACACCTCAAACTTAACATGTTCAAAACAGAACTCTTCATCATCCCACCCGAAACTTGTCTTTCACCTGATTTTCCCATTACTCTAGACAGTACTGCCATCCTCCCTATCTCATAGGCCCATTACCTTGGCATTATCCTCAACTCACCTATCTCAAAGAACCCACATTTTCAATCTGTCACCAAATCCTGTCAGTTCAGTCTTCACATCACAAAAATTTGCCCTTAACTCTCCATCTAAACTACTATCACACCGATCGAAGCACGTAATAATAATGATGGTATTTGTTAAGCACTTACTATGTGCCAAGCATGTTCTAAGCTCTGGGGTAGATACAAGGTAATCAGGTTGTCCCACTGGGGGCTCACAGTCTCAATCCCCATTTTACAGATGAGGTAACTGAGGCACAGAGAAGTTAAGTGACTTGCCTAAAGTGGTGGAGTTGGTATTCAAACCCATGACCAAACCAGTGCTCTTTCCACTAAGCCACGCTGCTTCTTGCCTATCTCACTTTGACTACTGCATCAACCTCCTTGCTGACCTCCCTGTCTCCTGTCTTTCCCCACTCCAGTTCATACTTCACCCTGTTGCCCAGATCATTTTTCTAAATAAACATTCAGTTTGGGTGTCCCTACTCCTCCTCGGCAACAAACAGAAACTCCTTGCCATTGACTTTAGAGCACTCAATCACGTTGCCCCTTGCTATCTTACCTTACTGATTTCCTACTACAACACAGCCTGTTCATTTTCCTCCTCCACTGGAATCTCAGAGGATGGTAGCTGTACCTTAGTGTGAGTTTATATCAGTCTCACAGCCAGCTGTCATATATGTCAACCATGAAATGACTTAATCATCTTGGATTACTTACCAGCTGAAAGCTATCTTTATCATCCTCAGAGCATAAAAAAAAACCCTTATCTGTGTTTAGGCATACTAGTGATATTAGACCCCTCTCAGATCGCTCCTGGAGAGTTTCCAGTACTCTACCAGTCTTGGCTACAGGAGTGAGAGAAAAGAAAAGGCATACCCATTCCATTCCTAGCTTGAGCAGTGGCTACTGAGTGGAAGGCAATCTGCTACAAGTCAAGACTCACCTATCTGGGCAGCAGCAGCATGGGAGAGAGTCAAGTGTGGAGACTCAAGTTAAATGCATGGAAGAAGGCAATGGTAATAATAATGTTGGTATTTGTTAAGTACTTGCTATGTGCAGAGCACTGTTCTAAGCGCTGGGGTAGACACAGGGGAATCTGGTTGTCCCACGTGGGGCTCACAGTCTTAATCCCCATTTTACAGATGAGGTAACTAAGGCACAGAGAAGTTAAGTGACTTGCCCACAGTCACACAGCTGACAAGTGGCAGAGCCGGGATTCGAACCCATGACCTTTGACTCCAAAGCCCGTGCTCTTTCCCCTGAGCCATGCTGCTTCTCAATGGTAGACCACTTCCATATTTTTACCAAGAAAACTTTGTGGATACACTATCAGAAAAATTGCAGTTGGAGTTGGGGCATTCTGGGAGAGAGATGTCCAAGGAGTCGCTGTGGGTCAGAGACGACTGGACAGCATAAGACAAGACAAGTGATATTAGAATATGTCATGGGCAAGTTTCAAAGTAATTTCATTGCAACCAGTGGGCAATCAAGCTGGTGGAGCTTCATAAATTAGAGGACTAACCCAAGTGCCCCGTCTCAGGGTCACTCTTGGAGAGTTTCCAGTACTCTATCAGTCTCGAGTACAGGAGGGAGAGTCAAGCAGAGGATACCCATTCCATTCCTAGCTTGGACAGTGGCTAGCAAGTGGAAGGTAATCTGCTACAAGTCAAAACTCACCTGTGCTGGGCAGCAGTGGCATAGGAGAGAGCCAAGAGCGGAGACTCAAGTTTACTGAGCGGAAGGAGGCAATGATAAATCACTTCTGTATTTTACCAAGAAAACTAGATGGATGTGGTACCAGAACGATTGCAGATGGAGTGGGGTGTTCCGGGAGAGATGTGTCCATGGCGTTGCTATGGATCAGAGATGTCTCACCTGACTTGTCATTAGCTCCCTCTGATTGCCTCTTGGTCCTATTTAAAAATAGAGAGGGGGAATTGGGAAATAACAATATGAGCAGAGCAGAGACCCTAAGCAATGGACATGTTTGATACATGATGTGCAAGGCCGTCACAGTCAGCCTTTTTCCCTGTTCATCACAACAGGACTAACGGCACTAATGTCAAACTGGCAAGCAACCCGCTGACACATAAGGCAGCAGAGTGAGTCACTTACATGGAAAGTCGTTGTACAATTAGTTACAGGTTTACCTTAGGTAGCCCTTCTTCTCAACCAAAAAGCATTATTAATCTCATCCCACACACACATACAACTACAAAGAAAGCTCCTTTAAATAATCTTCATATCATGTCTTTGATTAGCTTTCTTTTAAAATGGGCTTTAAATGAAATAAATCCTAGAATCATAGAGTCTCTCACTTTGTCAAACCACCAAGGTTATCTTGCCCATCCTCCTGCAGCCCATTGACATTGAACTACTGGTTCTTTGCTCTTTCTCCTTCTTGAATCCTCTCTCAAGTGCCCTATTCAACTTCATCAAACCCCTTCTCTACCTGCTTTCTTCACCCACTATCCAAAAATAGCCCTCCCCTGTGTTTCTCCAAGTTAGCCTTCTAAATGTGCCTTACTCTCAACTCCCCCACCTCCCTCACAACATTCCCTTGGCTTTGAACTTCCCTTCTCCCCCAGTCTGACAGACCACAGCCCTCCGCATATTCCTTCCCACCTCCTCCCACAAGTGTCCCTAATTAATTCCCAGCATACTAAGTCATATAAGTCTATCAGCCATCTTATATGCATCTTCAGAACTTAAATGTTTATTCAATTGTTCATTACTAATTGTAAATGTAATTGCTAATTTTGATTACTATTTACAAGACACCTCATTATTGCATAAGCTCCTTGTGTATGGGGAACATGTCACTTCTTGGTCTGCTACTTCCCCATAACTTAGTATAGTGCATTGCACCCAAAGGGCACTTAATAAAAGTGATTACTGACACTAATACTTATTCAAAACTCTTCTAAAAAGTCACCTCCTCCAGAGACATTCCCAGAATAGTCGTGGTCATGTCATCCCATCACTACACTACTCATTTATGTCTATTATTTATACTCAATCTCTCATTCTTCATTATGGTATATTCATCAATGTATGACTATTGTTTCCCCCTTATTGCAAGCAACTCAAGGGCAGGATTCATAATTCTAGTAATTTTGGAATGTCCCCTAAGCACTAAAGCAGCAGTCCCAGCAGGGGTGCTGTCCTCAGGGAAATGGCCCATCCTGGGCTTTTCTTTCATCAGGGTCTCTGTACCTGCTCCAGCATCTGCTGCCTCTCAGCAAGCTCCAGACCCCTATGGTGGAACTTGCAAAGCCTTGTCCTATTTGGCCACGCTCTCCTGCTATCTTCCTAGGCCTCTTCTCTTCCTCTGAAGGGAGGTCTCCTGACCATTGGCTTAAGGCACTCAGTCAACTCTCTCTCCTCTACTTAGCCTTGCTTCCTCTCCACTACACCCCAACTTGGACACATTGTTCCCTTCAATCCAAACTACTCACTAGGTCTTGTTCTTGTTTCCCTCACTGCCAACCTCCTATTCAGGCGCTCTTTGCTGTCTGGAAAGCTCTCCAGCTTCACATCCAGCAGATCTCTGGCAGCAGATTCCTGCCTTCTCTCAAAATCCAACCCCTCCACCTATGCATTTGACTCCATTCCTTCACTCCTCATCAAAACACTTGCCCCCTCCCTTCTTTCCTCCCTAACTACTATCTTCAACTATTTACTCTCCAATGGCTTCTTCCCCACTGCTTTTAAACATGCCCATAGCTCCCCTATCCTAACAGATCCCTCCCTTGACCCCACGGCTCCCTCCAGTTGTTGCGCCATCTCCTTCCTACCATTCCTCTCCAAAACCCTTGAGCAAGGTGTCTACTTCCACTGTCTCAATTTCCTCTCCTCCAATTCTCTCCTTGATCCCCTCCAATCTGACTTCCGTCCTCTTCACTCCACTGAAACCACCCTCTCAAAGATCACTAATGATGTCTTCCTCACCAAATCCAACAGTCTACTCCATTCTAATCCTCCTCGACCTTTCAGCTGCTTTTGACACTGTCAACCACTCCTTTCTCCTGGAAACATTATCCAACCTTGGCTTCACTGACACTATCCTCTCCTGGTTCTTCTCCTATCTCTCTGGCCACTCATTCTCAGTATCTTTCACAGACTCCTCCTCTCCTCCATGCTTCCTCACCCCTCAAGAAACTCCAGTGGTTGCCCATCCACCTCCACATCAAACAAAAATTCTTCACCACTGGCCTTAAAGCACTTAATTACCTTGCCCTCTCCTACCTCACTTCGCTACTCTCATACTACACCCTAGCCTGCAGATTTGGTTCCTCTAATTCTAACCTTCTCACTGTACCTCATCTCATCTGTCTCACCACCAATCTCTCGCCCACAGCATACCCCTGGCCTGGAATTCCCTCCCTCCTAATCTCAGATAATTGTTCTCCCCAATTTCAAAATCTTATTAAAGGCACATCTCCTCCAAGAAGCATTCATTCATTCATTCAATAGTATTTATTGAGCGCTTACTATGTGCAGAGCACTGTACTAAGCGCTTGGGATGAACAAGTCGGCAACAGATAGAGACAGTCCCTGCCGTTTGACGGGCTTACAGTCTAATCGGGGGAGACGGACAGACGAGAACAATGGCACTAAACAGCGTCAAGGGGAAGAACATCTCGTAAAAACAATGGCAACTAAATAGAATCAAGGCGATGTACAATTCATTAACAAAATAAATAGGGTAACGAAAATATATACAGTTGAGCGGACGAGTACAGTGCTGTGGGGATGGGAAGGGAGAGGTGGAGGAGCAGAGGGAAAAGGGGAAAATGAGGCTTTAGCTGCGGAGAGGTAAAGGGGGGATGGCAGAGGGAGTAGAGGGGGAAGAGGAGCTCAGTCTGGGAACGCCTCTTGGAGGAGGTGATTTTTAAGTAAGGTTTTGAAGAGGGAAAGAGAATCAGTTTGGCGGAGGTGAGGAGGGAGGGTGTTCCAGGACCGCGGGAGGACGTGACCCAGGGGTTGACGGCGGGATAGGCGAGACCTAGGGACGGCGAGGAGGTGGGCGGCAGAGGAGCGGAGCGTGCGGGGTGGGCGGTAGAAAGAGAGAAGGGAGGAGAGGTAGGAAGGGGCAAGGTGATGGAGAGCCTTGAAGCCTAGAGTGAGGAGTTTTTGTTTGGAGCGGAGGTCGATAGGCAACCACTGGAGTTGTTTAAGAAGGGGAGTGACATGCCCAGATCGTTTCTGCAGGAAGATGAGCCGGGCAGCGGAGTGAAGAATAGACCGGAGCGGGGCGAGAGAGGAGGAAGGGAGGTCAGAGAGAAGGCTGACACAGTAGTCTAGCCGGGATTCCCCGGCTAGAGCCCTCTTCTCCTCTTCTCCCACTCCCTTCTGTGCCACTCTAATTTGTTCCTTCATTTATCCTCCCTCCCATCCTCACAGCACATATGTATATATCTGTAATTTATTTATTCGTTTGTATCAATGTCTATCTCCCCCTCTAGACTGTGAGCTCATTGTGGGCAGGAATGTGTCTGTTGTTATATTGTTCTCTCCCAAGCGCTTAGTACAATGCTTTGCACACAGAAAGCACTCAATAAATAAAATTGAATGAATAACTCTTCCGCCTATCTTCAAAGCCCTTCTCAAACTGGATCTTCTCCAAGAGGCCTCCCCTACTAATAGCTCATCTCCCCACACTACTTTCCCCTCTACTTCCAGTTTAACATAGGCACAATACCTAAATACTTGGGTATTCACACTCCTCTCCCCTTACTGGGAGCACTTGTGTCCTATCATTACCCTTTATTGCTTCCACACCATGGCTTAGTGGAATGAGCACAGTCTTGGGAGTCAGAGCTCGTGACTTCTAATCCTGGCTCCGCCATTCATCAGCTGTGTGACTTTGGACAAATCACTTAACTTCTCTGGACCTCAGTTACCTCATCTGTAAAATGGGAGTTGAGACTGAACGCTCCATGTGGGAGAACCTGATGACCTTGTATCTACCCCAGCACTTAGAACAGTGCTGGCACATAGTAAGGGCTTAACAAATACCAACATTATTATTATTAATAATATATTTCAGTGTCTATCTCCTCCACCAGAATTTACATAAGCTCCTTTAGGGCATGAATCATGTCTACTAATGCTATTGTGTTCTCCTAAGTACTTAGTATAATATTTGGCACAGAGTCAGTGGTCAACAAATACTATTGATTGATTGGGAGATGCACACCAGTGAGAATTCTCTTCTCCTTCCCTACATGCTCCCTCATATAGGCTGAGATGTGGGATCTTCTCAATCAATCATTTGTTTTTCTGTGAGTTTTTCAGGGCACAAGCATCCCCAAGAACATCAAAAGCAAGTGGTGGGACAGACAGGTGGACAGCTTCTCAGAATTTCTGGACTGTTTCAGCTAAATTAGGATGTCTGGTCACTTTAGATTTGTTAGAGAAAATGTAGCTCTCCACTCAGGGACTGTCAGAGTCTTTTCCTGAGGTGGGGAGTGGGAGAGGAACATCTCTATACTCTTCTCCTCCCTGGGCTTAGTACATCACTGAGAGTTGGGAGAGACCATAATAAAAACAGAACATGACTTTACCATGAACTGTCTTGGAGAAGCCCGATTTATTATATGCTATTCCGCTAGATCATCTGTGATTCTTGACATGTAAGAGTTATATTGAAATCTCTTCAAGTCTAACGACTAGAGGAAAATTCTTTGTAAGATTTAATAAGCACACACTCCTTTAATAGCTTTTATATGTGCTCAAGCAGCCCTAATCCTGCCACCACAGCATAAAAATTCAGAGCCTTTTTGTAAGTCTTTCATGCTTCTTTTTAATGACCTCATTAAACAAATCCGTTTTGAGAGATGGGGGTTGGGTTAAAAAAATCTTTCCAGTAATTTGCAGTGCTTAGTGATCAGAAGAAAATGCCTGTGCCGTTGAAATTGCCAGCAGATTACTATGGTAGGGATGTGGAAAATAGATATTTTTTCCTCATTTGCTCCATGGCTAATGGCATATTTTTTAAAAGAAGATAGTCTGGGGCCCAGTGTTTCCCCCAGGGGAATCATATTAATGAAAAAAGCTGTTAGAAAAGAGACAAACTTCCATTCACTGTCTTTGAATTATAAGAAGGGCCTCCGAACAGCTTTGTGCCCTTCTGAGTGTACTTAACAAGACATGAGATAGATAGAATTGGAGATGAAAATGCTTCAGTGTATCTACCAAACAACAATCACCTATGTCTCTAGCAAATCCACCACACAGTTTCTTCTCTATGCCTTGTTTGAGACCACTCATTAACAGTTGTGGTGTTTTTATGGCCATTTTCAAGAACAGTTATTTCTGTGGTGTTTGAAGCAGCTTTCTCTCCCTGCAGGGTTCCCTTGTCCCAGGATCATGGATACTCATGCTATCGTTGCCAGGGCCCATTGCAACACTCAGCAGCCCAGGAGCTGCAGCATGGATCAACCAGGCACAGAAGACCCTAGGCTCAATTTTGTTCAGCCTGGAAGGAGAAAGAGTCCCCCAGACTTGTAGGGAGAAAAGATGAGGGTCACTCCCTTTTAATTTTTTAGCAGTAGTAATAAAATCATTATATATGCTAAGCACCTACTAGGTCAATCACTGTTCTAAGCACTGGGATAGATAAAGTTATTCATGTTAGACACAGTCCTGCCCCACATGAGGCTCATGATCTAAGTAGAGAAGCAGCATGACCTAGTGAATAGAGCATAGGCCTGGGTGTCAGAAGGGCCTGGATTCTGATTCTAGCTCCAACACTTGTTTGTTGTGTGACCTTGGGCAAGTCACTTAACTCCTCTGTGCCTCAGTTACCTCATCTGTAAAGTGGGGATTCAGGCTGTGATCCCACTATGGGACATTGACTGTGTCTGACTGGAGTAACTTTACCCCATTGCTTAGGACAGTGGCTGACAAAGTAGATGCTTAACAGTGCTTAGTATACAGTGCCTGGGACACAGTAAGCTCTTAACAAATGCCATGAAAAAAATGAAATAGGAGGTAGAACAGGTTTTTCTCACATCTGTCCTTTCCTCCCCTTCCACAGCCCCTAAACCATTAGCTGCCAGGGAACCACCTTGGCAGAGCCACATTAGCTAGGAAAAAGATTCAGTGGGGATTAGCAATGGCTAATAGGAGTGACCCAAGGCATGCACATGACTCTTGAAGGAATCAGTCCTCACTGGGCTGGGAGAGCAGTGGAGAGAGCCAGTGTGGGTATGGGGAAGGCTCCCTGTAGGGCCCAGATCCATGAATCTGTGGGAAGGAGCCTCCAGTGTCATTATATGTTGTGTGTTGTGATAAACTAAAGTCAAGGATAGTCAGGGGAAGGAAACCACCTCTTTCTGATCCCAGATGGCAGGGACTGTGTAGTTTATGTATTCACGACTGGCAGCAACCTGCAGTCAAGGGCAGGTCACGCATTAACAAGCTGCTGGACATTTTCTTCAGGCTTCAATAAGCCAGAGGAAAGGACAGGTACCCTATGCATTAGGCGGTTAAAATGTTGCCTTCGAAAGACAATTTGTCTTACTGCAATATAATAGCATGTGTGGGCCATCTGCAGCTGAACAAACCAGAAGGGAGACTCAACCCACAACTTAGAAGATCAGAGGGACCACTAGGTCCGAATCCCCCTTCCCACTTAAGCTGCTGCAAACTGGAGACACCAAGACCTGGTCAGTTTATGTGTCACCCAGTACTCCACCATATACTCATGCTGAATAACATCTCACATAAATCAACCCATCAGTTGCATTTATTGAGAGCTCATTGCACAGAGCACTGTACTAAATACTTGAGAGAATACAATATAACAGAGTTGAAAGACACACACCCTGCCCACAAAGGAAGGATCCTTAATTGAGTGACTGCTTGCAGAGAATGGTACTGGTAACACCCACCTGTCCAATACCCTCTGTCTCTTTCTCTGCTGGTGCCAGCCATCTATGTTACAAAAGCAGAATTCATGCAATCCAAATAATGTTTTGAACAGTGATTAGGTTGACTTAGATTAAGTCTGAACAGGTCTTAAAATGGAGGCTGGGAGTTTGAATGGGATCCAGAGATTCAGCAACTCTTAGAATTCAGCGTCACTTGACATGGCTAGAAGTGGTCTCAAAATATAGATTTGAAGAGAAGAACAGAAACCCTGAATAGAAACTTTCACACTTTCTTCAGACTAAAAACTGTCCTACCTTGTGTATCAGCTTGTCAGGAGAGTTGAGGACTTTTCTCAAGGTTTCAGTAGGTGTTTTAATTTGGCATGCAGTCCTTGATGCAGTGAGGTTAATGCATTTGTTTATCTGATCACATTGCTCATGCTGACCCAGCATTACAGACTAGTTCAGCATAGGGCATGTTTGCATATATTTAAAGAAACTTGAAGGACAGATATTTTTTTTTCTCTTCCTGATATAATTCAATTTGCTCGTCCAGAGCAGGTGTTTTGGGGATATATTTGAGGATATGGCCATGTCACACAGGAACTGATTGGTTGACTGACTGGTTGATTTACACTATGGTCAAAGATCTGGACATACTTGACCTCAATCAGGCCTCCCACATTTTTCATTCAGGAAAAAGATCCCTTGGCACCTTGCTGGGCTGCTTATTTGGTCTCCCCTTTTCAGGGGCCAGAGATTTTACACATCAACACCTGGTCAGGCACTCCCTCCCAGTCTTGATCCAACACTACACTCTGCTCTAACTTTACCTGACCTATTCATACCTCCAACTTCCCCTCCACATAGCTTCCTCCCTCTCCTGCATAAAAATCCTTCTCAAATTCCTCCTTGCCTTCCCTTTGGCATTTGAAGTCTTTGTGAATATCAGTCTTTCCTGTTGGACATGCTGTAAAAACATAACATAATGTAACATGCCTCGGGATGAAACAAATTCATCAATACCCAAATTAGACCCAACCTGTGTAACGCTTTTAATCTCCAAAGTTCTAGAAGAATTGAATTCAAAAGACTGTAGTGTTTGAAGGAACAAGAGGTCAGTGTCTTAGGAAACAAGTGGCAGGGGAGCTTATACAATTTCCACATTGCAAGCCTTTAATGTCACAGAAACCAAGAGTGTTGGAAACATTCAAAAAGGCATGCTGAGTTTGCAGAGCATGACATGGGATTAGATAGCTTGCTTGTGCCTCTTTTACCCTAGGAAAGAAAGCAAGTGAATACAGATTGCAATAAAATAGATAGACGGTATATTGTATTTTTAAAAAATTTCCAATTCGTCATACATTGCATGATATACAGAACCTGGACACACATCTGCCATAACTGAAGTGGGGATGAGAACAAATAGAAATTACCATTCAAAGTAGCTGATATATGCTTTGTAGGATGGGTAAATGTGATTCATGGAAAGTAGGATTGATTTAGGATGATCATATTTGAAGGCGAAGAGATGAACTAGCTGTCCTTATCCAATCAATCAGTGGCACTGGAGGGAGGGAGAGGGACATACTGTGAGCAGGATGCTGTACTAAACACTTGAGATAGTACACCAGAAGCAAAAGACCCTGCCCCTGCCTTCAAGGAGTTTAGAGGATAATGGGAAGAAAGACATAGATTTTATAAAAATAATGGGAGCAGGAGGAAATTCAGTTGATAATAGAAAGAATATACTAGGGATTGAGGATGAGTATAATCATGTTAATGCTAAAGATTTTTGCTGGATTGAAGCCATTTGGGGTGCTGAGATTTTACTGGGGAAGGCGTCTTGGAGAAAATGGAATTTTAGGAGGGATTTGAAGGAAGGAAGAAATGTAGGCTGATGGATTTTAAGGAAGTGATGGAGGTTAGGTCCATGCTGGGAGAAGGGTGGCCCAGGGGTCAGAGGTAGGAGAATAGAAAGTTACAGTTCATTCAATAGTATTTATTGAGCGCTTACTATGTGCAGAGCACTGTACTAAGCGCTTGGAATGTACAGGTGCGTAAACTTGGTAAGATATAAGAACAAAAGCTTAGGAGTAGAAAATGAACAGTGCCAATAAATAAGCTGGATAAAACTGGTGGATAGCAAATAAGGTGTTTCTCCTGGATGTGATGGTAAATGGGTAGCCATTGGAAGTTATGTGAGTGGAGAGACATATTCCAAATGATGTTTTAGGAAGATGATCTGGGTAATAATGTGTAATGTACACTGAAGCAAGGAGATGCTAGAAGCTGGGAGGCCAGTGAGGAGGCTGATGGAGTAATTTATTAATAATCATGGTACTTGTTAAGTGCTTACTATGTGCCAGGCACTGTACTAAGTGCTGGGATGGGTACAAGCAAATTGGTTTGGATACTGTCCCTGACCCATGTAGGGCTCACAGTCTTGATCCCCATTTTACTAATGAGGTGACTGAGGCACAGAGAAGTTAAGTGATTTGTCCAAGGTCACACAGCAGACAAGTAGCAGAGCCGGGATTAGAACCCAGTTGACCTTTTGACTCCCAGGCCACTTCGCCATTCTGCTGAATCAGGGTTTCAGCTATTTGGGTGGAGAGAAAGGACAGAGTTGGTCAATTTTAAGGTGGAAGAATTGTGGAATTTAGAAATTAGTTGAATGTGAGAGATTACAGGCAGCATTGAGCCTTTTGGTACAGAGAAGATAGTGGGGTGGTCAACCATAATGGGAAAGATAGGAGGATGAGAGAGTTTAGGGAAGATGAGAATTTCAGTTTTAGATATGAAATTGAGATATCAAGGGACCATCCAAAAGGAGATGTCCCAGCGGCAGGAAAAAATGCAAGATTGAAATGCAGGAGCATTTAATACAGTGTTTGGCCCATAGTAAGTGCTTAACAAATATCATTATTACTAGATCAGGGCTAATGAAGTAGTTACTGAGCTAGCCATACTAAGGTGGTTGCTTAGTTAGCTGAGTAGAGCCAAAGAAAATTAGAATACCCTGAACATAGCCTTGCGGGTCACCTACTGGTAAGTGTTGATAGTTGGAATAAGAACGAGCAAATTATATGGAGAAGAAGCAGACTGAGAGGATGGAGGAGAATTGGCTGAATACCGTATCAGGGAAATTCATATCAGAGTGTTTCCAGGAGAAGGAAGTGAGTGCCCAGTGGTGTTAGAGGCAGGGCACTAGGAGTTTTGTTACGAAGTAAATATCATCACCACTCCTAGACTTGGTTGTAATGTGGTTATTGGTGACTTTGGAAAGTGCAGTCTTGGTTGAGTGAAGGGAGCAAACAAAAAAAAATTGTAGTGGGCCAAAAAAGTTGGTGAAGAGGTAGAGAAGGCAGTAAGTGGATAAACTACATTCAAAAATTATGCATAGACATACCAACAGGAAAATGGAGGTGTAGCTGGATTTTTTTTTCCATGTTCCTTGGGTTTCTTTTTCAGCATAGGATATGCATGAACATGTATAAAAGGCAGAAGGGAGAGAGAATGAGAGGTAGAAGATAGAAGTAAATGAAAAGAAGAAATGGGAATAAGGGCTTTTAAAATGTTTGAGGGAATAGAGTGATAAATGTAGGTAAAAGAATCAGATTTTAAGAGTAGGTGGGACACTTCCTCTTGAGAAAGGCAGCTGAGGAAAACAAAGTGAAGGAGAAGCTAGTAGAGCAGCAAGGGAGGAATTGAGGGATTTTGCAAAGTTCTTCACTAATGGTTTCTATTTTACTAACAAATTTGCTGGTCTGGACTTCAAGGACATTGGGGTTAAAGACTGGAGGTTGTAGGAACTCTCGTTATATCCTGGCTAGACTACTGTGTCAGCCTTCTCTCTGACCTCACTTCCTCCTCTCTCACCCCACTCCAGTCTATTCTTCACTCCGCTGCCTGGCTCATCTTCCTGCAGAAACGATCTGGGCATGTCACTCCCCTTCTTAAACAACTTCAGTGGTTACCTATCAACCTCCACTCCAAACAAAAACTCCTCACCCTAGGCTTCAAGGCTTACATCACCTTGCCCCTTCCTACCTCTCCTCCCTTCTCTCTTTCTACCGCCCACCCCGCACGCTCCGCTCCTCTGCCACCCACCTCCTCACCGTCCCTCGGTCTCGCCTATCCCGCGTTGACCCCTGGGCCACGTCCTCCCGCGGTCCCGGAACACCCTCCCTCCTCATCTCCGCCAAACTGATTCTCTTCCCCTCTTCAAAACCCTACTTAAAACTCACCTCCTCCAAGAGGCGTTCCCAGACTGAGCTCCTCTTCTCCCTCTACTCCCTCTACCACCCCCCCTTCACCTCTCCGCAGCTTAACCCTCTTTTCCCTCCATTTCCCTCTGCTCCTCCCCCTCTCCCTTCCCATCCCCTCAGCACTGTACTCGTCCGCTCAACTGTATATATTTTCATTACCCTATTTATTTTGTTAATGAAATGTACATCGCCTTGATTCTATTTAGTTGCCATTGTTCTTACGAGATGTTCTTCCCCTTGGCTCTATTTATTGCCATTGTTCTTGTCTGTCCGTCTCCCCCGATTAGACTATAAGCCCGTCAAACGGCAGGGACTGTCTCTATCTGTTGCCGACTTGTTCATTCCAAGCGCTTAGTACAGTGCTCTGCACATAGTAAGCGCTCAATAAATACTATTGAATACAGGGTTCAGGAGGGGGGTCAAAGGGAATTAAACTTGGTCAGGGCTATCTGCAGTTGCTGGGAAGACAGGCATTGGAGTCAAGAGAAGAATAGCACTGTAGCTGAGTTGAAGAGAAGGTTGAATTATACAAGGTCAGAGTAAATTTCACACGGCACAAGTAATGGCGCCTACATTTCTGGTAACAGCACTCAGATGCTCAAGTATAGGAGTGAAGTAAGCAGACTGTGGAGGTGTTTTAGAGCTGTGGGGTTTGGTGTGAGAGAGAGACAGACAGAGAGACAGAGGGCAAGGGAATTATTTCATCAGTAGGATGGTATTGAGGACAAAAGGTTGAATATCAATTTAAGGGAGGTTTGATACCTTATCCAGGAAGTTGTGATAGCTTGGGACAGGTGAAATAAGCAAGGTTAGATATCAAAGTAGAGTGGAGCAAGGGGGTAGGGTAGGGGAGTAGTTTGCAGAAGCAGACAGTCATGGAGTCATAAGGATCATTAGTACAAATGTTAAATTCACCATGAACCATGAACCAGAATAGAAATTAAGGCAGAGAAGAAAGGTGAGAAAGGCACCAAAGACACTGAGAAATGGAGGGGTGAGCCTAGGAATATTGATGATGACAACAACTGGCAATTGTAGTGGATATCAGAGGTAGGTGATGTGAGTTTAAAGTGATGTAAGCGGTGAGATGGAGTGAAAGTAACAATGGGAGGTAAGAATTTGACTGGTTCTCTTCTAGTTCTTTCTACCCCAAGGATGACATGATTCTTTGTTACAGCCATAAGTCCAGGGGTAAATTGAGGCCTTCAAATCACTGACCTCCTGATCTACTTAACCTTACCCACTCACCAATTTCAACACAAGCTCAATCTCATCATCTCTAGTCATTGTACAATCTCTATTCTCATAAACTCTGAAATCCTTCTATCCAACAACAACCTCCTCACCTGCCTTTTCTCCCACATGTTAGTGCTTACTACAATACCTGGCACACAGTAAGTGCTTAACGAATATCAGAATTATTATTATTATAACAATGATAATGGAAGAACCATTAGCAAGGTTACATATTATGGCAGAAATTAGGAAGTTCTGGAGCAAATATATCCATAGAATCGCCATGAATCAGAAATGACTCAATGATATTTGATAATTATAATAATAATACATAAGTACTGTGGGGATGGGAAGGGGGATGAATCAAGGGAGCATATCAGGGTGACACAGAAGGGAGTGGAAGAAAAGGAAAAGAGTAGGCCTCTTGGAGGAGATGTGCCTGCAATAAGGCTTTAAAGGTGAGGAAAGTAATTGCCTGTAGGATATGAAGAAGGAGGATGTTCCGGGCCAGAGGTAGGATGTGGGCGAGAGATCACATCCTGAGATAGTACAGTGAGTAGGTTACCATTAGAGGAGCAAAGTATGCAGACTGGGTTGTAGGAGGAAAGTAGCAAGGTGAGATAGGAGGGGGCAAGGTAATTTAGTGCTTTAAAGCCAGTGGTAAGAAATTTGTGTTAGATGTGAAGGTGGATAGAGTTTCTTGAGGAGTGGGGAAACTTGGACTGAATATTTTTGTAGGAAAATGATCCAGATAGCAGAGCGAAGATATAGCAGAGTGGAAAGAGACAGGAGGCAGTGGGGTCATCAAGGAAGTTGATATCAATGAGGGATAGGATAAATGCTTGGATTAACATGGTAGCAGTTGGGTGGAGAGGAAAGACCAGGTTTTAGTTTTATCTATGTTGTTGAACATATATTGAACCAGTGGGATTTAGTGATAGATTGAATATGGGAGTTGAATGAGAGAAAGGAGTCAAAGGATAATGCCAAGGTTCTGGGCTTGTGAGACAGGAAGGATGGCAGTGTTGTCTATAGGGAAAGTCTGGGGAAGGACAGGGTTTGTGGGGGAAGATAAGGAACTCTGTTTCTGAGATGTTAAATTTGAGGTTATGGTAGGACACTGTCACCGAGCAGAATCAGCCTCCAGGTAATTTGTGAGCTCACAGATCAGAGGTTGGAAACGGATTCAGACTCAAGGGTTATGGGTGTTGGAAGCAGCTTTAATAATATGATAGCATCAAGAACCCATGATAAGTAACTCTCAGGAGCAAAGTTATTCAAGTGATAATCACACTGGTCAACATGGTACCTTACTTCTAGAAGCTGGTACAATTGAGAAGGAGACACCTCACAAACCTTCTTGTTCAAATGGGCTGCCTCTCAAGTAACCCCTAACAGACTACCTCTCAAGCATGTAACCCTAAAAGGGCTAGCTCTCAAACAAGCAATCCCAAATGGGCTATCTCTCAAACCACCCCAGAGGGACTTCCTTTAAAGTTATTTGGTCAAGTTCCTAGAATACTCACTCCTCCTAGCTCTAACGAGGAGGCCCAATCAGTCTTTTGGTGCCACACAAGGTCTGACAGAGTGGAGGTCCCTGACTCCGGGTAAAGGAGACTCACCACATTGGTATGACAGTGTTCCAACCTTCTACAAAGAGATCATGGCCCCACATATACCTTGCTAGTCCCAATTCTCTTCCCTTCCATTGGCCAAATTTGGGGTGGAAAAGGATTGTGTGACAAGACCCATCGCAATTTTCTCATTCCGGGTCTAATTGTTCAACCTCACTGCTCACTCAGTCCTTCCAGGGTCGGTAGTGCCAGAAGCTATGGGAAGCGTTAGTGCTTCCTAACGCTCCCTGTCAACCCCTCTCTCTAGTGAGCTAAGCTCATTAGCCAGACCAGAGTATGACCAGGCAAAGACATTCAGGAAGGGATGTGTTGAAGGCAGGAGGAAATGTGGGACTGTAGAAAAGGAGTGAGATCAGAACTTTAGATATAGATTTGGGAATAATCTGCATAGAGGTGGTAGGTGAAGCCATGCGAGTGAATGAGTTCACCAATGGAGTGGGTATAGACGGAGAATAAATGGGGACCCAGAACTTAACCTTGAGGGACACCCACAGTGAAGGGCTAGGAGGCAGAGAAGGAGCCCACAAGAGACTAAGAATGAGACACTAGAGAGATAGGAGGAGAACCAGAAGAAGATAGTGTTAGTGAAGCCGAAGTTGGATAATATTTCCAGAGGAAGGGGTGGTAGATAGGGTCAAAGGCAGCTGAAAGGTTGAGGAGGATTAGGATGGAGTAGAGGCCGTTGGATTTGGCAAGAATTTGTGACCTCTGCGGGGTTGGTTTCTGTGGAGTGAAGGGGAAGAAAACCATATTAGAGGAGGTCAAAGAGAGAATTGGAGGAGGAGGTGTAGAGCACTCTCTCAAGAATTATAGTGATATTTGTTAAGCACTTACTATGTGCCAAGCATTGTACTAAGTGCTGAAGGCACTGTACTAAGCACTGGAAGTTTGGAGAGGAATGGTAAGAGGGAAATGGGGCAATAACTGGAAGGAGCCATAGGTGTCAAGGAAGGATTTTTTAGGGTAGGGGAGACATGAGAGTGTTTGATTGCAGTGGGGAAGAAGCGACTGGAGAGTGAACAATTGAAGATGGTGGTTAAGGATGAAAGAAGGGAGGGGGTAAGTGTTTTGATAAGGGGCATAGAGATGAGATTGGATGTGTATGTGGAGTGGTGTGGATTTTGAGAGAAGGTGGGGGAATCTCTTGAGATACTCCTGGTAAAGATGGGAGAGTTTAAATAGGGACAGGAGGAGGGAGGGATGGGGAGGGGCAGGGGAGATTTTAGAGAGATCACAACTAATTGTTTCAATTTTTCTCAATAAAGAAGCTGGGCAGGTCATCAGAGGCAAGAGGTGAGGGAGGCAGAGGGACAGGAAGTTTGAGGAGAGAATTAAGCATCTGGAATAACTGGCAAGGGCAATGGGTATGGATGTCAATAAGGATAGAGAAATAATTTTGCCAGGCAGAGGAGAGAGCAGAGTTAAAGCACATAAGTATAAATTTGAAGAGAACAAGATCGGCCTGATTTCTAGATTTCTGCCAGCAGCACTACAGCTCACACACGAGAGCAAAGGAAGCAGAAAGTGGAGGTGATCCAGGACCATGGGTTAGTGGTACAAGTTCAACGAAGAGATAGGGAAGGGAGGGAGTTGAGTTCAGTAGAGAGGGTGGTGTTGAGAGCGTCACTTTGGTCATCAAGAGAAGGTAGTTTGTGTATGGAGGCTAAATGGGGAATGATGAGTTGAAAAACATGGATAGGGTCAAAGGATCAGAGATCTCTTTGGGTAACTGCACAGTCACCTCCACAGTACACTTCCTTCACTCCTGTGCAAGAAATGCAGAACACTGCTGATGAAAATATAGACCTACCTTGTCCACCTAAAATTCATCCTTCACTGCTTTAGCTCCTCCCTCTCTACCCTTACTGACTCCCAGGCCCATTGTTCTCACCAGTTGTTTCAGATGTTTAACTCCCTCCTCAAACTCCCTGCCTCACCCAACTTCTCCCTTCTCTTGCTGTTAATGAGCTGGCTATATATTTAAGGGAGAAAATTGAAACAATCAGTTTTGATCTCCTTAAATATCCCCTGCTCCTCCACAGTCCTCCCCTCCTCCTGCCCCTTCTTTGGCTCTCCCATCTTTCCCAGTGGTATCTCAAGAGATATGCCTTTTCTCAAAATCCATCCCCTCCAACTGAGCCTCCGACTCCATCCCTTCACATCTTATCAATGCACTTGCCCCCTCCCTTTTTCCCTCCCAGATCATCTCTTCATCTCTTCACTCTCTTCACTGTCTTCATCTCTTCACTCTCCAGGGGCTTTTCCCCCATTACTTTCAATAATGTTCATGTCTCCCCTATTCTAAAAAAATCCCTCCCAGGACCCCAGTGCTGTCTCCAGTTATCACCCCATCTCCCTCCTACCATTCCTCTCCAAACTCCTTGAGTGAGTTGTCTACATCCACTGCCTCCAATTCCTGCCCTCCAATTCTCTCCTTGACCTACTCCAATCTAGCTTGTGACCCCCTCACTCCACAGTAGCTGCCCTTTCAATGGTGACAAATGATCGCCCTCTTGCCAAATCCAATGGCCTCTAATACATCCTACTTCTCCTTGACCTCTTAGCTGCATTCTATACTGTGGATCACCCCCTTCCTATGGAAACATTATCTAGCCTTGGCATTATCTAGCCTTGTCTTCACTGACACTGTCCTCTCTAAGCAACTTGCCCAGCAGAAAAGTGGAGGCGCAAGGATTAGAACCCATGACCTCCTGTCTTCCAAGCCAGTGCTATATCCACTATGCCATGTTACTTCTCCCGCCTCCTTCTGCATCAGTCATATACTTGGATTTGTACCCTTTATTCATCTCTCCTTCAGCCCCACACAGCACTTATGTACATATCCATAATTTGTTTATATTAATGGCTGTCTCCCCTTCTAGACTATATGCTTCTTGTGGGCAGGGAATGAGTCTATCATCTCTGCTATATTGTATTCTCTCAAACACTTAATAATGTATTTTGTACAGAGTAAGTGCTCAATAAATATGGTTGATTGATCAATAAATATGGTTTATTGATCAATTGATTCAGTCAATCGTATGAATAAAAAAATGAAGACTTAGTACTTTATCTCTGTTGTGCTTCTGCCCAGCATGATGACTTTGCTAAACGAAGTTTATTTTTCAGAGCTGCAGGACAGGTGAATGGAAAACAAAAGGTGAAAAATCTTTGTAAATCCCTCTCCTGGTAAAATGTATGCAGTCTGCAGCAACCCTAAGTCCTGGGAGACCAACAGTCCTGTGGCTGCAAGAGTTTAAGAGAATCAGACACCTACCAAAGCAAATAGTTGGATAACAAGTGCCACCTGGTGCCTTCAGGACAAACAACTATATAGTGAGCCTGAATCCACTTATACAGGAAAAAGCATGTGTGCAGCACAGATTGTTTCTGAGGACTCTGGATCAGAAAATGATTATAATGACACTACCCTAGAATGTCTGTCCTCTTAGAGTCTCTAAGTGCTTTAATTGGCACCAATTAATTAAATTCCCTTCCCACTGTGGGCAGGCAGGTTTTCTACTGAGTGGAAGGAAAATCTTGAAGAAGTCAATTGTCTGAGGTGTCATCCAGGGAAAAGGCAGAAAATGGAGTGAAGTTGAAGTTCGAAACCACTGGGATCTCCTTGGGCATTAGGAAAGGCCTATAATTTGGGCAGGGCATTGGGAAAACAAGCTGAGAAATGCATCTTTAGTTGGCAGTGGTGGTTTATACCAAAATCCTGAGTGGATCCAAAAAGCCATTTCCAAATTCTTTTTGAAGCATCATTATTTTGGAATTTCCTAGTTATTATGTGTTAAGCACTGGTAGACATGTGGTTATGAGATTGGACTCAGTCCTTGTCCCCATTTTACAGTTAAGGAAATGAAGCACCAGGAGAGTTAAGTGACTTGCCCAAAGTCTCACAGAGGTCAATGGTAAAGTTGGGACCTACACCCCGCTCTTCCGACTCCCAGACCTATGCTCTTTCCTCTAGGTCACACTGCCTCCCTCAAAGGCCAAACCACACCTCTGAGTGGTGGGAGGCAGGAGAGCAAGTGACCCAGCTAGAGTTAGTTGAGTGAGTGCTATGAATATACCAATAGAGGTAAAGGTTTTCAATTGAAAAACCACCAAGGATATTTCCCACAGTGGACTGGCTCCACAAGAATCCTGAAAAAGTGGCTGACCTGGGTGGGGAAAACCACAGAAGCTGGGGGTTCATGATGTTACAACCCAGCAGGGGCACCCGGCTTCAGTCACCCAGCCTGTAAATGGGGCCCACATGAAAAATTCTTGCCTGCACCTTGCAATAGTCTGCCCCTTGTCTCGCCTACTCACTCATCGCACTCCATGACCTAGAGAGAACAACCCTAGGAGGGATGATAGAGTGTAGTTGGTGATGAGCAAGCCACCTTCTCTAGAATCAATTCCTTGTGAAGGTTCTATGTCCTGAAGACTTCCTTGCCAAATTCACTGCTGCTGTAAAGGACAAATACATAGGTAAAAGGTGACCTCAAGAGCTTCAGAACAATGAATGTTGATCCTTGCATGCAGGAACTGGGTTGAGCCATTTACCTCACACCTGGACATCCTTGTATACCTCAAAAAGCCCTGAAAGTGAAGGACAGAGTCTTATTCATCCTCTTCATCGCCAGTTTCTGCATCAATTGACTTTTAACTTGAGGTGATCTGATGCTTGGGGGTATAATGGCATCCTACCCTTCTGTCTTCCACATATCTTGCAACTCTGAGCCATGGAGCCTGTTTTGGTAAATGATTCTTTTTTATTCATTTAATCATTTTATTAATTTAAAAGTATGTTCCTTTTTCCAGTTTACCCTACTTGATTGATTGGTTCACAGTGATACGGACGTCTGCATCAGAATTGGTTGGGCCTTAACAGATACATTTCCCATCACCCACTGGAAGAAAGTAAGACTATATATTTGGGCCAGTGCTAGTACACATATTATGTATAACAGTGCTTAAGGGTGCCACCAGGAATATGTTAGCTGGTGATTACAATCCTCTGGGAAACTCAAATCAAAAGCTTGAAAGCATAATCAAGAGCCCTTGAATCATTCATAGATTCCTATATGAAGGTCTAGAAGCCCACCCACACGACTGCATTCAGATGATTTTAAATCACTTCTTAGAATCAGCAAAGCACTATGGATTGACCACTGGATGGAATCAGATTGAATATGATTTCCCAGCCAGGCCTGGGAAACCCAGAACAGACCCAAGGATCAACAATTTTGACATGGAATTGAATGTTGTCACTGAACTCTCTTGCCTGGGGAGCAGAGAGTCCAGTGATGCAAGGATAAACAAGGAGGTGAAAAATTTAGAAGGTCAGTATCCCCTCTGGGAGTCCTGAAGACAGGGTCAGTAACCTATATAGCTTCAAGGTTCAGACAAACTTTAAGGGAGAGAAAACTATGGTGTCCAGCCTTCTTTATGGCTATGAGATAACCCTGTTGGTGGTGGTGATATTCAAGGTTTGGGGCACAATAAAATTTGGTGGGGTGGGGGGATAATAAAAGATGAGTCTAAAGGACAAAAGGGGCAGCTGTTAGCAGGAAGGGAGCAAAGGTTATCTTCTTTGGGGTTAATAACATTGTGGACAGTAAATACAGGCTGAAGAAGTATAAATACCAGAGATTGTCTTAAAGACAGCAGAAGAAGATTATCCTCAGCAAACAGGAGGAAGGGAATAAAGGAATACAGCCCAGAGACCATAAAGAAGCAAGTAAACAAACAAACATGGGGAGAAGAGAAAATAGCATAAGGAGGAACTCCCAACTTTAAAAGGAGACCATAAAAATGTACCTTGATCACAAAAATGATAGCAAATGACTAGAGGGTAGCCTTGGAAATGATTGTGTAGGCTCCAGGAAAATGATAGACAGGGGAGAGGAAATGATTTCAGCCTCCTCCACGTTTGATCAACACCTCAAAAGAAACCCACAGTAAGAGTGGAACCTGGGAAGAGCATGGTAACTTAGAGGTGATTAAAGGAGCTTTTTTTTTCCACTGTGACCTTTCCATGCCAGGATGGGAGATCCAGGATTCATTCAGTTGTATTTATTAAGCACTTACTAAGTGCAGAGCACTGCACTAAACACTTATGATGAACATCTGTATCCCATGAACCATAACGCTTCAGACTTCCAGGCAAGTCGGTTCATTCTTTGAGAAGTCACTAACCTGGGGCAAATAACTTATCCTCAACTCATTTCTCTCATTTAATGCACATATTCAACCTGTTGGCTATTGGCTGTTGGAAATATTCAATTCATGTTGGCTCTACTTTCACATCATTAAATCCTCTCCATCCAAACTGCTACTATGTTGAAGCAAGCACTTATTATACTCCACCTTGACAATGGCATCAGCCTCTTTGCTGAACTCCCTGACTCATATCTTTTCTCATTCCAGTCCTTACCTCACTATGTTGCCCCAGGTGTTTTTCTAAAAAATATTCAGTCCACATCTTACCACTTTCCTAGAAATTCCAGTGGTTGCCCATCCACCTCCTTACCAGTAACTCCTTGCCATAGGCTTAAAAAAACTCAATCACTCATCCCCTTCTATTTTACCTGGCGGATTTCCTACTATAACCCACCTCTCACACTCCACTCTTTTAATGTCAACTTACTCACTGTACCACAATATCGTCTATCTCACCACTAACCTCTTGTCTCTGTCCTCCCTCTCGACTGGAATCTCCTCCCCGCTCACACACAACAGACCATTACTCTCCCCATCTTCAAAACCTTATTAAAACCACATCTCTTCCAAGAGGCCTTCTTCAACTAAATGGTCATTTCCCCTACTCCCTCTCCCTTTTGTGTCCCCTGTGCACTTGGATCTGTATTACTTGGGCACTTAGCATTCATCCCATCCTCAGCCCCACAGCACTATGTACACATCAGCAACTTAAAATAATAAATGTCTGTCTCTCCATCTGGACTGTAAAATCCTTGTGGGCAGATTCTGTTGAACTGTATTCTACCAAGTATTTAGTGCAGTGACCTGAACACAGTAACTGATTGATTGACAGATTGATTGGGAGCAAAGAGTGTGGCTCTTGCGGGTTCTCTTCCAGAGTCTCCTGTACATTGTTGATTGAGGGTGGTTGTTTGCAGCAACCACTTTCCAATTTTAGGGCATTTGCACCCCTACACCAGGTACAAAGAGTCAGTTCTCCCAAAGACATGTTATCTGTGTGAATTTTGGGTAAAAAGCTGCAGGAGAATTAGGGAACATTTTTCCTGACCACACCCATCCTCTTGAATAGAATGTGATTCATTGTCAGAATAAACAGTAGTGCATAGCTATATCACATAGGTTAAATTGTGTATACTACAGTGCAAGCTCAATAATTTAACCCCAACATAACTGGACAACTGATTCTACTTCCTATTTAGTAACAAGACAGTGTTACAAATACTGAGTCCTGAAATTCAGCCAGATGACCAACAACAAGGCAGTGCTCATCAAACCTAACCTCCACTGAACAGGTCATGAAAAAAAGAATGTGTGACAGCATAAGGCCTAAACAACTGCTCTATGATGAGCTGAAATGGGGTAATCACAGAGAAGGTGGACAGAAGAAATGCTTTAAGAATACAGTGAAGCAAAACCTCAAATGATGTGGCAAAGAGTAAACATACAGCAATCAGAAATGAGGTAACTATCTTGGAGCAGAAGTTTTGCAAAGATCATGACAACAAGAGGAAGGGAGTGCCAGATATTCTTGGTAAAAAAAAGTGCAACAGGAGAAAGAGGGAAAATTTTTATGGGAATTCAGTATAGAAAAGATTGTTACACATAAATATGTATGTGAGGATAGGGTGGGAGTATATGTATTATCCATGAAAATTTATACACACATACATCTATATATTGAGAAGCAGTATGGCTTAGTGGAAAGAGCATAGGCTTGGGACTCAGAAAATTTGAGTTCTAATCCCAGATCCTCCACTTGGACAAAACTTAACTTCTCTGTGCCTCAGTTACCTCATCTGTAAAATGGGGATTAAAAGTGTGAGCCCCACATGGAACAACTTGATTAGCCTGTATCTACCCTAGCACTTAGAATAGTGCTTGGCACATAGTAAGTTCTTAACAAATACCATTATTATTACTATTATTATTATATATTTCTTTATATATATGTAGATATATTCAGTCATTCATTCAATCAATCAACTGTATTTGTTGAGAGCTTACTATATGCAGAGCATTGTTCTAAGCTCTTGGGAGAGTGTAATATAACAATAAATAATACATTCCCTGCCCACAATGAGCTCACAGTCTAGAGGGGAAGACAGATATTAATATAAATAAATTACAGATATGTACGTAAATGCTGTGGGGCTGGGAGTGGGGAAGAACAAAGGGAGCAAGTCAGGGAGAAGTAGAAGGAAGTGGGAAAAGAGGAAAGGGGGGGCTTAATCAGGGAAGGCCTCTTGGAGGAGATGTACCTTTAATAAGACTTTGAAAGGGGTTGTGGGAGGAGAGTAATTGTCTATCTGATTTGCGGAAGGAGGGCATTCCAGGCCAGAGGAAGGACATGGGTGAGAGGTTGGGGGCAAGATAGATGAGATCAACGTACAGTGAGAAGGTAGGCATTAGAAAAGCTAAGTGTACAGGCTGGGTTGTACTAGGAGAGTAGCAAAGTGAGGTAGAAGGGGACACGTGACTGAGTGCTTTAAAGTGAGTGGTGAGGAGTTTTTGTTAGATGCAGAGGTGGATGGGCAACCACTGGAGGTTCTTGAGGAGTGGAGAAACATGTCCTGAACATCTCTGTAGAAAAATGATCTACACAGCAGAGGAAGTACGGGGAGTGGAGAGAGACAGGACCCTAGAAGGACAGCAAGTAGGCTGATGCAGTAATCCAGGCAGGTTAGGATGAGTGACTGTAGTAACAAGGTAGCAATTTGGATAGAGAGAAGGGATATAGATATTTGATGTCTCTCATTCTCTCTCAATAACTAGGACAGAAGAGTTTGGCTAAAGGCAAGTGTCTATATTTACTAGGGAAATTCCTTTCTATAGTTGCAAGCAAACAGCTGTCAGCGTTTTCTTAAAAACAGTGACAAAAATCTCCTCTCTATATTCACCCCCATGGAATTAACAATGGGACCTAAAATATTTTCACCATAAGAAACATGTCCTTGGGACCATGTGCATTGTTCTTAAAAAGCATAGGGGGAGTGAGTTGCCTTCTGTATGTATTACTGAGGGGAGTTAGCCAGGATTATCAGATCAGAAGCAATGTAATTCCCTGTTGTTGTCCATCCAGTTGTCCAACCTCCAGTATTCTGACTCTGACACTGCCAATTAGGAGTCTGTGTGGAACTGTATGATGATGGAGGCCCATCAACTCTAATTTTTCCCAACATGTCTTCTTATAACCCATTTTGTCTCACTCACCCATAAATGTACCCAAACCCCTACTGAACCTATTGTTATTTTCACCCTGAAGAACATTTTGTTGAAATCATTATATCTGCTGTGAAGAAATGATTCCTTTTGCTTAAAGTGAATCTACACTCAAAAATTTAAATGAGTCCCCCCTTTGTCCTGGTGCTGTGTGATTTGGTGAATAATCTAGGTTTGTCCTGGTCATGACTTGAGGGAAGAGATGCTGCTCCAATCCTCGAGTGGTTTACAATCTCGCACAAAGCTACTAGTGTGTCCCCCCTTCTCCTGGAAACTTTATCCAACTTTGGCTTCACTGAGCCTGCCCTCTCTTCATTCTTCTCCTGTGTCTCTGGTTGCTCCTTCTCAGTCCCTTTTGCAGGCTTCTACCGTGCCTCCCAACCTCTGACAATGGGACAATTGAGCCTCAAGGCTCAATTCTGGGTCCCTGTCTATTCTCCATCTACATCCACTCCCTTGGAGAATTCATTTGCTCTTCATGCCAAGGATTCCCAAATGAACTTCTTCAACCCTGACCTCTCTCATTCTCTGCAGTCTCACATTTCCTCTGCCTCCAGGACATCTATATTTGCCTGCCCTGCCACCACCTCAAACCTAACTTGTTCAAAACAGAACTCTTTACCTTCCCACCCAAAACCTGTCTCCCACCTGACTTTCCTGTCACTGAAGACAGCACTACCATCCTTTCTGTCTCAAGCCCTTACACTTGACACTGTCCTCAACTCATCTCTCTCATACAATTCACATAGTCTGTCACCACCTCCTGTCAGTTTTATCTTCATAACGTTGCTAAAAGCTGCCCTCTCCTATCTATCCAAACTGCTACCATGCTGATGGTTATTTGTTAATAATAATTATGGTATTTGTTAAGTACTTACTATGTGCCAGGTACTATACTATGTGCTGGGGTACATACAAGCAAATCGTGTTCAACACAGTCCCTGTCCCATATGGGGCTCACATTCTTAATCCTCATTTTACAGATGAGGGAATTGAGGCCCAGAGAAGAGAAGTGACTTGCCCAAGATCACACAGTAGACAAGCAGGGGAGCCGGAATTAGAACGCAAGATCTTCTGACTCCCAGGCCCATGGTCTATCTACTAGTAACGCCATGCTGCTTCTCCATAATAATAATGATCGTGGTATTTGTGAGGTACTTACTATGTGTCAGGCACCGTAATAATAATAATAATAATAATGGTATGTGTTAAGTGCTTACTATATGCCAATCACTGTTCTAAGCACTGGGGTAGATACAAGGTAATCAGGTTGTCCCACGTTGGGTTTACAGTCTTAATCCCCATTTTAAAGATGAGGTAAGTGAGGCACAGAGAAGTTAAGTGACTTGTCCAAAGTCACACAGCTTTTAAGTGGCGAGGTCGGGATTAGAACCCTCAACCTCTGAGTCCCAAGCCCGTGCTCTTGTCACTAAGCCACACTGCTTCTCTGTACTAAGCAGTGAGGGGATACAAACAAATAGGGTTGGACACAGTCCCTGTCCCACATGGGACTCACACTCTCAATCCCCATTTTATAGATTAGAGAACTGAGGCATAGAGAAGTGAAGTGACTTGCCCAAGGTTACACAGGAGGCAAGTGGAGGAGCTGGGATGTGGGCAGGGATTGTCTCTCTTTATTGCTGAATTGTTCTTTCCAAGTGCTTAGTACAGTGCTCTGCACACAGTGAGTGCTCAATAAATACGATTGAATGAATGAATGAATGAATGAATGAATGAATGAATGAATGAATGAATGAACAAACCTATGACCTTCGGACTCCCAGGCCCATGCTCTATCCATTACGCCACTTATCCTATTACATATTTTTTAAGGTATTTGTTAAGTACCTACTAAGAGCCAGGAGCTGTACTAGGCAATCAGGTAGATTCAAGATAATCAGTGTGGACACAGTCCCTGTCCCACATAGGGCTCACAGTCTTAATCCCCATTTTAGAGATGAGGTAAATGAGGTACCTGAGGTACAGAGAAATGAATTGTCCAAGGTCACTTAACTGACAAGTGATGGATCTGGGATTAGAACCCAGGTTGTCTGACTCCCAGGTCCATTCTCTTTCCACTAGGCCACACTGCTTCACCTTGCATCTGCCTCCTCACTGACCGCCTTACCTTCTGTCTCCCCCAATTCCTGTCCATATATTACTATGTTGCCCAGATGAGTTTTACAAAAAAATGCTCAATCCACATATCCCCACTCATCCATTAACTGCCCATCCACCTCTGCATCTGTCAGAAACTCTTTACCATCAGCTCTAAAATCACTCAATCACCACACTGATCTCCTACCACAGCCCAGCCCACACACATCACTCCTGTAGAGCCACCTGGCCCACTGTGCCCCTAATCTCATCTATCTTGACTCTGACCCTTTTCCCACATCTTCCCTCTGTCTGGGAATGCTCTCCCTCTCCATATACACCAGCATACCCCTGCCCCCATCTTCAAAGCCTTATTAAGGTCACATCTCCTCCAAGAGGTCTTCCTGGATTAATCCCTCTTTTCTCCAAACCCCTTTCCATTTTGAGTGGTCTTTGCATTTAAATCTGTTCAATTTGGGCATTTGGTATTCACCCCACCCTCAGCCCCCTAGCATTTATGTACACATGTGCATGGGTATACATTTTTCATTTAGATGAATACCTGTCTTCCACTCTTCACTATAAACTCACTGTGGGCAGGGAGCATATCTCCAAACTCTGTTGTACTGTATTCTTCCAAGTTCTTAGTACACTGCTCAGCACTCAATTACTTACTAAGCACTCTATAAAAACCATTGATTGATAAGGAAGAGTGGGGAGTGCAAGGGGAAGAGGGGAAAGTTCAAAGGAAAAAAGAAAGTCCCCTAGGCTATGAACCCCATGTGGTTCAGGTTCTGTCTCTTACTTGATTATCTACCCCTGTGCTTGGCACCTAGTAAGAGCTTACAAATACCATTATGTTATAGTCCTTGTTGTTTTATGGCATTTGTTTAACCCTTAAGTGCTGGGGTAGATAGAAGTTAATCAGGTTGGACACAGTCCCCATCCCACTTAGAGCTCTCAGTCTTAATCCCCATTTTATAGATGAGGTCACTGAGGCACAGAGAAGTGAAATGACTTGCCCAAGGTCACACAGCAGACAAGTGGCAGAAGCCAGAATTAGTCCTTTTAACTCCCAAGCCTGTGTTCTAGGCCCTGCTGCTTTTCATTTGGTTTGTTGTGGTTATCATGAAGTTCACGGCCTTTGTCAATCAGTCGGCCAATCATATTTATTAAGCACTTCCTATGTCCAAAGCAGTTTACTAAGCGATTGGGAGAGTACACTATAACAATAAACAGACATGTTCCCTGCCCACATTGAGCTTTCACTGTAGTGATGGATGATCGAGGAGCAGTGTGGCATAGCAGATAGAACATGGGCCCCAGAGTCAGAAGGTCATGGGTTCTAATCCTGGCTCTACCACATGCCTGCTGTGTGACCATTGGCAAGTCACTTTACTTCTCTGTGCCTCCGGTAGCTCATCTGTAAAATGGGGTTTGAAACTGTGAGCCCCACATGGGACAAGGACTGTGTCCAACCCTTTTTGCTTGTGTCCACCCCAGCACTTAGTATGGTGCCTGGCATACTTAACAAATACCACAGTTATTGTTATTAATATTACTATAATAATAATAGCAATGTTGGTATTTTTTAAGCCCTTACTATGTGTCAAGCACTGTTCTAAGTGCTGGGGTAGATACAGGGTGATCAGGTTGTCCCACGTGAGGCTCACAGTCTTAATCCCCATTTTACAGATGAGGTAATTGAGGCACAGAGAAGTTAAGTGACTTGCCCACAGTCACACAGTTGACAAGTGGAAGAGCCAGGATTAGAACCCATGACCTCTGACTCCCAAACCCGGGCTCTTGCCACTGAGCCACGCTGATTCCAAAATCTCCATTTCCAGCCCTGATCTCTCCTTCTCTGCAGTCTCTCATTTTCTTCTGTCTTCACCAACACCTCAAAGTAAAACAGAACTTATCTTCCCTCCCAAACCCTGTCCTTTCTCTGTCTTCCCATCATTTTTCAGGAAACCCCAGCAAGCATTTTGGCCAACTCCAAGAAAATCAACAAGCTACCCATATACCCAGTCCCCAGTTCCTCTAAAAGATTCCCCTTTTCCTTCAGGGCAGAGAGAACAGTCACATAAAACAGGCTCTTCCTTTTCTCTCATTGTAATTCTGATCAATTCTTATTCCAGCGTAAGCAGTAATAAATTCATTCAGCATCTAATGCCTGGACTATGACAGGGGAACAAGAGACCATAACATTAATGAAAGAGCCAGTATTTCCTACCATAACCTCTCTCTCCTGAAAATCCTGGCCCTAGGAGACGTGTTACACAAATAGAACTCTGTCCTTTCTGTTGCAACAAAAAACACCATCAAACTTCCAAGCCATCAGGAAGCTCAAAGGTCAAAATGACTTTTCTTTAGCAGCCCCAGCCAACATCCATCAGGAGTTTCATTAGCCTTTCCACCCACAGCTCTGTCATTTTTGATTAGTAGTCAGCTGGGTGTATCAGATTTTTCTTAAAATACAGCTGACTGGGACAATCGGCCTTGTGAGCTATTTCATCTCTGTTTTTCCAAGAGATATTTCTAGTATACCACATCGGTTGAATGTCTTCCTCGATCACAATGAACGTGCTAGCAAGGACTGCTTACAATTTGCCAATGAGTATTTTGCTCTCAGATCTGGTCTAAAAGATACAGAAGGAAACTCTAGGATCAGAAGGTTTGGCCTCATCAGTCCGGTTGAGTCACCCCTTGTTCAAAGCTGGCATCAGAACAGAGAGCAAGGAGGAGGGGAAGGCGGAGGGGCTTGAACTCTCCACTGCCTCAGAATCCAGCTCCCCTCAGAATCACTTCCTTGCACTCTGAGGAGCTGACCATACTCAAGAGTTTGGAAATATGTCTTGGGACCTGGTGGATGGCAGTAATGGGGTTCACCACTCTATGGCATTGATGTCATGTGCACCAGATGTTTCTAGAATCACTCTGCTTGTGAAAAGATTTTCAACAAGGATATTCAGGCATACCCAGCCACCAGCTCTATCTCTGGCATGTCCAAATCACAGCCCCTATAAAATGCTTCTGTGCCAGGATAGGGCATAGGCAGAAAGACCCCCAAAGGAGATTTTTCATTCTGGCACAACAAGGCTAGAACAACTTTTCTGCTTGCCCACTCCTCACCATCACCTGATGGGGTGAATCAGGCTATCATCCTCAAGGGTGCTACAATTTTCAACTCCGGGGAAAATGTACCTCCTAAAAGGAAGCGGAAGAGAAAGCAAAAGGATCAATGCCCCACTTACAACTGACACTTCATGTGGCGGATCCCAACTCGTCTTAAGAGCATAAGCCACTAGGGACCCAGGCAGTGCAGTGAGCTGGTGCACAATCAGTACCACTGAGGTTATTATTGACTTTGAAGGCTTTTCACACCGTAAGGTGTCTACGGCTCTCCCTACAAGCATCTCTGCTCTCCCTGGAGGTCCTAGCAGCTGTGACGTCTTTGATATTTTTTAATCAATTTCTCCCTCTAACCTGTTGGCTGAACATTTCGGTCCCCTTCCCTCATCTTTCTGAAGAGGTAGAGCAAGAGCTAAAAAATCAAGCAGGAAACCAGAATGGAAAAAGGAGTGGGGCATGTCACAACCATGAAATAACCTGTGCCTAGATTGTAAAGTCTCTGAAGGCCAGGGTTGTGTCTACTAATTCTATTGTACTCTCCCAAGAGCTCAGTACAGTGCCCTGCAGGTTCTCAGTTGTCTTATGCTGTCGATTCGTCTCCCACCCATAGCGATGCCATGAACACATCTCTCTCAGAATGCCCCACCTCCATCTGCAATCAGATTGGTAAAAATACGGAAGTTGTTTACCATTTCCTCCTTCCACGCAGTAAACTTGAGTCTCCTCCCTTGATTCTCTCCTATGCCGCTGCTTCCCAGCATAGGTGAGTTTTGACTTCCATTCACTAGCCACTGCCCAAACTAGGAATGGAATGGATATGTTTCTGTTGGACTATCCGTCCTGAAGCAGAGACAGGTAGAGTACTGGAAACTCTCCAGGCGCGACCCTGAGAGGAGCATATACTCAATAGGTACTTAATAAAAGCTATTGCTTGATTGACTGACTAGGCCTCACATGACCCATTCTTTACCACCAAAACAGTTAACTAGCATTGTTTTATAGTCCTATTTTCATTCCCCACTTTTGCACAGCTTCACTGAAGGACATAGCAACAGACCTGGTGCACTGAATAGAAAGAATCCTTAGTCTTTTCAGCCTTCAATTCTCACCCTCACAGTTAATTTCTCTTCAAACATGACAGGCAGTTATACTTCTAGTCCTCTTATTAGTTGGGCAGTGAGTAGAGCAGTGTATTCTACCTTGCTCACTAAAGTGTAATTCGAGTACCATCCTTATACCAAGGATGAGGAGAAATTCCATAGGAGGAAAACACGGCTGTTAAAAGGTTTGGGGAACAGTCTCTAGGAAGAAAGGCTAAAGGACACCTAAGCTTCTCGCTCATGTTTGTGCAGGTATGCGTGTGTAATTCTTTTCCCCATTTGGAAATGACCTTTCTTAGATTGCTCTTTGTTTAAAACTAGCAGCCGGAGCAGTTGACTAGAAAGTAAGATCTCACTCAAACAGAGATATAATAATAATAATTACGGTATTTGTTAAGCGCTTACTATCTGACGAGCACTCTTCTAAGTGCTGGGGTGGATACAAGATAATCAGGTTGTCCCACGTGGGGCTCAGAGTTTTAATCCCTATTTTACAGATGAGGTAACTGAGGCACAGAGAAGTTAAGTGGCTTGCCCAAGGTCACACAGCAGACAAGTGGCAGAGGCAGGATTAGAACCCATGTCCTCACACTCCCAAGCCCGTGCTCTTACCACTAAGCCACTCATCTCTCACTCACACACGAGCAAAAGAAGCTTGTGTGACATCCTAGGATATCCTTGCAAAGCATGCTTGTATGGATTTAAAACAATCACTTTTGAGCACCGAACTTTGAACCCATCTGGGTAGAACCATAGGTAGGAAGGTACTAAGTCTGGGTGTGGGGAGAGGGTGAAAGAGCCAAATCTAACATTGGTCCACACCGAATTAAGTAGTAGAGACCTCCCATCCCACCTCCTCCTGCTGTCTGAACTCCACAGTAATGAGGAGGGGGACACAGTGGGCTCAGTGTGCATTTACAGGCCTCACCCTGGGTGGTCCTGCTTCCACAAGCCCCAGTAGCCATGGAAAGGTGACATAAGTTCTGTAAATTTCAGCCCCACCATGCAAACACATGCTTTCTTAAAAAATATTAGGTTTAAGGGGGACTCCTTTTTCATTCAACTGACACGTTAACTAAGAAAGTTTGCCTCTCAATGGGCATTTCCACTCTATCTTCCACCTGAGTCAGAGGTCCCTTGGAACTGTCACCTGGCTTATTTGTCCATTAAAGCCAATCCTGAATGGAAGGGTCATCAGTAAAGCTATCAAAGTCCTTGCTAACAAGCTTCCTTGGTTTAATCCCCTAGGTTTTGTTTGCTTAGGAGAAATGTTATATGTAGCATCAGAGATATCTGAAGAGGGAATTGGGAGTGGGAAGGGCTTTCCCAGCATATATTGGTCAAGTCTGATTTTAGGGGTAGCAGTGAGATGTAGTCATCAGGAATATATTTCTCAGGGAGTAAGGACTGAGTTGCAAGTCACAGAGAGCAGATTTTATAACCAATCAGCCCCAAGGAACTGAATCCATGTGAACCCTTTGTTATCTTGAGTTCTTTCTGTGAGAGTTCTGAGTTTGTCTTGGGATTTTTTAGCTTCCTTTCCAACATGAGATGCAATTAATTATGTTGGCCAAGAAAAGTTGTGTAAGAACCCAGGACAGAACAGGCAACAGAGTTGGATGAATCCACACACCATAAAGGAGAATTGCATTTTCAGCCCATTTCTCAGGAAAAGAGGAACAGCATGTGGAGTATATCATGGGAGGGCCGGGAGGACTGAATTACAATAAATGAATTTAAGCAAGTAACCTTTCCAATATAAATGCTTAAGATGAAAGAATAAGACATTATGAACCTGAGGACAGTTACACCTCTAAAATAATTCACTCATCCAGTGAAATTTGGGATCTGCTAATTTATGAATGTCACCACCATTGAGTTAGGCACCAATATCATCCCTCATCTCCCTTTTCCACAAATAGAGCATCTAATTAAGAGTAGCTATAGATCAAAAAAAGTTTTAATTGTCACCTTACCTGCCTCTCCCACTTAATTGCATTAATACCAAAAGGGTTCCTTGCTTACTCTGAGGTCCTTCAATTTCCCAAATCCAACAGGACTATGTGGAGTTAATAAAGACAAGCTGTTTGCAACACAGTTGGGATGGCTCTGTATGGTGGGGACATCACAGATATCTCCTCTTTAGGGGGAATGCAAGATCTGCAACTGTAGCCGTGCAATCATTATTCCTTTCTCCATTCCAACATTCTGCCTCCAGAAAGGGCAGTTGACACAACCTCAAACATTCTGCCCTCCAACCAGGTATTCAATATTAATTGGGTAGTCCTAGGTATAGGAAGAAGAGGATGTTGAGGACAGATTTATGAAGAGATTTGTTATCTGATCAGCAGCCAGTCAACCTAGACCCCAGACCAGAAGGAAGGAGGCCCAAGACAATAGGTTGAATTTGGTTGTTCACATAAACGACTACATGAAATCACATTGTGCCTCTATTTTCAGGCTCCCTCTACCTGGGAAAAGGCTTAGACCAATGCAGCCCCTGGAATTGGACACCACCTCTCTTGGGATAGCGTTTGGCCCCTCTCTGTCTTGTTTGCCCCCAGACCTATGGCTACCCTAACAATCATTCATTCAATTTATTGAGCACTTAGCGTGTACAGAGCATTGTACTAAGTGCTTGGGAGAGCACAATACAACAATAAACAGACCCATTCCCTGCCCACAGTAAGTTTACGGTCTCCTTACAGTGGTTCCCAGAGCCCAGGCAGAAAAGTACTGGCCAATCATGTAGTTCCTCAGACCAAAGGCAAGTACAAACAAGGACACAATCCCCAGACCAGAACCCTCCATTTATGTCTGTCAGCCTGATCCCAAAATATTTTTCTGCCAACCTCTTGGTCTGAGTGGAAAGGGCAGCATTTGAAAATTTGGCAGAAAAATAAAGGTGGGTCTTGCATGGAACAGACACTGCTATTGTCTTATTTCCCCTTTTCAAATGGTTCCCCAAAACCTCTCTAGGTTCTTCTACTTCATCTACTGGTGTGGAGGCCATAACTGGATGGGTGCTGGAGGAAGGATCTCATTGGCCTGAGGGCACGGAGACCATCCCCTCCTGGCTCCCACATTCTATAGACTTCACTATGCATCGAAGTTTCTTGCTTGCTTCTACTCGTTGCAATATTTTCTGACTCGGGTCAGTGTTTTGAGAGGGAAGATAAAACAAAAATAATGCAGGGCTGAAGACTAAACCCTGAGGCCCACGTTTGCAAGCATCTGATAGTCTATAAATAAAAAAGAGGAAATGTTAGTCTGTGAGGGAAAGTTGTTGAGAAATATTCACCCAGCATAAAAACAGAGGTGCAGTGACAAATTATGAATGAAGAACAGTTTTGAAACTGAGCAGGGGTCTCACCTATCGCCTTCCCTGTCCTATTCATTTCCCAGTGATTTTTTTTTACAAGTAGTCTTAGCAATAGATCATAGAGATAGTGGATGCTCCTTCCATCTGGCCAAAACTAGGCATCAATCATGTTAGAATAAAATGAAAATACCTTTCAATGCCTCTTCCCAGCCTTTTGTTTCCCCTTCCATACGCAAGAACATTTATAAAAAGGGACATGCTATCAACTTCCACATCTCTCTCTCTTCCTCTGCCACTATCTCTTCCTGTCCCTACTACGTAATACCTCCTGTCTAAATCCCCAATGTGGCAATCAATAAACAGGCATCTTGGGGTATCTAACTGGTGTGCTCCCTAAATTGATGAATCGCTACCTGAGATGGCAGTGTGTTTATTCTGGGAGACATTCAATTAAAACCCAATGGGACAGCCCTTCTGGAATCACACATTTAGTTGAAAGATAAATTTCCAATTAATTTTGCAAATATTTAGTCTGGCATTTGGAAGAGGAATGTCAGGCAATGATTTAATGGGAATCCAGGTAGGTACCTGGGTTTCAAATGGATTTGAAAGAAGAAAGGGGCAGACTACAAGGAAAGAATAGCCTGGGGCTCATTCAGAACAGATCATTCTGCCTCACTTGTTGACATTTGAATGAGGTCAGCAGGCCAGCACCTTTCCATTTGACTTTACAAAACTGAATAGGCATATATAACAATAATCATTTCATCTCTTTCCCTCTTATCTTCCCATGTCTCCTTTCCTCTGAAGGATCTATGTCATATGTTCCTTTTACAGTGACACCAACCCCTCACTACATCCTGCCAGTGCCCCAGAATGCCCATCCCTCTTCCTACTGGAAAGGCAAGTACCCTCCCTTCCTTCAAAGCCTTATTGAAAGCACACCTCCTCCAAGAAGCCTACCCTGACTAAACCCTCATTTCCTCTCCTCCCACTTCTGCCTCTGTTGTCCTTGCATTTGGATTTGCTCCTTTTATTCACCCTACCCTCAGTCCCACAGCACTTTTTTATGCTATTTGTTAAGCACTTACTATGTGCCAGGCACTGTACTAAGCCCTGGGATAGATACAAGCCAATCAGGTTGGACAAAGTTCAACAACATGAACTGTGTCCAAGTCCCACCTAGGGCTCACAGTCTTAATCCCTATTTTAGCAGTAACTGAGGCCTGGAGAAGTGAAGTGACTTTCCCAAGGTCAAATAGACAAGTGGTGGAGCTGGGATTAGAACCCAGGTCCTTCTGGCTCCCTGACCCGTGCTCACTGGCCACACTGCTTCTCATCTGTACATATCTGTAATTTCTTTGTATTAATGTCTGTCTCCCCCTCTGTACTGTAAGCTCATTGTGGGCAGGGAACATGTCTAACAACTGTTATACTGTATTCTTCCAAGCTCTGAGTACAGTGCTCTGCACACAGTAAGCCCTCAATAAATCTGATTGATTGAGATATTTTAATCACAAATACTGATAGCCCAGAAAAACACCTGGATGAGAGTACAGACAGGGATTGTGCTTCGTTCTTTCCAGGCTTTCATGTCCCTTCATACCCTGGACATTTGTTCTGTATCAGGATTCTGGTAAAAGGTTTTAATCTTGGTTGGCTAATATGGGTTCTTGCTGACTGGGAAAATGCATTGGGGCCAGACAGCTGCAGTCCCCTGAAGAGCAATCTTTCATTTTTCCTGGATGGACTCTCACTGCTCCAGACTTTCTGTGACAACGCATTACATGGTCCTCAAGGAACTTGAAAACACAGTTATCAATACCCTGATACTTGCCATTGCATATAGGGTGGCCAGTGATGCCACCTGAGGATACTGGACACCGCTTTGCCAAAATAGAAGTCACAGGTGTGCCTTACTAATCATACGGAACCTCCAAAAATCCTACAGTGTCTTTCTTGGGGGAATTCCTGGTCCTCTTCCTTATTCCAAGTTTGCTATGTTCTCCCAAGTTACAGATGGAAGGGTGCCCAAGTCTTTCAGTTATACAAGACAGTCCAGTTTCAGCTGACGTGTCCTCTATCACAAACTGCATCAGTAACAGACACTTTCAGGTTCAACATTCTCAATTTTATCAAGCCTCCTTCCACGATGTCTTTTGCTGTCTAGTTCCACGATTTGGATCTAGAATGTGAGTTCACATAGACCTGGATAGGGTTATGTTTACACAAGCTTAGTCTTAGGGCTCACCTACCTTGTGGGTCCTCCAAGCAACCCATGATGCAGATAACATCACATGCATTGCTGTGTGGCGACAGCACATATGGTCCATATCTTTCCATATTTCTTCACCTCAGCCTTCTCCCTTCAAATTCCCCAGACCACAGTTCTCTCCAACTTCAAAGACCTATTGAAAAAAAGGTTTCTCTCACACACATACACATAGACACACACACACACACACACACCAGCTCTTAGGTACATATCAAACATTCTTGCCATCAACTTTAAAGTACTCAATCAGCTTGTCCCCTCCTACCTCACCTCCCTTCCCTCCTACTACCACCCAGCCCACATACTTCCCTCCTCTAATGCCAACCTATTCACTGTACCTCTAACTCATTTATCTCACCACCTGCCTTTCTCCCACGACCTGCCTTTCTCCCACAACCTCACTCTGGTTTGGAATGCCCCCACTCTTCACATCCGACAGACAAGTACTCTCTCCTCCTTCAAAGTCTTATTGAAGGCACATATCCTCCAAGAGGCCTTCCCCAACTAAGCCCTCTTTTTCTTTCCTTCAGTTCCATTCTGGTCACCCTAACTTGCTCTCTTTATTCATCTCCCCTCCCAGCCCTACAGCACTTATGCACACATCTTCATTTTATTTATTTATATTAATGACTGACCCGCCCTCTAGACTGTAAACTGGTGGTGGGCAGGAAATGTGTTTGCTATATTGTTGCATTGTGGTCTCCCAAGCAATTAGTACAGTGCTCTGCACACAGTAAGCTCTCAAAAAATATGATGGATTGTTATCCTTACATTCTTCCATTTCCCCTATCTGCAATTTATTTTAAAATTTGTTTCCCCCTTAGACAATATGCTTTTTGTGGGCAGAATTCATGTCTATCAGTCCTATTGTATTGTACTTAGAGAATCTATATTGTGTAATGGATAGAGCACAGGCCTGGGAGTCAGAAGGTCATGAGCTCTAATCCTGGCTCCACCACTTATCTGCTGTGTGATCTTGGGCAAGTCACTTCACTTCTCCATGCCTCAGTTACCTCATCTGTAAAATGGAGATTCAGACTGTGAGCCCCAGGTGGGCCAGAGACTGCACCATCCAATCTGTGTGTTTCCACCCCAAAGCTTAGTATAGTGGCTGACACATAATAAGTGCTTAACAAATACCATAATAATTAATTATTACTTTCCCAAGCACTTAATATAGTGACCTCCACAAGGTAAGCACTCAAAGAATACCACTAATTGATTGACTGATTGACTGGGATGAGGCCAGATTAAAGAAGATGAGTTTTGCAGATTTACCAATTTACCTTTTTTTTGGATAGCTGATCCTCCTCCTCCTCCTCTACTTCCTCTTCTCCCTCTTCCCTCCTCCTCCTTTCTCTTAACTGCATCTCACAACTATCCTGGGCAGCCTTCCCTCCATTCATTCCTTCTCTGGGGAGTTTATACTCCCTGTCCAATCATGATTAAACACTGAGCAAGCCCAAAAAGGAAAATAAAACCGGCCCTAAAATGCTGCAATGTACTAGAGCAACACCTTGCTCTCAATAAGCTCATAAGAAATGTCCAAGTGGTCACCAAGATTGAGTTGGTGAATTAATTCCAGGTTCCATGTCAGATTCCTGTTAGAACTGGTCTTCCACATCTAACAGTATGGACCATCGCTGAAATAAAGAATAAAGTTGTCTCTGTAAAAGCAGATTTCAGTTCCAGACTCTCACATCACTTCAGTGAAGGAGAAAAATAATTTAAAAAATAATGAAAATGAAATTAGCTTAACTTGTTTCTTTTCATTTAAAATGCATCAGCAATAGACCAGATGCTGATGTCTTATTCTCCACATACGACCCATTAGCATAAATAGGACATTAAAGTGTATATGGCGATTGTTTAATTATAACAATCAAAGGCGAGAATTGGCCGAAACCAGCCCTGTCTTCAAGTCCCCAGCTAAGAAAATATCATTATATGTAAAGAAAAATCACTGTTCTCTGAAATATAAAAGGAGATTGCACTTTGCGAATATGGGTGCCTGGGTTTTCAAAGAATGTGAAATCATGTTATGCCTGCCAAAGAGAGATAAACATTGCTGTTTCCGACACACCGACCGCTTCCAAAAGGGGATGCGATGGAAATGTGGGAAGTTCCTCGGTACAGACACTGCAGCTCTGGAGAGAGGGTGGGAAGCAATACCTCCTCCCAGTTTATGGAGGCCAGGCCATGGGAGTAAATGGATTTATGGCTTGAAACACCAGCCAAGGAGATGTTTGCTTTGACTAGGCTTACAGCTTTCACAGCTTTCCCCTGTGTCTACCCCAGTGCTTAGAACAGTGCTCGGCACATAGTAAGCGCTTAACAAATACCAACATTATTATTATTATTCAATGGGAGCTGGTGAGCCTGGGCAGTGGTTTTGACTGCCCGGGAGGCATCCATTTGCCAAGGGTGCCTGGTGGGGACAATCAACAGTGAAGTGATGCCTCTCTTGGCAACACACTATAGAGACAATCTTAACACATAGGCCCCGAAGATGACTTAGCCCTGCGTCAGCCAGCAGATTTTTGGATAGCCAAGAGAGGAGGGTGTGGATTTTCCTACCCAGGAAACGAGACTTAATCCTCCATCTCTCATCACTTCAGTTGCAAGAGGGGAGCCAGGACTCACCTTGCCTTGGGAAACCCCAAAAGTTGAACACCTGTTTGGCTCTTCAATGGGCAGAACTGGGTGGCGATACAGCCACAGCTGCCCAAGTTACAATGACCAATTTCAACCCGCTTTGAGGCAACATCATATGGTATGATCACTAGCCTTCCATAAAAAGCAACTGAGAACCAAAAAGAAGAAGGGAAATAGTCAACAGCACCTGCACTGATGGGAATGCCCCATTCAAAATAGATTAGCTCCTGCGTTTTCCTTACATCAGAATATTTTACCTTCCCAAGTACAGGGTGAAAATGAGTCTGAAGAGCCTTCTGACAGTTGAAAAATCCTATCAGCAAATTACCAGTTTGCTAGGTCTACTTTGCCTTAACTCTACATCCCAGTCATTCAAGGTTGGCGAGCTACTGATCCATGGACCCTTGCTTCAGCCAGAGAAGGACTGACCCTTGGCAGCAGCATGAGATATCCCACTGCTCTCCTTACTCTTGACCCCTGAAGCCCAGCTAGGACAGAATAGTACATATCTATAAATTATATATCATGTATTCATTTTAATGTCTGCCTCCTCCTCTGGGCTGTAAGTTTGCTGTGGGCAAAGAAAATGAAAAGAAAAAGAGAAAAAGAAAATGTCTTTTATCTCTGTTGAATTGTACTCTCCAAGCACTCAGGAGAGTGCTCTGCACACAGTAAGTTCTCATTAAAAACCATCATCCTCATCAATATTATTTATTGAATGCTTACTATGTGCAGAACACTCTATTAAGCACTAGGAAGAGTACAATACAATAGAGTTAGCTGAAATATTCCCTGCTCTCAATGAGCTTACAATCTAGGGGGTACCACTGATTGATTTGGACCATCCCTGTCCTTAGATTTTGAGCCACCTGTGGGCCAGGGATGTATTTCTTTCCCAGGACTCAGTATGACGTTTTGAACATATTAAGCACTTAGTAAATACTATTACAACAACATTTGGACACCAGCGTTCATGATGGCAAAAATAGATAACCATCAATCCATGATGATTTAGAAAAATGAAGAGGCCAAGATGGATGCGGGTCTTGTTTATGACCTAAAATGAAGGCTCCACAACTTCCCTCTGGTAATCCTACTCTAATAACAGATCCCTACAGATGAATCCTTCCTCCTGAGGTCCTTACTTATACCTCAGGGCTGGAAGAAAGTGGGCAAGGGGACAGACTCGCAGGAAGATCCCATTTTCATGGTGGAGAGGGTCATAAAAACAATCACCAAAAGTAGGGTACAAATATATAAGTGTATAGTTGACCCAGAAGTGCTCAGGTGGGAGTATCGAAGGTAAAGCTGGAGGGCAAGAAAATGTAATAGGAGTAGGACTCCTGGAGATATGATTTCAGAAGAGCTCTGAAGATGGGAGAACTGTAGTCAGGCAGATTTCAAGGGTGGAGTGGGAGGGGTGCTCCAGGCAGAAGGAAGGGGTCAGAGGTTGGAGAAATAAGAATGAGACACACAAGTAGGTTAGTTTCTGACTAACAGAGAATGAGCTGGGGTGTAGTAGAAGAAGAGACTGAAAAGGTAGGAGAAATGAGTTGATGAAGTGTCTTGAAACAAATAACCAGGAGTTTCTGCTTGATGTGATGAGGGACCATTTAAGGTGTTTGAGGAGTGGGAAAATGTGTGAAGAATTGGGGTGAAAGTAAAGCAAAATGGACTGGAACAGGGTACAGTTGAAAGAATGAGTGGCTGGTTCTATTCTTTTGGTAGGAAGAAGGAAGGCTCTGGAACTTGGCGCAGTAATCTGTGGTTTTCCCTACTTCTTCACTGGGCTGCAGTTTGAGCTGGAGTCTTGACACCACACTTTGAAAGGTCTTACTGTATTTCACCTCCCAGGCATGAAATGGCAGTTCTCATGGGAAGAACCAGACACCTCTAAATGCCTTGGCTCTGGCCCCCAATCTGGTATGAATTCACTTTTATTTTCACTCCTAGTGAAAAATGACATATTAGAAAGGAGAAAGGGAAGACAGCAAGGAGGCCAATGTAGTAGTCAAACCTGGATTTGATAAGCACCTGGACTAGCATAGTAGTCATCTGAATAGAAAGGAAAGGATGGATCCTCAAAGTAATATGGAGGAATCTTGTATTTTGCTGTCTAGTTATCCCCAACCCATAGTGTTGCCATGGACACAAAATAATAAGAATAATAATTATGGTATTTGTTAAGCGCTTACTATGTGCAAAACACTGTTCTAAGTGCTGTGCTAGACACCAGATTATCAGGTTGTCCCACGTGGGGCTCACAGTCTTAATCCCCATTTTCCACTACCTCTCACCTTATAATAAATCTCACTCCTTCCATCCTCCCCTCTCTAACTTCCATCTTCAACCGCTTACTCTCCAACAGCTTCTTCCCTTCTGCCTTCAAACATGCCCACATCTCCCACAACCTAAAAAAACCTACCCTTGATCCCTCCACTTATCACCCCATCTTCCTCCTACCCTTCCGTCCCCTCCACTCCACTGAAACCACCCTCTCAAAGGCCATCATTGACCTCCTTCTTGTCAAATCCAACAGCTCCTACTCTGTCCTAATCCTCCTTGACTTCTCAGCTTCCTTTGACACTAATGACAATCCCCTTCTCCTCAACACGTTATCCAACCTTGACTTCACGGACTCCATCCTCTCCTGGTTCTCCTATCTCTCTGGCCATTCATTCTCAGTCTCCTTCACAGGCTTCTCCTCCCCTTCCCATCCCCTAACTGTAGGGGTTCCTCAAGGGTGAGTTATTGGTTCCCTTCTGTTCTCCATCTATACTCACTCCTTGGTGAACTCATTCTCTCCCACGGCTTCAACTATCATCTCTACGCAGATGACACCCAAATCTACGTCTCCTCCCCTCTTCTCTCCCCCTCTCTCCAGGCTCGCATCTCCTCCTCCCTTCAGGATATCTCCATCTGGATATCCTCCCGCCACCTAAAACTCAACATGTCCAACACTGAGCTCCTTATCTTCCTTCCTAAACTCTATCCGCACCCTGACTTTCCCATCACTGTGAACGACACTACCATCCTTCCCATCTCACAAACCCACAACATTGTTGTCATCCTTGACTCTGCTCTCTCATGCACCACACATATCCAATCCGTCACCAAATCCTACTGATCTCACCTTCAAGACATGGCCAAGATCGGCCCTATCCTCTCTATCCAAACAGCTACCATGTTAGTACAATCACTCATCATATCCCGACTGGACTACCGCATCAACATCTTTTCTGATCTCCCAACCTTCTGTCTCTCCCTGCTTTAGTCTGTACTTCACTCTGCTGCCCGGACTATCTTTCTACAGAAATGTTCTGGGCAGGTCACCCCCCTCCTTGAAAATCTCCAGTGGCTGCCTATCAACCACAACCTATCAAGCAAAAACTCCTCACTATTCTGTATCAAGCAAAGCTCCTCACTATTGGCTTCAAACCTCTCCATCACCTTGCCTCGTCTTACCTCATCTCCCTTCTCTTCCTTCTACATCCCAGTCCCACAGTCTGCTCCTCTGGAACTAACCTTCACAATGTGACTCGTTCTTGCCTGTCCCACCGTTGACCCCTGGCCCATGTCCTACCTCTGGCCTGGAATGCCCTCCCTCCTCAAATCAGCCAAACTAGCACACTTACCCCCTTCAAAGCCCTACTGAAAGCCCATCTCCTCCAGAAGGCCTTCCCAGACTATGCCCCCCTTTTCTTCTGCTCTCCCTCCCCTCCCCATTGCCCAACTTGCTCCCTTTCTCTACCCCCTCCCTGCTCCACAGCACTTGTGTATGTATGTACATATTTATAATTATAATTCTATTTATTTCTATTAATGTGTATATATCTATAATTCTTTTTATTTATAATGATGTTACTGATACCATTTACTTGCTTTGATGACTGTCTCCTCCTTCCAGACTGTGAGCCCATCGTGGACAGGGATAGTCTCTATTTGTGGTTGAATTGTACTTTCCTAGTGCTTAGTACAGTGCTCTGCACACAGTAAGCACTCAATAAATACGATTGATTTAATGAATGAATGAAGCTGTTATATATAACCTATATGAGGAGATCAGACAGGAATGGAAGGAGATTTTTATTATCCAGTATTACTGATTTTGTACTGTACTGCTCAAGTATTCATTTAGCTACTTGTTCAACTCTTTTTCCTCTTAACTCTAAATTAATTAATTATGGGAATTATTGTGTGCTTATTAAGAACCCACATCTCCTGACTCTCAACCTCCTACTTTTTCCACTATACCAAACTGTCCTGCTTAAACAATCTTGTGTCTCTCCCTATTTTAGATTGAAACCTCCTGCAGAGCAGAAATCTCCTGTCCTTGTATCCTTTTAAGTGCTTAGTTTAGGAACACTAAGTTCAAAGTGAGGAGCAGTATGGCCTAATGGAAAGAGCACAGCCCTGTGAGTCAGAGGACATGGGTTCTAGTCCCGGTTCCTCTACTTGTCTGCTGTGTGACCTTGGGCAAGTCATGTAACTTCTCTGTGCCTCAATTTCTTCATCTGTAAAATGAGTATTCCAATCCCTATTCTCCCCCCATCTTAGACTGTGAGCCCCTTGTGGGACACTGACTGTTCTGACATGATTATTTATAATAATAATAATGATGGTATTTGTTAAGCACTTACTATGAGCCAAGCACTGTTCTAAGTGCTGGTAGATACAGGGTAATCAGGTTGTCCCATGTAGGGCTCACACTTTTAATCTCCACTTTACAGATCAGATAACAGAGGCAGAGAGAAGTTTAGTGATTTGCCCAAGGTCACACAGCAGACAAGTGGAGAAACCAGGATTAGAACCCATGACCTTCTGACTCCCAGCCCAGGTTCTTTCCACTAAGCCACACTGCTTCTACCTCAGCACTTAGAACAGTTTTTAACATATAGAAAGCACTTAACAAATACTGCAATTATTGTTCAGTACTCTCACAGAATCAATCAATTATTCAGTGGTATTTAGTGAGCTTTCACTATGTACAGAGCACTGTACTACCACATGGGAGGGTACAACAGAGAAGGCAGATACAATCCTGTCCCCAAGGAGCTTTCCATCTATGCATGCAATAAATGCAATTGATTGATAATAGGCTGATAATTTAGGCTTACCTAGGCACAAAATGCCCCACTAGTGGCTGGAAAGAGTGACTTGGCCTTCTTAAATACATAACTAACTAGTGATGAAGGGACTGATCTCAGCTCTTTCTGCAGGGCTGGGTCCTATTGAGACCTGGCCCTTCTAATTGGGTTGCTTCAGTGGACCATGTTCAAGGTCAGGGTGGCTGCCTTCTGTGAGAATGACAACAGTTCCCCCAGGAGTACTGTTTTTTTATGGCTTCATTTGGTTTGGCTCTCACAAAGCTCAGTGATGCATGTATTTTTGTTCCTTCTATCTTGCTGTCATCTTCAGAGGGTAGAGACCCAGATTGCCCCAGTCCTGGGTGGGCAGGAATCGTGCTCCCAGCAGGGTGTGTATGACTCGGGGAACATCAGAATGGGGCTGACTAGCTGTGGTCAAAAGTCATTTGACTTTGAAGCCCTTGGCAGGTCTTTGGTCTGCTGCCAGCTTTTGAATAATCTCTAGGTCTCTTCCTGATGTGGATCCGCCTCTGGCAGAGTCTTGAGAAAGGGCCAAGATTGGGATTTAACTGTTTCAGTGCACTGGGATAGCAACCTTTACCCATAATCCCAAAACACCTGCACTGAGTATTCAGCCAGCATCCCAGTAATGCTTCCTTCAGGGTTGGTGTATCCTACTGGCTTAGTCTTTCAATAAAGAGGTAGTAGGCATCACCCATGTTTTATGAGGCAGAGATGTGTAGTAAGAGGACAGGATATATGTCAGATTGCTGGTGATAATGCCAGTGTTTCAGCATTCATTAAACTAAACTGCCCTCCCCTACCAACTCTGGTGTCCCCTACCAACTCTGGTGTCTGGTGTCTTTTTCTGTTGTCTGAAAAAGAGAAAGTAATACTAGCCAGGAACTTGGTGGACAGCTATGAATATTAGACAGCAGCAGTTACCCCAGAATGGCTTTAGGACTAGTCAGTCAGTCATATTCATTTTGTGCTCACTGTGTGCAGCACAGTGTACTAAGTCCTTGGGAGGGTACAGTATAACAATATAACAGATATTTCCTGCCCACAAGGAGTTTCCAGCCTGGGGGGGGAGACAGACATTAACATAACAAAATTACAGATATGTACATAAGTGCTGTGGGGCTGGGAGGGGAGATGAATAAAGGGAACAAGGCAGGGTGATGCAGAAGGAAGTAGGAGAAGAGGAAAGGAGTGCTTAGTCAGGGAAGGCCTCTTGAAGGAGATGTATCTTCAGTAAGGCTTTGAAGGAAGGAAAAGTAATTATCTGTCATATTTGAAGAGCGAGGGCATTCCAGGCCAGAGACAGGATATGGGTGAGGGGCCAGAGGCAAGATAGATGAAATCAAGGTACAGTGAGAAGGTGAGCTTAGAGGAGCTAGGTGTGTGGGCTAGGTTAAAGTAGGAGAGTAGTGAGGTGAAGTAGGAAGGGGCAAAGTGACTGAGTGTTTTAAAAACGATGGTAAGGAGCTTCTATTTGATGCAGAGGTGGATGGGTAACTACTGGAGGTTCTTGAGGACTGGGGAAACATAGCCTGAACACTTCGTAGAAAAATTATCTGGGCAGCAGAGTGAAGTATGAACTGGAGTGGGGAGAGACAGGAGGTTTGGAGCTCAGCAAGGAAGCTGATGCAAGCTTACAATCAAGTCAGGATAAGATAAGTGCTTGGACTAATGTGGTAGTTTGAACGGAGAGGAGGTGGGGAGTATAGAGATGTTGTGAAGGTTGAACCAAAGGGGTTTAATAATGGATTGAATATGTGGACTGAATGAAAGAGAGAAGTCAAGAATAATGCCAATGTTATGAGCTTGTAAGAGAAGAAGGATGGTGGTGTTGTCTACAGTGATGGGAAAGTCAGGGGGAGGATAGGGTTTGGGTGGGAAGATAAAGAATTCTGTTTTAGACATGATAGGTTTGAGGTGATGATGGGGCATTCATCTAGAGATCCTCTGAAGGCAAGAGGAAATGCAAGACTGCAGAGAGGGAGAGTGATCAGGGCTGGGGATGCAGATTTGGGAATCACCTCCATAGAAGTGGCAGGTGAAGCCATGTGAGCAAATGAGTTCTTCAAGGGAGTGGGTATAGAAAGGGACCCAGAACTGAACCTTGAGGGATGCCCACAATTATGGGGTAAGAGGCAGAGGAAGAACCCATGTAAGAGACTGAGAATGAGCAGAGAGAAAGGTAGAAGAACCAGAAGAGAACAGTACAAGTGAAGCTGAGGTTGGATAATGTTTCCAGGAGAAGGTGGTGGTCAACAGTGTTAAGGCAGCTGAGAGGTCGAAGAGGAATAGAGACGAGTAGAAGCTGTTAGACTTGGCAAGCAGGAGATCATTGGTGACCTTTGAGAGGGTGGCTTCTGTAGAGTGAAGGGGACAGAAGCCAGATTGGAGGGGATCAAGGAGAGAATTGGAGGAGAGAGACTTGAGACGACAGGTTCTAGACAATTCACTCAAGCAGCCCATGTCTAAGTTTCACTTCGATCCATTTTCCCAGTGGTTAGTACAGTGATATGCACTCAGTAAGTGCTTAAAGAATAATATTAGTACAATTATAACTTCTACTCATTGCTTACAAACACAAGAGGGGGTACCCCAGTGGTATATGCCAGAGGTTGCTTTCTCTAACAGACAGCCTTAACTTTTTCAATCTTAAATGGATGGGATAGAGTGAAGATCCTTGACATCCGATTCCTCCTCAGAGTAGTCTGGAATTAATTAGTGGACAATGGCACAGGTAAACAGAGGAGTCATCTTGTACTTGGCCATCACCCACACCAGGCTGCCAATTGGCCTTTTTGGGGATGGAACTTGCCAAGAGGGCATTGTAGATTGCTCTCCTGAGGAATGTTGGTGTTTGCAAGCCTGATTTGCCTGTCAGATATCAGAAAGATGAATAAAAAAGCATCTTTCTCCAACTCCTAGCTTCTCTCAGGTCATCATCAGTATGGATAAAGTAACTACTGTGTGCAGAGCATGGTAATAGGTAATCAGGAGTTGGAGACACAGACACAAACCCTACCCTCTGAAGCCAAGGTGAAGCAGATGGTAAAAGCCATTATTTAGCTATATCTACCCTCCTCTTTGCTCTGCCCCTTCGAAATCCACACTGTCAGCCCTGTAGCCTTCTAGAGGAAAAAGTAACACAAAGGCCGGAGATACCATCCCAAAATGTTTTCCAGTGTTCTTTAATTCTCCATCCTGGAGCCCCCTCTCTAGACCCTTTTGAACAGCCTACTTCAAATACTTACTCTAGACCACTACCCAGAGCCCATACACAATGAGAAACAGGAATCTGACCTGATTCAAGGAAAATGTTAAGATTATGAGCTCTTGACTGCAGGTTATTCTGAATGTGAGCTAATATTGGCCCTGACAAGCCACTGGCTTATATTCCCAGAATTTACCACCACCATCTCGCCCCACTTCCTATCAGTCTGCTTCTGGGTCTTAGCTCCTTCAAGAATGTCTCAATAATAGTGATAATAATTATGGTTTGTTTAAGTCCTTACTATCTGCTAGGCACTGTTCTAAGCGCTGGGGTAGATATGAGATAATCAGGTTGGGTACAGTCCCTGTTCCACATAGGGTTTACAGTCTTAATCCCTATTTTACAGATGAGGGAACTGAGGACAAAGAAGTTAGATGACTTGTCCAAGGTCACACAACAGACAAGAGGCAGATCTGGGATCAGAACCCATAACCTTCTGACTCCCAGGCCCATGCATTATTGACTAGGCCATGATGCTTCTAACCAACAAGTTCCCACATTCTAGTTTTCTTCTCAGAACATTGGGTGATATTTCCATTCCATCATAGAACACAATTTATTCACAGCTGCTTGTTCATCAGTGGTCTTGAGGGAGATGATCATTCCCCTATCAGCTGGACTCTCCTTGCACAAACAAGCTGTGTTCACCTTCCCCCTAAGACTCTGTTCTAATTTTCTACTTTCATCCCCCAGGCTAAGATAGCTCTCTGTCTGAGGGATTTTCAGGCTTCCTTTGCCCTTTCCCTAGGAGGACAAGAAGCAGTGTGGCCTAGTGGAAAGAGCATGGGGCTAGGAGGTAGAGTACCTAGGTTCTAATCCCAGCTCTGTGATTTTGGGCAAATCACTTAACTGCTCTGGGCCTCAGTTTCAAGCAGCGTGGCTTAGTGGCAAGACCACAGGCTTGGCAGTCAGAGGTCGTGGGTTCTGATCCTGGCTCCACTTGTCAGTTGTGTCACTCTGGGCAAGTCACTTAACTTCTCTATGCCTCAGTTGTCTCATCTGTAAAATGGGGATTAAGACTGTGAGCCCCCTGTGGGACAACCTGATTACCTTGTCTCTACCCCAGTACTTAGAACAGTGCTTGGCACGTAGCATTTTACAAATAGCTTCATTATTATTATCATTATTATTAAATAATACTATTATTATCATTATTATTGCTTGCCTCTTCAAGTATCTAGGATGTTTGGACCTCCCTCTGCACCAGGGATTGACCTTCCCCTAAGTCAGAAGGGAAAAATTGCCTCCAACAGTCTCCAGCCAGTCTCCTCCCTCACAGGGAGAGAGAGTAGAGAATTGCTCTGCAGGAGTTGGCCCCCTCCCCTGTCCCTGACAATGCAGCTTCTTTATTGAGTTCAAAGGCATGCAGGAATGATAGAGGTAATTCCTATCTTGAGGCCGGGGGAGAAACCAAATGACCTTTAGAGATTCCTTGGCACACAACATTTGCATGTGCCTCTAGTGCCCCTCTGAACTATAAGCTCACTATGGGCAGGGAATTTGTCTGATTATTGTTATATTGTACTCTCCCAAGTGCTTACTACAGTACTCTGTAAGTGCTCAATAAATTCAATTGATTGATTCCAATCCTGGTTCTGCTTTGGGACTTGGGGGAAGTCACTTAACTTTTCTGGGTCTCTGTTTCCTCATCTGTAAAATGGGGATAAATACCTGTCCTCCCTCCTCTTCCTCCTTAGACCTTGAGCTCCTTGTGGGATAGAGACTGTGTCTCACCTGATTATCATGTACCTACCCCAGCACTTAGTACACACATAAAATGTTTAACAAATATGACTACTAGTATTATTACCATGTCCCTCTTGTTCCACGTGTACTATGGAGAGGTGGAGGCTATTTGGTATTGGCCTGGGAAGTGGCTTGAAGCTGCAGATGGGTGGGGATACAAGCTGGTGACTGTCTCACATCTGTATTTCAGGGGCAGGAGGTTTGAGAACAGTAAAACTGCTCCCTCCATATGAATACACCCATGCCACCTCCTTAATTATCAGTCTCTCATCCCAGCTCTGAAATGTATCGTAGCTGTTGAGGAAATCATGGGTTGCTGACAATACAACTATTTGATCTCTCAGTTCAATTAATACTTTTTCAGAAGTTATAGGGGTCAACCAGGGTGAACCCTTGGCAATAGGATTAAGTTAGGGAAGGGGAAGCAGGGAGAAGATAGAAAAATGTCTCCACTAGGAAGAGCTCAAGCAAAAACTTGAAAGGAGCCCTCTAATCTGGGATGGCCTGTGCTGGAAACAAGTGAAATATGGCTCTAAATTGGTGAAGACTTAACTCCTGAGGGAATTCTTCACAGCTGTTTGTTAATCAAGACTTCTTCCTTTCCCCTCCCAGAGAATGACAGGCCTGTCAAATCAAAGCCCATATTTGTTCTATAGTGTCTGATTTAGGAGATTATACATCAGAAGGAAGCACTTGCAAAGGAATTATAGCATAATAGGAAAATAATTGCTATGTTACATCTCTTTGCATATCATAGCTTATTAAAACTGCTCTAAGAAGCAACCAGATTAATTAGGAGTGTACAAGATGTTCGTTTTTGCAACTTAATACCCTCATGAAGTTCACAAGTATCCCTGTAGCTTTGGTCAAACACTAGCAAGCCAAATGAATTGAGGCAAAGATCCTTCCTCTCTGTTACTCCAGACCTTCTCTCTCTCGAAACATTACTAAAAGTCCACCTTCTCCATGAGAGTTTCCTAGATTGAGTCCTCCTATCTTGAGCTATCCTAATCATTTCCAGCATTCTTTGGCACGAGTGCATTTCTGGGATGGGTTGAAGGTTTATTTTGTGTCTTCACTGCAGATGTGCATTTTCTCTTTCTCCATTTGGCCAGTAGCTCTTTCAAGGCAGGCACTGTGACATATACTTCTTCCATAACCACATCCAGCACCTACCTTGCCCATGGTGGAAACTCAAGGAATGTGCTAGTTATGATACTTGGGATGGCAGATGGAGGCGAAGATCAATGTTCTTATTTTTAGGAGGCCCAGAATCCACCCCGTTCCCTTAATTTAGCGATTCAGTCTGGTCCTGAAGATAAACCACATTTCTCCAGTGGAAATGAGGCCCCAACACAAAATATCATTTCCAGTTCTGGACAGGGAGATTAGACCATTAGACCACCTTTGAGGGTTCTGGTATCTTTTCTCCTGCAAAGGAAAAGCTTTAGTACAGTGCAGTAGCGAACAGTGGAAATGACTGCAAAAGCAGCAACAATTTGGATCCTCTATGCTGCTGCCTTTCCATCCCCAGCACCAGCCTCACCTTTTGCCATTACAAACAGTCCTGAATATGTATACGATCCAAAAATAATATAAACACTGTCATCTATTTAACCGTCACCTAGGGCTATAACCCTCTGTACCCTCAATTGCAATTCTGCAACACAAGCTCAGCTCTGAATCTAAAATAAAGTGCTTTTTCAGGGAGGCTGTAACCTGCTTAAGCAATTTTAAACCCAACAGATGTTTTATGGGCTGAGGTCTGGAACACTGATGCCTTCACTGACCTCAGCTGTGCCGCTCAATGCTATAAGAAGGACATGGGACAATTGAAAACCAAATCCTTTTATTACCCAGCTCTGAGCTTTCAAGGTTATCAGACTGCTGGGAGTTACTGTATTTCACATGAGAAATTTTGTGGAGAGAACACTAAAGTAGCCAAAGTCAATGGAAAAGCATTTGTCCTTATATTACCCCATTAAAATGGCTCGGGAGAATACTAGAAGACCCCAAGGAAAAGTTTTCTTAGGTCATAGACTCCTTCAGGACAGAACCAGTTTTGAAACACTTGTTCATCCACTAGGTAGAAAATGCCTTGCATCTGTTAGCGAAGGAAGTTGTGAAAGCCAAAAATAACAGGAAGTTCAAGAGGGGCTTGGATAAATTAACAGAAGAGTGATCTGGAATGGGATACTATGGGGAAAGTTAGGGAGGTAGAAGGGGAAGGCTAGGTGTGTTAGTCCATTTCTAACCATTAGAGTGGATGCCCAGGAGGCCCACTATCACACAGTTCCCCTAAGAATTCTTAGGAATAATAGAGGTAATAATAATTACAGTATTTGTTTTGTTAAGCGCTATGTGCCAAACACTGTTCTAAGCACTGGGGTAGATGCAAGGTCATCAGGTTGTCCCACGTGGGGCTCACAGTGTTCATCCCCATTTTACAGATGAGGGAACTGAGCCCAGAAAAGTGAAGTGACTTGCCCAAAGTCACACAGCTGACCAGTGGCGGAGCCGGGATTAGAACCCACAACCTCTGACTCCCAAGCCCAGGCTCTTGCCACTAAGCCACACTAATAGTAGTACTTGTGGACCACCACCACCGCCTCCCTCCTGGAAACATTATCCAACCTTGGCTTCACTGACCACTGTCCTCTCCTGGTTCTCCTCCTATTTCTCTGGCTGCTCATTCTCAGTCTACTTCACGGGCTCCTCCTCTGTCTCCCACCCACTTGCTGTGTGAGCCCCTCAAGGCTCACTTCTATTCTCCATCTACACCCAATCCCTTGGAAAACTCAATCGCTCCCATGACTTCAACTACCATCTCTAAGCAGATGATTCAAAATCCACCTCTCCAGCCTTGATCTCTCTTTCTCTTCAGTCTCCTATTTCCTCCTGCCTTCAGGACATCTCTACTTGGATGGCCCGCTGACAACTCAAACTTAATATGTCCAAAACAGAACTCCTCACATTTTCATCCAAACCCTTTCCTCTCCCTGACTTTCCTATCACTGTAGACAGTACCACCATGATCCCTGACTCACAAGCCATAACCTTTGTTCATTCAACCTACATATTCAATCTGTCACCAAATCCTGTCAGTTCTACCTTCATAACATAGCTAAAATACACCTTTTCCTCTCCATCTAAACTGCTACAACGCTAATCAAAGCACTCATCTTATCCCAAGTGAGAAGCAGCGTGGCTCAGTGGAAAGAGCCTGGCCTTCGGAGTCAAAGGTCATGAGTTCGACTCCCGGCTCTGCCACTTGTCAGCTGTGTGACTGTGGGCAAGTCACTTAACTTCTCTGTGTCTCAGTTCCCTCATCTGTAAAATAGGGATTAAAAGTGTGTGAGCCCCACATGGGACAATCTGATGACCCTGTATCTCCCCCAGCGCTTAGAACAGTGCTCGGCACCTAGTAAGTGCTTAACAAACACCGACATTGAGAAGCAGCATGGCTCAGTAGAAAGAGCACGGGCTTTGGAGTCAGAGGTCATGGGTTCGAATCCCGGCTCTGCCACTTGTCAGCTGTGTGAGTCTGGGCAAGTCACTTAACTTCTCTGTGCCTCAGTTACCTCATCTGTAAAATGGGGATTAAAACTGTGAGCCCCACGTGGGACAACCTGATTCCCCTATGTCTACCCTAGCGCTTAGAACAGTGCTCTGCACATAGTAAGCGCTTAACAAATACCAACATCATTATTATTATTATCCCACCTTGACTACCGCATTATCCTCCCTGCTGACCTCCCTACCTCCTGCCTCTTCAATCCATACTTCACTCTACTACCCAGATCAATTTTCTAAAAAAAGTTAATCCATGTTTCCCTACTTCTCAAGAACTTCCAGAGGTCGCCTATCCACCTCTGCATCAGGGAGAAACTCCTTACCATTGGCTTTAAAGTACTCAATCACCTTGCCCCTTCTTATCTTATCTCACGGATTTCCTACAACTCAGCATGCTCACTTCACTCCTCTAACTCCAACCTACTCACTGTCCTTTGATCATGCCTATATCTCACCACAGACTCCACCCACTTTATGTCTTCAGCCTAACAGTCCCTCTCCCTTCATATTCTACAGACCACCATTCTCCCTGCCTTCAAAGCCTTATTAAAATCATATCTCTTCCAAGAGACCTTCCCTGACTGAGCCCTCATTTCTCCTACTCTCTCTTCCTTCTGCATCACCCTTGTCCTTGGATGTGTACCCTCAGCCCCACAAGACTTATGGACATATTCATAAGGACTTTTAATTTCTGTCTCCTCTTCTAGGCTCTAAGCTCTTTTTTGCATAGAAAATATGTCTACCAACTCTGTTGCATTGTACTCTCTGAAGTTCTTAGTACACTGTCCTACATAAATACCATTGATTGTAACATTCTTTGAGCACCCACTTGGTGCAGTGCACTGTGCTAGGTATTTATGAAGTACAAAATAAAGAAGTGACACATTCCCTCACTTCTCTTCCTTGTCTTATGCTGTCGAGCCGTCTCCAACCAATTCCATGGACATATCTCTCCCAGAACCTCCACCTGCAATCATTCTGGAAGTGTAGTCATAGAGTTTCCTTGGTAAAAATATGAAAGTGGTTTACCACTGCCTTCTTTCACACCGTAAAGTTGAGGAGCCACCTTTGACTCTCTCCCATACCGCTGGTGCCCAGCCCAGGTGAGTTGTGACTTGAAGCACATTGCCTTCTACTTGGAAGACACTGCCCAAACTAGAAATGGAATGAATATGCATTTGCTTGACTCTCTGCCCCATAGCTAAGACTGGTAGAGTCCTGGAAACTCTCCAGGTATTATCTTGAAAGGGGATTCCCCCACTACAAGGAGCTTAATACCTAAACAGAAGACAAATATTTACAACTAGAGTTGTAAAGAAATAACAGTACACATTTGTAGCTGAGTGATAAGGAGGTATTAAGTGCTACAGTTGACCAAAGGGATCTATGGCTCAGGTGGCTGGAAATTAACCTAGGAAAACTTGTTGGAGGGGGCTTCAAATGTGGGAAAAGCTGTGTTCTATCTGATGTGGTAAAGGAGGGAGTTTTAAATTGAGATGGATGGCAGTAAGAGAGTGCAAAGTGAGATATATCTGGAAGGTTTCCTTGGAAGCAAACTTGATAGGAACTAGTGAGTGAAGAAAGCAGATTATTATTATCATCATCATCATCATCCTTACTATTACATTTGTTAAGCACTTACTATGTGCCAAGCACTATTTTAAAAAGCACTGGGAGTGGTTCAAATTAATCAGGTAGACACAGTCCCTAGCCCACATGGAACTCACAGTCTAAGTAGGAGGGAGACACACAATAATCTCCATTTTGCAGATGAGGAAACTGAGGCACAGAGAGCATAAATCACGTAGCAGACAAGTATCAAAGCTGAAACTAGAACTCAGGTCCTCTGACTTCCAGGGCCATGCTTTTCCACTAGGCCATATTCCTCTAATTGATCAGTTAATCAAGCAGTGAATCAATCAGTAGTATTTACTTAGCACTAGCTGTTTGCTGAACACTATTCTAAGCACCTGGGAAAGTACAGTTCAATAGAGCTAACAGATATGATCCCTGCTGCCAAGGAGTATACAGTGTAGAAGAGCAGGAATTTCAGGTGGGACTAGATGGAGGGCCTTGAAGCTGATTTTGAGGATTTTTTGTTTGATGCACGGAAACACAGGAAGCCAAAGAGGGGTTTTGAGGAGAGGATCGATGTGGGTCAAGTGTTACTTCAGGAAGATAACTCAAACAGCAGGTGTAGCATAGACTGAAGAGGGGAGAGCCTGGAGTCTAGGAGACCAGTGAAGAGACTAATGTCAGAGATTTAACAGTGTGCTGGTTGGAATATTGATCTGATCCAGGAATGGCATCATATATTCTTATGCCTAGTACCTAAGGCAAATCTGAAAGCCGGTTGCAAAATTATTGCGGAATTTGCTTGGTTTTTAATGGATTCAAGCAAGAGCTCCTGCTTTCCAGTTAATGTGAACAGAATTCAATATTAGAACTTTGTTGCTATGCAACATGACAGGATTCGAAAACATTTGCCTTAGCAGACGAGGACATATTTGCTTGATCTTGTTCTTGTGAGCCCCTCAATTGACCTGAGGGGAGCTGCCCAGACCAAGTGTCCACCTACACCCCACTACCAGTTGACTTAAAACTTTAGGAGATTCCTGTAGGTCAGTCTTCCCTAAGGTGGCAACAAGGGCTTGGAAAAGGACTGGGCTTGGGTTGGTTGGAAGTGCTGTCTGTCAAGTGGGACCAAATAAAGGGTCTGGCTTGGTTTTGAAGCAGGATCAGTGAAACATGATTCTGACAACATTAGTCCTGTGGAAACAATCCCCATTGAGCCCCATGGTCTCAGGCCATTTCTTTGGTAGGATTTCCACAGAACATGTGTTTGATGTACCTTCTTGTAACTGCAGGAAAAAATATTGTCATCTGGCATCTTACCAACCAGTAAGAGGAACCAACAGCGAGCCACTTGAAACAAAATAAAGATCCCAACAAATAGTTAAAGGAACTCTACACCCACTTACAGATTACGCTCGGGACAGCTGCCCTACTCAACACTTACTGCACACTTCGTTTTAGCACTGGGAAGGGCAAGATGGACTCTCAGCACTATCATTGTGAAGGGGAGACCTATCTATGATCATTGTAGCAGAGCACAGGGGAAGAGAAGTATTTTAACAATGCCATCTGGGAGCCCCCACCTTGTTCTGGGTCACTGGATAACAAGGCCCTACTCCAGGCTTCATAGCTTAAGTAAGCACATGACAGAGTTCCAGTAAGGCTGGATTTTAGCCCCTCACATAAGAAGTATCCTCAGGCACTCAGCTGGAAACAAATTGTGTTTACCAAACAACATGTCTACTGGACAGAAGCTCAGAGAGAACAGTCACCTTCTTATCTATTTCACCTATCTTCCTGGTGGACCTGGCCCACAGGAATCACATATGCATCCTGCCCACAAGTTTATCTCTTGCCTCCGCTCATGTGATCCATATCGTGAGCAAAAAGATGCTAAGGAGATGGGGATTCTATATCCAGATAATGCTGATAAACAAGAAGGTGTGCCCACTTTAGCTCATCTAAACTCTGGATGATTCACACAAGTGTGAAGAACATGACGTGAGGGGTTGGGAAATCCAACCATTCTCCATTCTCTTATCTCATTTAAAAACATAACCTTTTGTTTACTTTAGCCCTAATACCATGCAGTTTCGCAGCTGCATAACCATATAATTTTCCATTCCAAATGACTGACTCAGAATTTCTGAATGGCTTTTCCACTAATGATCTGCACACACAGAATAGTAATAACAATAATAATTACGGTATTTGTTAAGCACTTACTATATGCCAGGCACTGTCCTAAATGCGGGGGTGGATAAAAGCAAATCAGGTCCCTGTGCCACATCAAGTTCACAGTCTTAATTCCCATTTTATCGATGAGGTAACTAAGGCACAGAGAAGTTAGGTGACTTGGCCAAGATCATACAGCACATAAATGGCAGAACTGGGATTAGAATGATAGGGTGCCATTATGAATATGTCTCCATCTTTTTCCCTAGGTACACCAGCCTCTGGCTTGCAGATGGTTCCCCAGGCAGACAACCTGCTCCATGTTGAGGGCTATCTTCCTGAGTTGTGCTGGTTTGGCCGCTAGGCGGAGCCAGGGATCCCAGCCAGTTGCTAGTACTCTAGACTGTAAACTTGCCATAGTCAGGGAATGTGTGTGGTATATTGTTAGACTGTACTCACCCAAGTGCCTAATTCAGGGCTCTGCACATAGTAAGAGCTCAATAAATATGATAGATTAATTGATTGATTGAGTCTATGGTGGCCAGGATCTGGGGCTGGTAGGGAGGAAGAGCAGGGAGCATCAGCAATCCTGGGCGGTGGGTGAGTGATATCAGAGTAGTGATTTATGCCAGCATGGCTGTCTGAGGGAGGAATATGTAAATGGTCAAAGCTATAAAAGACCAGATTTGTAGGTGACACATACTCAGCACTTGGACCCATGAACATGTGTCAGGACCTCCAGGGAGGGTGTGGAAATAAAGGTGCTTGGATGGGAACAAGCTGTTGTTCAGTGTTCTCCTTACACTCCTCTAAAGAGTGGTAGCGTAGTTCCTAAGTCTAAACTGATTTCTTGCTCACCTTAAGGTGGGCCTTTTTCCACCTGAAGGTCCCAGCAGTTCTGAGGGTAGGCAACAAGAAGAGAAGTCAGGGCAGGGTGTCCTTCTTTATGGCATTTGTAAAGCACTTACTTTGTGCCAGGCACTGATCTAGGCACTGGGGTAGACATAAGCTAATCAGGTTGGAAACATTCCGTGTCCCACATCAGATTCACAATCAATTTTATAGATGAGGTAAACTCACTTGTAATTAACTCTTTCCCCTATCCCTGTACCAGAGATCCTGTACCACTAACCCACAGCCCTGGATCACTTCCACAGTCTGCTTCCTTCACTCCTCTGTGTAAGCTCAGAGGGCTGCTGGCAGAATTCCAGCTACTAGCCCAAGCTTTTCCACTTCGAATTCATTCTTGCCTGCTTTAATTCTGCCCTCTCCTCTACCCAGCAAAATTATTTCTTCATCCTTATTGAGTCCAATGCCTATTGCCCTTGCCAGTTATTTCAGTCATTTAACTCCCTCCTCAATCCTCCTGTCTGCCACCCCCCCACCAACTCCCCATCCCCCCGCCGCTTCTCCCATCCCTTGCCTAGTGACTTGGCCACATATTTGAGAAAATTGTAATTATCAGGCATAATCTCTCTAAATTCTCTCCTGCTCCTCTCCAGCCCCTTTCTCCTCCTGTCCCTTCTTCAACTCTCCCATCTTTCCGAGCATTATCTCAAGAGGAGATCTCCCATTACCTTTCAAAATCCACCCAGCCTCCACCTGAGCTTCTGACCACATCCCTTTGTTCCTTAACAAAACACTGGCCCCCTCCCTTCTTCCCTCCTTGATCACCATCTTCAACTGTTCACTCTCCAATGGCTTCTTGTCTTCTTCTTGTCTGTCTCTCCCGATTAGACTGTAAGCCCATTAGAGGGCAGGGACTGTCTCTGTTATCGATTTGTACATTCCAAGCGCTTAGTACAGTGCTCTGCACATAGTAAGTGCTCAATAAATACTACTGAATGAACGAATGGCTTATTTCCCACTGCTTTTAAATATGATCCTGTCTTCTCTATCCAAAAAAAACAAACCCTCTCTTGACACCATGGCTCCTTCCAGTTATCATCCTGCCTCCCTCATACCATCCCTCTCCAAACTCCTTGAATGAGTTGTCTACCCCCACTGCTTCCACTTCCTATCTTCCAAATGTCTCCTTGATCCCCTCCAATCTAGTTTTCTCCCCCTTCACTGTCCAGACACTGCCTTTTCAAAGGTTACCAATGATCTCCTTCATGTCTAATCAAGCAGTTTCTACTCCACCTTTATCCTCCTTGACCTCTCAGCTGCCTTTAACACTGTCACCCACCCCCTTCTCCTGGAAAGATGATCTAACCTTGGCTTTACTGTCACTGTCCTCTCCTGGTTTTCCTCCTATCTCTCCAGCCGCTCATTCTCAATCTCTTATGTGGACTACTTCTCTGTCTCCCACCCCCTTACTGTGGGAATCCCTCAAGGCTTAGTTCTGAGTCCCTTTACATTCTCCATCTACACCCACTCGCTTGGGGAACTCCTTAGCTCCCATAGCTTCAACTTAACATCTCCATTAAGGTGATTGCCAAATTCACAACTCCAGTCCGGATCCCTCTCCCTCTCTGTCTTGGGGACATTTCTACTTGGATGTCCTCCCAAAACCTCAAATTTATCATGTCCAAAAAAACAAGTCCTTATATTCCCACCCAAACCCTGTCCTCCCCATGGTTTTCCAATCACCATAAAAGCACCATCATCCTCCTTCTCTCAAAAGACCATAACCTGAGTGTTTTCCTCACCTCACCTCTTTCATTCAACCCACATAGAGGAGCAGCCTGGCTCAGTGGAAAGAGCCCAGGCTTGGGAGTCAGAGGTCATGGGTTTGAATCCTGACTCTGCCGCTTGTCAGCTGTGTGACTGTGGGCAAGTCACAACTTCTCTTTGCCTCAGTTACTTCATCTGTAAAATGGGGATGAAGACTGTGAGACTCACATGGGACAAGCTGATTAGTCTGTATCTACCCCAGTGCTTAGAACAGTGCTCTGCACATAGTAAGCACTTAAATACCAACATTATTATTATTATTATTGAATCTGTCACCAAATCTTGTCAGTTTAACTTTCCCAACATCGCTAAAATCTACCCGTTCCTCCACATCCAAACTACCACCACTTAATCCAAGCACTTACCTTTTCCCACCTTGCATACTGCATCAGTCTCCTTGCTGACCTCCCTGCTTCCTGTCTCTCCCCACTCTATTCCATACTTCACTCTACTGCTTGGATCACTTTTCTAAAAAACTGTTCAGTCAATGCTTCCCCAACACTCAAGAACCTCCAGTCATATCCCATCTATCTCCCCATCAAACAGAAACTCATTGGCTTTAAAGCACTCAATCACCTTGCCTCTTGCATCTTCACCTCCTATCTTACTTCACTGATTTCCTGCAACAACCCAGCACCCTCAGACCACTCCTTTAATGCTACCGACTCACAGTATCTTAATCTAGACTATCCCACCACTGATATCTCACCCTCATCCTGCCTCTGGCCTGGAACTCCCTCCCCCGTCATATCAAAAGAAAGTCATTCTCCCTGTCTTCAAAGTCTTATTAAAATCAAATCTCCTCCACGAGACCTTCCCTAACTAAGGTCTCATTTCTCCTACTCTCTTTCCTTTCTACATCACCCTTGCCCTTGGTTTTGTTCCCTTTATTCACTCCACCCTTAGCCCTACAGGACTTAAGCACATATCTGTAATTTATTCTTTTAAATTAATGTCTGTCTCCCCATCTATACAGTAAACTTGCTGTGGGCAGGGGACATGTCTACCAACGCTGCAATACTGTACTTTCTAAGTGCTTATATAATATATTGAATACAGTAAGTGCTCAATAAATATGATTGTTTGATGAGGTAACTGATGCACATAGCCAAATAGAGCTTTTAATGTCTAAGTGACACTGCCCACCCAGTGTAACAGATATGATATCACGATATCTTCATGAATGAGAGCCATCAATGGCCACCCTACTCGTCACCAATCAATTCATCAGTGGTATTTATTGAACTCTTACTGTGTGCAGAACATTTGGGAGAGTACAATATAACAGACTGGGGAGACACACTCCCTACCTACAATGTGCTTACAATCTAGAGGACAAGCTTAATGTAAGGAGGAACTTGCTCATAATTCAGGATGCTTTAATGAACTGGGAACTAAAGGCGATAGTTTGGAAGGTTTGGGGAAGTTTGGGCCTGTAAGGATATAAAGGACAGAGCTCAACCCAGCCCTCACTGATGCAGCCACTGCTATCCTACTGGATTATGCCAGGATGGTGCACCGTGGCCTATAAAGCCAGAGGGATGCTTTAAGAAAGAGGATGTGTAGAAAGTCATAATTCTGGCGGGTGATCCCTTCGGTCATGACTTTGGAATAAGGCGCTCTCCCGTTACCCAGACTAGTCATGGGTAACCGTATCAGCATAGCAGCAGTATTAATATGATGTCATGCAGTGGAATGTTGGTGTGGTGTGATCCCTCAGCATAATGACAGATGTGGTGTCATCACTCAGCATGGTGACGGGCAGCAGTGGACATCCAGGGAGGGTGTGGTAGCAATCATCATGATCAGGCCCAGCTCAAATGAAATTTCACATAACTGGGGTCCATCTCAGGCCTCCCCTTCAACCCACCCCACCTCAGAAGCTCTGCTTGTTCCATCCTGCAGTCATGCAATCTGCCCTTCACAATCTGCTTCAGGTTGCAAATGGCTTTGAGGTTTGCCTACTGGGCAGGCCACAGTTTGATCCTGCATCCCTGGTATCTAATGTCTGTGTTGAGAGGTTTGGTCTCAGCATGTCATTGAGGTTTTGTGCCCAAACCTTAATTGTCTGCTACTTCATTTTGGAAGCCCTTGGACTATTTCTCAACTTCATTTCAATAAATAGGAAAGCAGAGTGATCTAGTGGAAAGTTCTCAGACCTGAGAGTTGGAAGACTTGGGCTCTAATCCTGACTCTGTCACTTGCCTGCTGTTTGACCTTGGACAAATCATTTAACTTTTCTGTGCCTCAGTTTCCTTATCTGTATAACAGGGATTCAGTACCTTTTCTCTCTCCTACTTAGGTTGGGAGTTGTATGTGGAACAGAGGATGTAATCAGATTTTTTTTAATCAAATTTGTTAAGCACACACTATGTACCAGGCACTGTACCAAGTACTGGGACAGAAACAACATAATCAGATTGGACACAGTCCACGTCTCACATGGAGCTCACAGTCTTAATGTCCATTTTATAGATGAGGGAACCGAGGCACAGAAAAGTTAAGAGATTTGCCCAAGGTCACAGCAGACATGTGGTGAACCCGGGACTAAAACCCAAGTCCTTCTGACTCCCAGGTCTGTGCTCTATCCCTAGGCCATGCTACTTGTCCCTACCCCAGTGCTTGGCTCTAAAAATACCATTATTATCATTAAATAATTATGCTTTGGAAACAGTTTTTTGTAAGAAGAACAGAAAGGTGTTTACTGTGAATTGCCAGTTTGTAGGCAAGACTTTGCTTTCAGAGCAAAAGTGGTCAGATCTTTTAAATGTTTTTTGAAAGAGAAGCCCTTAGACTTCATTCTTTACTTGGATCTGATGTAGGTACAAGACAGAAGTAATATAAGCCTCCTGTGTCCTCTCTGAGATGGAGATTTTTCCAATCAAATGTCCTTCTCAAGAGATTGGGTACTGAAGTGAAAGGAGGGAAATGGTGGGCTCTCAGCCCTACTTCTGACATGCCCTTTAATACCCTTTGAGTGAGAGCACACTCTAAAGTAACATGAGTATTTTGAGGCAAAGTGTGAGCAGATAGACTGTCAAGATATAGTCATGTACATTTCCCTATGTCCTCCCAACAGGTGACTTAAAGAGCTGGGTTCTTACTTATGTTATGGCAGCAACCTGGGGCTGACACACTTCTGGTGGTGAAGAATGACCATTCTGATTAAGTGAGTTTGTGATGCCCAGGTTTCTAGGGTCTGCAGGGAATTCAACTTGAAGGACCCTAATCCTGTTCCAAGATCACTGGACTCGGGCCTAAAAATATACTTTTTTTATACAAACGATATTTTAAGCCAAAATAAATCCTTCAGACCAAAATATCTGGATAATTGAACCCAGCATACATTTTTAAGGCCTGAATTATCCGGATGACTTCTGAACTCTGACTGAGCAAAAGCATCCAAAAATAACCCCTCCACTTATTTATCTCCCAAAATTGGCCGATTTCTTCTCTTCCTCACAGTGAGAATTAAGGAGGACATATCAACTTGGTCGACAAAAGCCTTGACCTTGGGAGACAAAAGCCATGCAGCAAAAATAAGGTGGGGCCTTTGGCATTTACTCTGACTAAAGACTTTGAAAGAGAATGATACCCAAGGAGGCACCTCGCTATTTGAAATCCCAGAAAAGGTTGACTCAGGGGTTTTATAGCATCACAAAATTCTTTGAAAGAAAGCTTCTAAAATTACTCCAGTCTTTTGCTCTCAGCCTGACACATAGGGCTATGTTGTCAGACTTACTGGTTGGTATTTATGTATTCCTTTGTTCACTTGTAAAGTAAAAAACCCCATGTACTTACAAAGCTTTATATTAACAGTCAAGTAGCACAACTTGAAATTTGGAGCAGTAACCTACAGTTACTGCTCAGAAACATCTGCCAAAACCAGTGACTCTGTCTTTTACAAACATTCTGCTTCCAAACTTTTATTTCTCAAGAAAGTCACAAAAAATAAATATCAGGCTGTCAGGGATATTGAGAAGTCATCTAGGTCATCCCCCTACCTTCAGGCACCTGTCCTATTTTAAGGAATCTCCAATGAAGATTCCACTACCTCCCACTGTTATCTCTTCCTAATGTTAAATCTCTCTCAAGGCCAGTAGATTTAATCCTTCATCCTATAATTTTTCCTCTTCTTCTCCTTGGGAATTGAGGATATCTTGTGTCTATCCTCTGAAAAAGAGGCCTTCACATACTTGTAAGATAAATTAAATAGCTCATCAACCTTCTCTTGTGGTTGAATAATCCCCATAACCTCTAAATATTTCTCACTAGCTGAAAAATAAAGCCTATTGGTCTTTCTGGACACTTTTCTCTGTAGCCTCTCCAAGTTCTCCACATTCTTCTTTTGTTGTGGAACCCAGAGCTGGGTACAGTTTGAAGAAGGGTCAGCAAGAGACAATCACAAGCTGTAATGTCTGGAATGCAGTCAGTCCATCAGTACCTAATAATAGCAATAGTAGTAATAATAATAGTAATGATACCTTGCATGAGAAAAGCACCTTTGTATTGCCACAAAGTGATTTTCCATTACTTGTCTCATTCTGTCTTCACAAAATCTCTGAGATATACTTTACAGAAAGAGAAACTGAGTCATAGAAAGGTTAAATGACTAGTCTGAGGTCACATAACAGGTCATTTCATTGGCAGTCTGCCTGACTCCCAGACCTCTGTCTTTCCCTCTAGGCCACAGCGCTTCCAATCGAAACAATGACTGTCCTCCTCCTCATGCAAGAAAGGCAAACAAAGCAGGATTCATAAACACCTGCTCTGAGGTGAGCAGTTAAAACAGGTGACATATTCTGAGGACATAAATCCTAATAGTCATGGTGCTTATTGTGTTATAGATCCTTTGGAATGTGCAAAAGAAACCTTGCCCTCAGGGAGTGAGCAATCTAATTGAAAAAGACAGACATACAAAATGATTTACAAATAGTGGGAACAGTTGGAAGAAGCAGTGTTGGATAGATAATAGGGAGAGTAAGGTAAGGCAGGATGAAACAAAACGAAACACCAAGCACCATAGAAAGGCCACAGCCTGTAGGGAAGCAGCAGCAGCCAGAACCGCAGCCCTAATAATAGCACCATGACAGGCGAGTCGACTTTTCTAGAAAGTGATCATCAGGTCAGGCTAAATGACCAACATTTGACTGATTTACGGAGGCTTTAGAAAGAGATTATTCCCTTTTTCAAGTCGACCTGAGAATGATTTCAACTCCACCAGTAAAGAGGGAGTGGGGTTCGGGGAGGAGGTAAGGAGGACAGTCCCTAGACAAAGAGCAGAGTCCTGCCTCTTCCATCCAGAGCGCCATTTCCTCCACTCCCCAGGACAGATTGATTCTTTCATGAAGGGGGATCTGATCAATTCTCTCCCAAAAAGGGTTCATGGCGTTGCTGCCCTCTCTGCCCAGCTCCCTGCAGACACTCTCAGTAGGGACTGGAGAGAGTATGAGGGTACCCAGCATGGGAGAGCAGGGAAGTGCAAGGTAGTCTTGTGCTGTACTGAAGGGAGTTTGTGAGTTGCTATCCTCTCCTCTAGCTTTCCTCCCACACCTCACCAGTATCCCCAAATCCACTTGTCTCTCCCACAGCAGAAGGACATGGTGGAGGAAGAACTCTGGGCACCGAGGGAGCCTGCAATAAGCACTCTGCTATATTTCTCTTTGTGCCTCCCTAGTGACATCAGTGAGATGCCCCCCACCCCACATCTCCTGTTGGAAACTGCTACAAGCCCATTTCCCACTGCCTTTCTGTCCTTCTCTCTGCAAAAAGGGGTAAGAGATAATTACACACCTACAAGAGGGGAAGACAAACAACACGGAAAGAAGATAGGCCTGGGAGTCAGAGGACCTGGGTTCTATCTCCTGTTATGCCACTTTTTTTTTAATGGCATTTGTTGAGCACTTACTATATGCCAGGCACTATACTAAGCACTGGGGTAGATACAAGGTTGTACATAGTCCATGTCATAGTCTTATTCCCTGTTTTATAGATGAGGTAACTGAGACACAGAAAAGTTAGATTCATTCATTCAATTATATTTATTAGAGCTTACTGTGTGCAAAGCACTGTACTAAGCACTTGGGAGAGTACAATACAATAACAGACAAATTCCCTGTCCACAATGAGCTCACAGTTTAGAGGAGGAGACGGACACTAATCTAAATAAATACATTACAGATATATATGTATGTGCTGTGGGGATAGGAGAGAGGATGAATGAAAGGAGCAAATCAGGATGATGCAGAAGGGAGCAGAGAAGATGATTTGAGGCCTTAGTCAGGGAAGGCTTCTTGGAGGAGGTGTGCCTTCCTTAATGCTTTGAAGTGGGTAGATAAATTATTTGTCTAATGTGGAGAGGGAGGGCATTCCAGGACAGAGATAGGATATGGGCGAGAGGTTGGCAGTGAGATAGATAAGGTCAGAGTACAGTGAGAGCATTAGCTGGGTGTTCAGGCTGGGTTGTAGCAAGCGAGTGGCAAGGTGAGGTAGGAGGGGCAAGGTGAATGAGTGTTTTAAAGCCAATGGTGAGGAATTTTTATTTGATGAGGAGGTGGATGGGCAAACACTGGAGTTTCTTGAGGAGTCGGAAAACATGGTCAGAACGGTTTTGAAGGAAAATAATAAGGGAAGCAGAGTGGAGTGTGGGCTGGAGTTGGGAGAGACAGGAGGCATGGACATCAGCAAGGAGGCTGATACAATAATCAAAGTGGGTTAGGATAAGTGCTTATATTAATGTGGTGGCAGTTTGGATGGAGAGGAAGGGGTAGATTTTAATGATGTTGTGAAAACAGAACTGACAGGATTTAGTGATGGCTTGAATATGTGAACTGAATGAGAGACCAGAGTAAAGGAAAATGCCAAAGTTACGGACTTGTGAGACTTGTGTTGGTGGCGTCATCAACAGTGATGGCAAAGTGAACAGCAGGGCAGGATTTGGGTGGGAAGATAAGATGTTCAGTTTTAGGCATATTAAGTTTGAGAGGATGGGAGGACATCCAAGTAGAGATATCGATTAGACTGTAAGCCCATCAAAGGGCAGGGACTGTCTCTTTCTGTTGCTGACTTATACATTCCAAGTGCTTAGTACAGTGCTCTGCACATTGTAAGCGCTCAATAAATACTACTGAATATCTTGAAGGCAGAAGGAAACGTGAGGGCTGGAGATGTAGATTTGGTTGTCACAGGTTAGAGGTGGTAGTTGAAGGTGTGCGCGCAAATGAGTTCTCCAAGGGAGTGGATGTAGATGGAGAATAGAAGGGAACCCAGAACTGAACCTTGAAGGTCCCCCACAGTTAGGGGTTGGGAGGCAGAGGAGGAAGCCATGAAAGACTGAGAATGAGTAACCAGAGAGAAAGGAGGAGAATCAGGAGAGGACAATGTCAGTGTGGCCAAGGTTGGATAATGTTTGCAGGAGAAGGGGGTGGTCGACAGTGTCAAAGGCAGCTGGAAGGTCATGGAAGATTAAGATGGAGTAGAGGCCATTGGATTTGGCATGAAGGAGATTACTGGTGACCTGTGAGGGAAGTTTCTGTCGAGTGAGGGGAATGGAAGCCAGATTGGAGGGGTTCAGGGAGAGAATTGGAGGAGAGGAATTTGAGACAGCGGGTGGAGACAGTTCGGGTGCAGACAGGAGAGGAATGGCAGGAGGGAGATGGGGCGATAACTGAAGGGAGCCATGTGGTCAAGGGAGGGGTTTTTTAGGATAGGGGAGATATGGACATTTTTGAAAGGAGAGGAGAAGAAGCCACTGGAGAGTGAACAGTTGAAGATGGCAGTGAGGGAGGGAATAAGTGAGGGGCAAGTGTTTTGATAAGGTGTGAAGGAATGGGGTTGGATATGCTGGTGGAGAATGTGGATTTTGAGACAAGACAGGAGATTTACTCTGGAGATACTTCTGGGAAAGAGTAGTGTCAATTTTCTTGATAAAGTAGGTGGTCAGGTCATTGGGGACAAGGGATTCCATTCTGCTTTCCAACACCCTGGCAAGAAAGAGAACAACATATTGCTTTATCATATTCTCCCAAGATCTTAGTACTGTGCACCCAGTAATTGTTCAAAAAATATGATTGAGTGACTGATTGAAGCATGAGACCTCATATAACCTAGAGAAACCACAGTTGTCACTGTGGCTTCAGTTATGCCATGGACTCTGAGTCACGAGGAGCCAAAAATCCAGCTCTACCAGTCATAGCTCCCTACTGACTCTTGTTCTCTTATGCTATGTTTTTTTATTCCATTGCTTCCACAGAGTCTCTCTCCAGGCTTCTCCCTCACCTACATTCATAGATTATAAATTCCTAAGGGACATGGTCAGGGTCTAATTCCCACTTGCACATCCTTTCCCAGTATTTAGAATAGAGAAGTAGCATGGCCTTAGTGGTGAGAGCATGGGACAGGAACCCAAAGGAGCTAGGTTCTAATCCCAGCTCCACCAACTAGTCTGCTCTGTGTCTTTGAGCAAGTGACTTAAATTCTCTGTGCCTCAGGGTACTTCATCTGTAAAAGGAGGATTAAGACTGTGAGCCCCATGTGTGACATGGACTGTGTCCAATGTGATTAGCTTGAATCTACCCAAGTGCTTAGCACAGTGCTTGGCACATAATTAGCACCTAATCAATACTATTACTACTGTGGAACATGTAAGAGATAGGATTTTAATAGAGATGCATGTTACTTAGTATTATTTAATCCCAAAATCAGGCTGTCCTCATCATACAGGTTTGGCCAGGCTTAGTTCTTGGGACCACAAGGAGAGGAGAATGTCCAACAAGTATGTGACGGGTTTGTGGTTTGCATAAGAGACATTTGTTTGGATTATGAATGTGCCTGGGCATCCTATCCATTCTACCAATCCCTAGGACGAGTGGAATTACCACTCAATGGGGTGCTGCATCCCCTATGATTGGCACCTGTCAATTACATGATGCAATCTGACACTGGCCTGGCATCTGTCCCCCAGACTGCTCCCTACCAGCTCCAGAGAAAAATGCAGGGGCAAACCCAGACAAAGAAACCAAGGGCCAGAGACTCCATTCCCCCAGTCCCCACTAAGAGGTTCAGCTCAAGAGGAAGAGACCCGATAGAGACATGAAATCAATCAGTGGTATTCACTGAGCACTTACTGGGAGCAGAGCAATGCACTAAGTGCTTGGGAGAGTACAGTACAACCGAGCTGGTAGGAACATTCCCTGCCCACAGTGATATTACAGTCCAGAGGAGACAGAATCAAAAGGAGAGTGATTTCCTATTAATTCATAAATAATTGAAAATGAGATGAACATAATGTAGTATTCTTAAATTATCTTCCCCACCCACCTTTCCTCCACCCACACCACTTTCAATTCACTCCTCGAGAGGCGGCCCAGGGTCCCACAAAGTCCCACCTCCCTCTACCCTGATGTTGCCCACTTTGGGGCTGATTGTCCTCTTTAATAATAAATGGAGTAGAAACATTGTGGTTTAGTGGAAAGAGCTCAGCCCTGGGAATTAGAGGATCTGGGTTCAATCCCAGCTCTGCCACTTGTCTGCTATGTGACCTTGGACAAGTCACTTCACTTCTCTGTGTCTCAGTTACCTCATCTGTAAATTGGGGATTAAGTGACTTCATAATTTAAACTATGGAGACAATCAGGGGCAAATTTAAACTGCTTATTAATCAGATTACCTTGATTTAACCTGATTAATGTGTCATGGTGAAAAATGTGCCAATCCATCTTGGAACTTGTCAAAGAGCCAGGACCATGGAGAGTCTAAACCAAGTATCCTACAGCTACGTGTATTTCAAATGAAAATAAAATTCAGCTCCACTATCATAGTTACCCCTGTGTCTCTTTGAGAGGTGGTTTAAGCACCTTCTCCTAATCTATATCATGATTGGCTAAGCCCCAGCACTTCCCATATCAGAATCTGCTTCCTCCCAGAAAGTCCAAAACTCTGAAGGGATCCTTAGAGACCCCTTCAGATCCTTAGGGATCTCTCAAACAGATAGGAGTTACTGGAATGAACTTGCTGCTTTTGAGGGCAATTGGTGACTACAGATTCTGCTAAGAGCATCCAGCCTCCTCCTACTCATGCAAATGTATCTCCAATCAGTTGTTCTGCCTAGACTACTGGCTGGAATAGGGAAAAAAAAAATACCTATTGATCAATCAGTTGTATTTATTGAGCACTTACTTTGTGCTGAACACTGTACTAAGCACTTAGGAGAATTCAACATAACAGAGGTGACAACCCACATCAGAAATACCCTCTAAAACAGAGCCAGGGGGCACAGATGTTTAGGAGTACATGTCACAAACCACATTAGAAAGAAAATACCTAAAAGGCAGGTGCCCTGAGAACTAATGCATTGAATATGTTCAAGATTATATTTCAACCAGAAAAATCAAGTGACTCAGTAATGGTTATACAGTAAAACACTGTCAAAATTAAAATTGTCTCTAAAGAGCTCATGTTCAAGCCATTTTACCTGCCTCTACTAGCAGTAGAGAGGAGGTGAATATCTTTGATGGTAACAAATGCTGTTGACAGATGTAAAAAATGCATTTAATAGAATATAAGCTGAAGCATGAGAAGGTACTTTCTCTTCCAAACAATAAAATGCAGATAACTGAAGAGCTACAGTAGACATCATAAAGCAGCTATATTTTAAGCTCCAACTCATTATGGCTTTTTCTGAATAGTCTTTCAGTTATCTCAAGCCATTCATCTTTCCAGAAGTATAGCAAGATTTTTTATTTTTTATTTTTTTAGACATGGGGAAGTATACACTGATGCTCCACAATAAATTTTCTAACCTTTACTAGCCCAAATGGATCAAACAATGCAGTGAAAGTTGAACCTCTTTTCATTCTTGTAATATTGTCATTTTGAGTATCCCCTGCACCATTTAATGTCAAGATACCTGAGAGTTGCTTTTGCTCACCTGATATTTTTCTTGCATACACTAGACATTGTAAACTGAACTGGAGCAGCATACCTGACTGTCTCTGAATCTTAAGTCTTGGTGTAGGGAGAAAAATAGATATTTTTCATTACTAATTTCTAATGGATGTGTTCATTTCAGATTTGACGAAAGAAAGGGGGGTTAAAAAAGATTCTCAGAGGACTAAACACTGTTCCAGGAGAGAGCAGGACTGAACAAAATGAAATTGTATTTGAAATAGAATTCCAAGGAGAAGGACAAAAATTAATCAAGAAGCATTACCAAAATTATCCTAGAATTTGAAGAATTGGAAGAGCATTGAAGAGGTTATTTGGCCTAGCCATCCACTTCTGGTGAGCAGGTTAGCTTTCTGTCTTTTCAAAGATCTCCAAGAATAGAAACTTTCTGACTTCCCTTGTCCCAGAGTCTTGTCACCCAAGACCAGCAGTGCATTTCATTACTCATGATGATGAGTTGAAAGGACAATTAAATATCATGCAGAATAATAATTTGTATATAAAGATTATGAGTGAATCCTCGTGCAAAGGGATTCAGGGGTTCTAAGAGAACCACTGGACTTATTTTATGACACTGTACATAGACTAAGACTGTTACCTTCAAGGGTAGCTGATGTCGCTGTTAGTAAATATGTCTGTATAGAATGTGATATAGAATGCAAGTTCCTTAATAGTAATAGCAATAATATTGTTTGTGGTATTTGTTGAGTGTTCACCATGTGCCAAGCACTGTACTAAACAATGGGAGTAGGCACAAAGTAATCAAATTGACCACCAAACCTGTCCCACATGGGGTTCATAGTCTAAGTAGGAAGGATGAAAGGTATCAAATCCTCATTTTACAGATGAAGAAACTAAGGAGAGGTTTAGGGACTTCTTCAAGGTAATGAGGCAGGCAAGTGGCAGAGCAAAGAGCTAGGACCCAGGTTCTCTGACTCCAGGTCTGTGCTCTTTCCATTAGGGATATATGTGTGTTGGGCGGGGGGGAGGGGAAGGGGGGGTCTGTGCTCTTTCAATGGGAGGGGTGTTTGGGGTGGGGGGTGTGGATGTATGGGGGGTGTGGGTGTGGGTGTGTGTTTTGTTACTGGGTGTTTTCAGCCTTAAATCCTGGCTGGAAAAACCCTGGGATTCACTGGTGGAATGGGATAGGACCCCAATCAGCTTCCACTGGGTTCTAAAAACCTTCGTATTTCATTCATTCATTAATTCAATAGTATTTATTGAGCACTTACTATGTGCAGAGCACTGTACTAAGCGCTTGGAATGTACAAGTCGGCAACAGAGAGAGACAATCCCTGCCCAATGACGGGCTCACAGTCTAATAGGGGGAGACAGCAGAGCAAAACAGAACGAAATAAAAACAAGACAACATTATCATGATAAATAGAATCAATTTCATGTTCTCTTATGGCAGGTTTTGGGGCATCCTATTCATTGCCCCCACAAGTTCCTACACCCTTCTTTCTGCCACCACGCTATGGCAGACCCAGGAATCTCCCCCACACAATAGAAGTCACTGGGGATTAGTCTACCATCCCCTTCCCAGGGGTGACTGCAGGAAGTCCATGGACAAAGCATTCTCTCCTGTCTCTCCCTAGTCCTGTGTTTCCCCAGCACCCGAACTTCTCCCTCAGCCTCGACCACAGGGTAAGATAGGGTAAAAACTAAAACAAATCCACATGAAATAAACTTTACCTAGATCTATTACTATTTCCCCTTCAGAACCCTCTGTACTTTTTTGTTCATGTCCCAGGGCTGACATTCCTCTCCCTCTCAGGGGCAGGATCCTCACTCCTCCAAACTTCTGTCCACTGGACTCTGAACCTCCAGGGATCCTCCCCAATCCTCCCTGTGCCCTGTGTCCACTCAGAGTCCACAGCACAAGTTCTTTCCCTGCCCTGCTCTTCCAGGACCATCAGCTCACTTCCCCTTACCTTTAGATGCCCATGTGTCTCCCACTTCTATCCCAACCTGCTCCTCTACTTCCTCCCCAAATCATTCTCTTATTGGTTCAGCTTACATTCAGGGAGGGACACCAAAGTGTGACTCTTCTGGCTTTCTCCTCCCTCTCTTGTGTAATTGCAACATTTACTTTCTTTTGTATTTCTCAAGTTCTTTGTACAGTTTGTTGTATTTGGGAGATACTCAACTATTACTGCTACTTTGTGTTGGGAGAAAAGCACTGGGAACACAAGGGGTTAAGCTACATATTGCAGTAAATTGTTTCTATTTGCCAGTGGACCAAGTCATTATGCAGAGAAGCCCACCCTAGTTTTGCAGAAATGGATAAGAGGCAAGAGAGAAGAGGTTCCAGTGGACTAAATCCATTATCATGGCAACAAGCAGGTGTAGAATGCCAAATGAGAAATTTGACATAGCTGGGACTTCCTTAGCATAAACATAAAATGACTCAGCAAAACCAGATCCATATGCTATCCGGTTGAAGTGGACAATCAGGGTGATTCCCTGCCCCATGGTGACCGACTGTGGCCTGGGACAGAAAGTTCGCCAGTGGACTCTATTTGGTAAAAATAATAATAATAGTAATTTTTAAGTGCTTACCATGTGCCAAGCACAGTTCTAAGCCCTGAGGTAGGTACAAGGTAATCAGGTTGGGTATAGTTCCTGCCCAACATGGGGCTCACAGTCTAAATATTGAAATACCATTCTAGGGATGAGGAAACTGAGGCATAGAGGAGTTATGTGACTTGTCCAAGGTCACACAGCAGGCAAGCAATAGGGTCAGAATTAGAACCCAGGTCCACTGACTCCCAGGCCCACACTCTTTCCACTAGACCACAGTGCTTCTCAGTAACGTTCTCCTTGCTTGAACCTCATATTCATTCATTCAATAGTATTTATTGAGCCCTATGTGCAGAACACTGTACTAAGTGCTTGGAATGTACAATACAGCAACAGATAGAAACAATCCCTGCCCAACCACAGGCTAAGAGCCTAAACAGAGGAGACAGACATCAAAACAAAACAGAACAAAACAAGCAGTCTGGCGTAAATATCATCAAGATAAATAGAATCATAGATATATACACATCATTAGCAAAATCAATAAAGTAATAAATAATATATACAAATATCCACAACTGCTGTGGGGAGGGGAAGATGGGAGAGCAGAGGGAGGGAGTAAGGGGAATGGGGAGGGGAAGAGGAGCAGAGGGAAAAGGAGGCCTCAGTCTGAGAAGGCCTCCTGGAGGAGGTGAGTTCTCAATAGGGCTTTGAAGAAGGAAGAGAGTTAGTCTGGCAGATGTGGGGAGGGAGGACATTCCAGGACAGCAGTAGGATTTGGGCCAGGGGTCGGCAGCGGGACAGGTGCAAACGAGGGACCATGAAGAGGCTAGTGGCAGAGGAGTGGAGAGTACAGGCTGGGCTGTAGAAGGAGAGAAGGTAGGTGAGGCAGGAGGGGGCTAGGTGATGGAGAGCTTTGAAGCCAAGAGTGAGGAGTTTTTGTTTAATGCAAAGGTTGATAAACTACCGCTGGAGGTTTTTGAGGAGGGAAGTGACATGTCCAGCGCGTTTCTGTAGAAAGATGATCCAGGCAGCGGAATAAAGAATAGACTGGAGTGGGGAGAGACAGGAGGTTGGGAGATCAGAGAGGAGGCTGATGCAATAATCCAGTCGGGATATTATGAGAGCTTGTACCAGCAAGGTAGCAGTTTGGATGGAGATGAAAGGGTGGATCTTGGCGATATTGTGAAGGTGAAACTGGCAGGTTTTGGTGACAGATTGGATGTGTGGGGTGAATGAGAGAGCAGAGTCAAGGATGACACCGACCTGTGAGATGGGAAGGATGGTAGTGCTGTCCACAGTGATAGGGAAGTCAGGGAGAGGACAGGGTTTGAGAGGGAAGATAAGGAGCTCAGTCTTGGACATGATGAGTTTTAGGTGGCGGGCAGATATCCAGGTGGAGATGTCCTGGAGGCAGGAGGAGATACGAGCCTGGAGGGAGGGGGAGAGAACGGGGAGGATATGTAGATTTGGGTGTCATTTGTGTAGAGATGATAGTTGAAGCTGTGGAAGCGAATGAGTTCTCCAAGGGAGTGAGTACAGATGAAGAACAGAAGAGGGCCAAGAACTGACCCTTGAGGAACCCTTACAGTTAGGTGATGGGAGGGGGAGGAGGAGCCCGTGAAGGAGATCCAGAATGAGAGCGAGTCCTCATTCCTGAAGAATCCCCCACATTTTATAAGATGACCCTGGATCCTCAAAGTCAAAGGATTTTTCATTAACCTTGCATTTCCCTTAAGGTTCCACCATCTTGGGGTTCTGCCTATCATCTCTCTGCCCCTGCTATTGGAGGAAAAGGTAACATGCCAGGCAGAACTAGATTCTATTCTTAAAGGAGACTCCACAGTTCCTCAGACACCTATTTGCTCTATTTCAGCCACTCCCAGAATTGAATAATTTTCCCCTCTTCAAGATGATGAAAACAGATGTAGCCAGATTTAAAATACCAAGCCAGTTCTCCAAATTCTCAGGGAATCCAGTGGACTCCTGTCCAGCCTCAAGATTCTTCTACTGATGACTCCATGAAGGAAAAAATTGTAAAATAAGTTAAAATACAGGAAGAAAGTTGGATTTTCTTTTACAGAGTTGGAAGCTGTATCTCAACAAATTTAGAGGAAGTTTACAAGCTTCTCTAGTTATTTACAGTACCTTTGCCAGAATAAAATATCTCTGCGTTAATCCCATCTAGAAATACAGGGCTTTCCTCTGTTTGATGCTCCCCAAAACTTACAACACAAAACACAAGCCATAGAAAAATATATGGACAGGCATAAATATGACTGCTTTTTTCCCTTTGTATACATCCATGCAGCATCAGGACCTATAAATTTGTATTATAGCTCTACTGCCATCATGCGATGGAATGTCTTTTAGTGAAGATATTCTAAACTGAGTGCACATAAATTAGAAAAGGTGAACATTAAAAAAGCTAAGAGTCTGGGGCCCTGTGGTAACTCAAGCAAATCAAGGGCAAAAAGGTTGACTCATCAGTCTCACAGTGACCTTTTCAAAGTGTAAGAACAGGAAAGGAGGTGGAAGCCACATTGCTGTCTTCCTGTACCATAAATGAATCAACTCAATACCAAAGAAAGTTATCAGAAAGCTTGCCCAGGGCTTTCAGAGCAGGGAGAAAGAGGGAGGGAGAGACTGACATGAAGAAAAGCATAGGAGGCTGGGAAAGAGACATGATTTTGGGAAGCAGGGAAATAGGAATTTCCCTGCTTCCCAGGATGCTCCACCAGACTCCTCCAGTATCCTAATGGCCAAGCATGGGGACTGGGGAACGGCCACTAGATATGGGCTCTACACAATTAACTCTCACCAGTGCTTCTGCTTTGATTTCCCCAGGTTCCTCTAAAATGGCTCTTCAGCTACCTTTCCGGTCTCTCACCCTCTCCAACATAGTTCCTCTACTGCCTCTCTCTGCTCCTTCCACTGCTGCCCATTTCCTTAGGCCACCTCTCCCACTACCACACTCTACCATTCTCAGATACTGCCAACAACTGCAGATTGAGAAGACCATTAGCAGGTGCCTCTTAAGTGCCTCTTAATTGATAGAGGGTGCACTGGTGAAAACAATGGAATTATCTTGTCAAACTGCAACTGTTTGAGATTGCAAGCTGAACTGCTATCCCAACTCCACAATAAAACTCTCTTTTTGCTGGGGAAAAGGCTTCTCAGAGCAGTGGGAGAAACTTCAGGGATCTTCTGTATCTGTGTGATCTGGGGATGAAAGTACATAATCTGAGTTATATTGATTAGAGGATCTCTTTCTCCCCTGAAGATTGAGAATGTAAGATAATGGCAATTCACTAAACCAAGAGGTTTTGAAATCTCCTCCTCTGGAGAATTTGAAGAAAGGAGGAGGCAGTGAAACTGTTTGGCTGCCTTCTTCTTCTTCAAAGCCCCTGTAATCCTATGAGGCTAGATAAACCCCTCCCTTCTTTCTTCATGTTTGCTTCCCACAATATCCAAAATCAAAATGTCTCCCCAAATTTGGGGAAAAGTGTGTTGGAAGCATACATCACCAACTACTACTTTCCCCTAATTTACAACACCTCCACGTGCTTCCCCTTCCCCACTCATCCCAAGGCATCATTAGATGCTTAATACACCTTCTGGGAGAGGCGAGAAGTTTAGAAAACATAAACCTCTGATGACAGACAACAGATTAGGATTGTTAGGTGAAAATTCTCTTCCCGTCCCTCTAATGTTATTATTATCAACTGTACTGAATGCCAACTGTCTAGAGCACTATACTAAGTCATTGTCATCATCACATCTTGCATTTATATAGCATATTAATCTTTTGAGTTACTTATCTCATTTCATCCTCAAAATATCCCTATGAGGCAGGCAAATGCAGATATTCTTATCCTTATTTTACAGATGAAGCTACTGAGGCACAGAGAAATTAACTGACTTACACAGGGTCACACAGCAGGTCAGTAGGAGTGATGAATCTAAAACCCTTGTTTTTCCACTAGGCTACATTGTTTTTCAATCCCTGCCCTCAGCTATATTTGGACTGTGCCTGTATAAATATATGTCTATATATGCACATAGATATAGATATATAGATAATTATGCATGTTTGTTCTCAAACCATTCTCGGATATTTTAGACCCAGTTTTTGGAATCAGAGAATCATTTCTGCCCCTCAACTTCTTGTGTCATTTCCAGACATCAATTTCTGTCATTTGGGTTGTATATCTCTTAAGTATTGTATTTATAGGTATTGTTTATGTTCAGGTATTTAAGCTCCACATCAGAGTGGGGAGAAGTTGAATTATTATGGAATCATCATCATCATAATGGTATTTGTTAAGTGTTTACTATGTGCCAAGCACTGTTCAAAGCACTGGATGCGGCCTGGATCCGAGGAGCTATGTTCTAATTCCAGCTCCACAACCTGTCTGCTGTGTGACCTTGGGCAATTCACTTTACTTCTCTGGGTCACAGTTACTTCATCTGCAAAATGGAGATTAAGACTATGAATCCCACATAGGACATGGACTGTGCCAAACCTGATTAGCTTCTATCTACTCCACCATGGTAAACATAGAGTAAGTGCTTACCAAATACCACTAAAAATAAAAGAAGAGGCTCAGCCCCTTCAGGGCTTGTCTGGGAAGACGCCTGGTCTTGCCCTTCCTCTGTACCTCTAAGGCTCTGTCCCTAGTGGGTGCCAGATAATACGCTCTCCCGCCAAACACCCATGCTCCGTACACCCATCCAAAAGAGCTCTTGCTCAGATGAAACTCTCACCAGTTTCAAAGAGACCTCGAGGTCTGTTCTGGATCCCTTTCTATTCTCCATCTATACCCTCTCCCTTGGAAAACTCATCTGCTACCATAGTTCTTGTTACAACTCCCGGTGAGGTGTAGCATAGAAAAGACAAAGACCACAGCTTGTTTCAAGTCAGGCGCCTTTAATCCCATTCCCTCCCAGGAGAGCTCAGCACATGACCACCAGTCCAGGCCCAGAATGGTCCACCGACTGAAAGGTCTACACACTGAGCGTGGGCAGCTTACATAGGCAAGGTTTTAGTGTATCCTTTCCTTTGCATTAACCCATTCCTGGCTGACACAGGCAGCTTCCTTTGGCCCTCCGGAAGATGCTCCCCCAGGAGCGACCACTCATTAGTCCGCCTGCTGTCCGTCAGGCTCCAAGTCTTCTCACTTGCAGTTGAGCACGAAGTTGGCATCCCTTGTTCTCCAGTGGTCTCCGTTCCTCGCTCTTAGTTCCTCCTCCAATGGTCCATTGATGGCCCAATCTGCCATCTTGAAACCATGTGATCAGGGAGGGGGAAACTCCCAAAACATCTAGGCATTGGGGAGCCCACTCTGCTCTGTGAGGCCACCTTGGACCGCAGGGGGCAACAAGGCAGCTTGAATCTCTCTCCCCACACTGCGGAGCTCAACCCACACCAAGGTTTGGAGCCAAGGGAGGAGAAGGAACGATGAGGAAGCACCTTTTGCAGGGCCTCTGTATTAGAAACCTCCTTGGCATTATCTTCAACTCATCTTTCACATAACCCACATATTTAGTTTCACCACATCCTGTCAATTCTCTCTTCATAACATTGCTAAAATCTGCTCTTTCCTCTCCATCCAAACTGCTACTGTGCTGATCCAAGCACTTATCCTAACCCCCCTTGACTACCCCATCAGCCTCCTTGGTGACCTCCTTGCCTCCTGTCTCTTCTCAATTTGGTCCATACTGAAGTTCATTAATTCACGCTGCTGCCCAGATGATTTTTCTAGAAAACCGTTCAGTCCATGCTCCCCCCTCCTCAAGAACTTCCAGTGGTTGCGAAATCACTTCCACATCAAACAGAAGCTCCTTACCACTGGCCTTAAAGCAATAAATCACCTTGCCCCCTCCTACCTTACTTCTCTGATTTCCTATAACTCAACCCACACGCTTTGCTTCTCTAGTGCCAACATACTCACGTAGCTCAATCCCATCATCCTGCCTCTGGCCTGGATTGCCCTCCCTTTTTCTGTTGGACAATCACGATTCCCTCCTTCACAGACCTCTTTATTAAAAATTGGTATTTGTTAGACACATACTGCTTCCAATGAGGTGTAGCATAGAGAACACAGAACACAGAAACCACAGCTTGCTCCAAGCCAGGTAACTTTAATCCCACGTCCTCCAGGAAGGGGTCAGAACACAATCACCTGTACTGATCATGGGCCGCTTATATTATTACCATTATATTTGTTAAACACTTACTACGAGCCAGACACTGTATTCTGTGCTGGGGTGTATACAAGCAAATCGGGTTGGACATAGTCTCTGCTACACACAGGGCTCACAGGTCTTAATCCCCATTTTACAGATGAGGTAACTGAGGCACAGAGAAGTGAAGTGACTTGCCCAAGGCCACAAGCAGACAAATGGCAGAGTCAGGATTAGAACCCAGGACCTTCTGACACCCAGGCCCAGGTTCTATCCACCACACCATGATGTTTTCCATTTCGCCGTGCTAATCAGCTCCCACATGAGGCTCACAGTCTAAGTTGGAGGGAGGAGAGGTACTGAATCACCATTTTGCAGATGAGGGAACTGAGGCACAGAGAAGTTGAGTGCCTTGCCCAAGGTTGCACTGCAGAAAAGTGGCAGAGTTGGGATTAGAACCCATTACCTTTTCTGACTCCCAGGCCCATGCTTTATCCACTATGCCATGCAGCTTATACGGGCAGAGCTTTAACGCATCCTCTTATTTTCATAAACCTGCCCCTAGCTGACATATGGCAGCTGCCCTTGACCCCTCCAAAGATGCTCCCAAAGGACCAAACAATCATTAATCCCCGTGCAGTCCATCAGGTTCCATGGCTTCTCACTGGCGGTTGAGCAGAAAGTTGGCATCCCTCGTTTTCCACCCGCTCATCACATTTAGTTCCTCCTGCAATAGTCAGATGATCTCCACCCCGTAGCCTGATCTGCCATTTTAGAGCCATGTGGTCTGGGTTGGGGCATCCCCAAAATACCAAGGTGTTGGGAAAACAAGAGGTGCTAAACTCAATCCCAGTCCATAAAAGGGCGGGAGTTAGAGGTGTCCTACAGTGGCAGTAGCTTCAAGCAGAAGGGGGACGTGCCACAGCACTGTGGTGTTGGGGCGGGTGGGGGACGGGTAAGGAAGTGGCAGCCCTAGGCCTCTGGAGCCGATCTGACAGTGGAGTCGGGCCCCAGGACTGGTGGGGGTTGGCCTCTGTCCATCGCCGTGGCAGGTGGTGGCTCAGGCCCTCGTTGTGCCCACAGGCAAGAAAGGATGGGGAAGAGGAAGGAAGAGGCAGCATCAGCAGATGGGAGCCCCCTCACTGCAGAACCACCACAGATCGTGGAGGCAACGTGGCAGCTTGATTTTATCTTGCTTCCCATGCCATGGCGGAGCTCACCCCACACCATGGTTTGGAGCCAAGGATGGGTGGGAAAAACCACCATGACAGCCGAGGTTTGTTAGACAGGGTTCCATGTTAGGAGCCCTCTGGGGATGTCCCAAGGCAGGAAAGGCTCTGTGCTTGGGGCTTCGTGTAACAAACCATGCGGGGCTCACTTCTCTGCCCTGAAGCCCAAGCCTGAGGAGGGCAAGGGGAACACATACTATGTGCCAAACACTGAACAAAGTGATGGGGTAGATACAAGTTAATCAGGTTGGATACAGTCCGGGTCCCTCATGGGGCTCACAGTCTTATTCCCCATTTTACAGATAAGGTAACTAAGTGAAGTCACACAGCAGACAAATGGCAGAGTTGGGATTAGAACCGAGATGCTTCTGATTCCCAGGCCCATGCTGTACCCACTTAGTCCATGCTGCTTCTCAGATTGAAAGCACATCTCCTCCAAGAAGCCTTCCCAGACTAAGCCCTCATTTCCTCTTCTCCCACTCCCTTCTGCTTCACCTTTGCACTAGGATTTGCATCCCTTTCACCCCACCCTCAGCCCCACATCACTTATATACTTATCTGTAATGTATTTATTTGAATGTTCGTCCATCTCACCCTCTGGGATGCACGATCCTTGCAGCCAGGGAATGTGTCTACCCACTCTGGCAATTGATTCATTGATTAAGAATTAGGTTCTTAGCTATAAGATACAGAGAGAAGGATTTCTTTGTGACTTCTCACCTCATCAGCTCAATGCATCAAATCCGCTCCCCCTTATCTGGTCCAGCACAGCCACGAACTCCATTTGCTCATCATGAATTGATCTTATCCTTATTTAAATCCAAATCAAGTCTGTGAGGTTGTGTTGCAAGGAGGACGGAGAACAGCCAGATGTTTTGAACTCTCCAGATACTCCCTGTCAAAAGAGAACATTAAAATTCAGACTTTTCCCGGCTAGGGAAATCCTGCAGATTGTCATCTCTCACCTAGCCATTGGCCCCAGCTGAGGCGGGAGGCTATGACTGTGGGAGGAGACGGCAGCATGGGCTCAGGGACCCCCTCGCTGACCACATTCCACCAACCCATCAGACAGGCTGCTGCGGTGCCCGCCCAAGCTGCCTCACTGAAAACGGGCACAATCAGGGAATAATGAGAACATAAGATTAAGAAGGAAAGCAGAGCCCCATGAAAGCCAGCAGAAGAGAGCATTATCTCCCTTTCTTGGCTTTTTTCCTCTTACTTGCAGGGCTGTCAGGCTGCTTCAAGCCTTGATTCTTATTCTTGGTGCAAAGTAGCTGGCAGTTGGTGAGTGCGGGAGTGCCAGAGGATGAAGGTTTTACAGAAGAAAGGGGAAACCGTGCATATAAATGTGTGTATATCTATGTGTGTGTGTGTGTCTGTGTAAATCAGATACAAAATATCAGACCTTTCCCTTCAAAACAGATTTTTTTAGATAATTTTCTATAACAGACTTGTGAAAGGCCACATCCACACAAGTGCCCTGGCTTTTGAGGCAGAGGTCATAGAAAAAGTTCAATTAAACCCTGCCTTCCTTGGGTTGATAATGGGCTTGACATTTGCAGAGAGTTCCTCAATAGAAAGCTTGTGTAGGGAAAGGGAACACAAATGAAGGAAGGGTTCTTTGTCTCAGGTTGAAAAGCCTCAGAGAGCCCTCTGATGGCCCTGCTTCTTTAGTGTGTGAATGCTCTTAGGGTCCACCTTGTATTTCTTTTTTTATGGTATTTGTTAAACATTTACAGTGTGCTAGGCACTGTACTAAGGTGCTAGAGTAGATACTAGCTAATCTGGTTGGACACAGTCCATGTCCTACTTGGGGCTCACAGTCTTAATCCCCATTTTACACACGAGGTACTGAGAGAAAGAGAAGTGAACTGACTTGCCCAAGGTCACACACAGCAGACAAGTGGCAGAGTCAGGATTAGAACGCAAGCCCTTCCAACTTCCAGGTCCATGCTCTACCCACTAGACCATACTGCTTGTCTCTGCCCTTCACCCCTGATGACAGGCAGGTTTTCCAGGAACAAGCTAGAGGGGACAAGGAGCTGGTTTTCTGCCCTAAATCCGGTCAGTTCGGTGCATTCTAGAGAGCTGCTGCCAACCGGCTGAGAGTCCAACCCATTCTCTTTCAGTGACTGTGATCAATACAGAAATGGAGTTCAATGTGGCAGGAGTTAAGAGCTGCAATAGCCTTAATTTGGCCACCTAATGATTTTACTGCAACTCTTAATGATCCCCAATGCAATCATTTCAGACTGGATTTGACCCTATACACAGACCCAGTATGCTAGGTGAGGAGAAAGACTCCCCCTTTCACATGGATGATACTCCAGCCTGGGGAATTTCACCTAGTTCCTCCCTCCAGGCTGGGATTAGGGCTTTCATTCCATCAGTCTGAGGAATTTATTGAGCTCTTACTCTGTGCAGAGCACTTGGAAGAGTTACTGTGGAGTTCATAGGCACTATCTCTCTGCCCTTAAGGAGTTTAGTCTTGCTAAATTGAATCACCCTGGTATCTCAGCACTAAACCCAAGTTCAGCCACTCAAGATCTTAATGACATTCCTTGGCTTTTAATAGCCTCTTGGGGACAGGTCACACCTTAACCATATTCTTCATAAGTAGATCAAGCCAAGCAATAGATAACAGCTGGCTTGTTGATCTTACAGAACGCCTGCCCAGAAGTTCTGTGTCACAGGAAGCAAACTGAGACACAGCATCTCAACAGCTGGCCTGGGAGCTAGGGGACCTTCTGAAACCTGGGAATGAGAAAATATTTTAGTCCATGGCCACCCAGAAATTACTAGGTAAATGTTAGCCTCATATGGCCTTTCCGAGTTCCAAAATGATGGCCTAAAACCAAGGATCTTAGAAAATCAACCGAGGGGCTGACCTGCCTCTTCTGAAGTACTGTAGGGTAACTTTAGGCAATCAGCAAATAGCCTTCAACATCCCAACTCTGAAAATGTTATCTTGCCTAGAAGCAGTGACCATATATTTGATGACCTTTGTTCAGTAACAAGGAGCATTGTAGGCCTTCATATTTTTTAGTGATCCATCCATCTAGTGATCCCTTTATATCAGTCAGTCAATCAATGGTATTTATTGAGCACTTACTCAAGTGTGCAGAAAAACTGTACTAAGCACTTGGGAGATTACAACACAGTTGGTAGGCACGTTCTCTGCTCACAACAAACTTACAGTCTAAAAGGGGAGACGGACATTACTATGAATATGTAATTTATAGCTATGTACATAAGTGCCGTGGGACTGAGGGCAGAGCGAATCCCAAATGTCCAAAGGTCAGCGGTCCAAGTGCATAGACGATGCAGAAGGGAGAGGGAATTGGAGACAAGAGGGCTTAATTGGGGAAAGTCTCCTGGAAGAGATGTGACCTTAATAAGCCTTTGAAGGTGGGAAGAGTGGTGGGCTGGCATATGTGGAGGGAGTTCAGGCTGAATGCAGGCTCCAGGGAGACAGTTTCACTTCGGTAGATTTATCTAGAAGCCAGAAGGTCCTACTGAGGCATCTGAACTGGACAAAAACCTTTCTATTGTTACTTCTCAAATCTCTGGGATCAGAGGCTTTCCCCAGTCCCTCAGGTGGAAGACAGTACGGTCTCTGGGGTTTTGGGCCATTTTCCCAAATCATGTCTATTTCAGATAGAGGCCCGTCTTACCAGAAGAAGATGCTCTCCCAGGCAGCTCACACTACACTGCTGCATGTGTTCTACAGTCTCAAATCTAAGTCCCAGGGGCTCCTTTCTCCTGTTCACTGAACCAGTGGTGTTACCACTCCTAGAGACATGCAGCATAGAGAACACAAAGACAACAGCTCACTCCAAGTCTAGCACCTTTAGTCCCACTCCCTCCCAGGAGGGTTCAACATATGGCTGCCCTTCCAGGTGTATGTTTCTCTCCTTTATGATTGAAGATGATTGACAAATGTGATAAAATGTCATCCACACGGGTAGGCGAGCCTGAAAGACTACCCACATGCCTAACGGCCCCTTCCAATCAGTCAGTCAATCAGTGATATTAAGTGAGCACTTTACTATGTGCAGAACACTGTACTAAGCACATTGGAAAGTACAGTGCAACAGAGTTAGCAGACACATTACCTGCCCACACCTTGTGCATTATGCAAATGTTTCTCCTTTATTGTGCTATTGTATTTGTTATCTACAGAGCTTATTTCTATCTACTTATTCTTATTTCTATCTATTTCAATCTACCCCCCAAAATGTCAGTAGTAGCTGGTGATGGCTGGGGAATAGTGAGAAGCAATATAAACTGAGATTATAAATGAAACTTTGTAGCAGATAATTCTGAGACGTATCTAATGGAATCCAAGGCCCAACAGAAGAAGCACGTAACTGCAATGTAACTGTTCATGATTTTCCATTTCCTACTTGTTGCTCAAGCCTCTTTCCCCCTGCATGGTACTCCTTCAAATCTGTCAAACTGAAACAGCATGGCCTAGTGGACAGTGCACGGGCCTAGGAGTCAGAAGGACCTTAGTACGGTGCTCTGCATACAGTAAGCGCTTGATAAATGCAATCGAATAAATGAAAGAATGAATGACCTGGGTTCTAATCTCAGCTCTGTCACCTGTTTGCTGAGTGACCTTGAGCATGTCACTTTACATCCCATTGCCTCAGCTATCTAATCTGGAAAATGGGCATTAAGATTGAGAGCCCTATGTGGGACAAGGACTGTGTCCAACCCCATTATCTTGTAACTACCCCAGCGCTTTGTAGTGGCTGACACATAGTAAGAGCTTAATAAATAGCACAATTATTATCTACCTAGTTAGAATTTTGTCTAAATGCAACCCCCGAGTTATAGAAGAACTGAGTATAGTTGCACAATCATACTTGTGCCTGTCCCCTGATTCAGCTTCTTGAAGGCAGGCCCACAGCTTCAACTTTTTTTTGGAATCTCCGCCCTCACGCCCCCCCCCAGGTCTTGGAACAGATTGGGCACTCAGTAAATATGATCAGTGGATATCAAGGAGACAGAGAACAGAAACAACCAGATATTCACTGAACATCTGACCTTTGTCAGTTTGGATTAGAAACCACTGCTCCTGCTTTTCAGTAGGGCCTGGTATATTTCCAGTTCAGATGATTTTGCAACCATGGCACTGACTGCTTGAGGAGGTGGGCATGGTTTCAGACAGGAAAAACTTATCAAACAAATGCACGCCCAGCCAGCAGTGGAGAACTGACCCTCTCACCAAAGCAGTTCTCAATGCCATCTCGCCCCGATTTTTCATCTGAAAGAAACAGCACATGAATTAGCTTTTAGGGAATCACCATTTAGCCAACACCCAAAGGGCTTCTTGAGGACTAATTTCAGTGGCAAAAGCCATTCACACAGTCGAGTTCAACAGTAAGCTTTCCTTCACAATTACATAATTCCAGGAGCAGCCAGTTACTGTCAGTTTTACTGGGAGTGGAAGTTGAAAATTTCTCACAGTGGAGAGATTTTAACTGTTAAACATGGTGGAAAAGAGGCTGAATTTATCTAGGCAACCTTCAGCCCTAAATGGTTCAACTCAGAGGAACTGTGGATTCAGTGGTGAAAGTTTGAAAGTAAGAGGGAAAAGAGATCATTGGCCTTCAGCACTAACAGCAGGATTTGGGAAATGACAGCTTGGGTTTGTAAAATCAGAAAGAACCCCCAAACCATACTTATGGGATGACTTCTTTTGTTTCCACCACTCTATGTCCTTCTCCTTCATGTTTCAGTTCAGTAATCTCTTTTTCTGCATCTGGAAGGAGCAGCATCTGACACAGCAGCAACGTCTGACACCACAGCAGTAGCTCAGCTTCTCGACTTCTATAATGTTAGGAAGTCTGTGGTTTTAGCTCTGGTTTTTTGATGTTGGGAGCCCAAGTTGTCCTATCTTAACCCATTAGGAATCAGAAACTCTGCTCCACTAGATACTGTTTTGGTGTTTTTATTGTATTTGTCATCTGAATGCTTCATGTTATTTCTATGTTTTTGTTTTTTGTTTGTTTCCTTTCTCCTTGTGCATCCATTACCATCCCTCCTGCCCTGATTCTTAGCTTCTGAATCCCTTAGAGGCAAGTCAGTCAGTCAGTCAATCGTATTTACTGAGAGTTTACTTTGTGCAGAACACTGTACTAAGGACTGTGGAGAGCACACTATAAAAGAACTTTCCCTGCCCACAACAAGCTTACAGTCTATAGGGGGAGACAGACAATAATATAAATAAATAAAATTACAGATATGTAAATGTGTTGTGAGGCTGGGAAGGGGGATAAGTGAAGGGAGCAAATCAGGGTGACACAGAAGGGAGTGGGAAAAGAGGAAAGGCAGACTTGGCCTTCCCAAGGCCTCTTGGGAAGATGTGCCTTCAGTAAGCTGGGGAGAGTAATTGTCTGTTGGATATGAAGAGGGAGAGCATTCCAGACCAGAAGCAGGACATGGGTGAGAGGATGGTGGCGAGAGGATGGCAAAGAGATAAATGAGATGGAGGCAAAGTGAGAAGCTTGACATTAGAGGAGCAAAATACGTGGACTAATAATAATAATAATGTTGGTATTTGTTAAGCACTTACTAAGTGCAGAGCACTGTACTAAGCACTGGGGTAGACACAGAGGAATCAGATTGTCCCACAAGGGGCTCACAGTCTTAATCCCCATTTTACAGATGAGGTAACTGAGGCACAGAGAAGTTAAGTGACTTGCCCACAGTCACACAGTTGACAAGTGGCAGAGTTGGGATTTGAACCCATGACCTCTGACTCCAAAGCCCGTGCTCTTTTCACTGAGCCACACTGCTTCTCTAGGTTGTACTACTAGGTTGTAATAGGAGAGTATTTGGGTAAGGTAGGAGGGGGCAAGGTGATTGAGTGCTTTAAAGCTGATGGTGAGGAATTTCTGTTTGCTGCAGATGCTAGGGACTGTCTAATTTTTACCCTTGTGAGACTAACTGTTCTCCAGAGCATAGGAAAGGATTAGCTGTATCTCAGCTGAAAAATCAAAAAGCATCACCCATGTCCAGAACACCAGCTGGACCCAGCTTAAAAACCAGCTTCAGTGTTTGATACAGGAGCCTCTGGCTACAGTGAATTGTAAATGCATCCCTGGATCCCTTCCATAACTCCTCCCGCCTTCCCCAACACACACACACCCACACATAGGCACACAAATACCCACACAAACACACACATACACACACACACGCCACCACCCAAAAAAAAAAAAAGACTCTAACTCCCTTTTAACAGAAATCCCTAGAAAAATCAAAGGAAATCCCCAGGATGCTATTGTGACCGTCCTTATAAAAAACTTGTTTACTTTCTGACATCGAAAAAAAAGCCTTCATCCCCTTCAAAGCATTTTCCTATAACAGTAGTGAAGACCACGGCTCAGGACTTTTCCTAGGAAATTAATAAGCATCTTGCTTAATGGCCCAAAGCTTTGCCTTGGGCCATCAACTCTTGCGGCCAATCATTAATTCACAGGCTTCTGGCCCTTGAGCGTTATTGTTCAAATCTAGAAACTCGCTTGATATGATCCTTTGCAAAGTCATTTGCAGGGAAAGTCCTGCTGAGCCATTTTGAAATAGTTTTTCCATCACAGCTCAGGTTTCCTGCTGCACATCCGTCCCCACCAGTCGCTTGTAAAGGCTGGTCTGGACCCCAGCTTGAAAGAAAAAAGAAGCTGGTTTTCCCTTCAAACTGCAGCACAGCGTAGTGGAAGAAGCCTAGAATTGGGAAAGGGGAGTCATGGGTTGTAATCCCAATTTTGTCACTATCTGTTGTGTGACCTTGCACGAATAATTTAACCTTTTAGGGCCTCAGTTTCCTCATCTGTAAAACTTGAGGAGAGATAGTAAACCGAGCATGGGACAGAAACTGAGTCTAATTTAACAACCTTTGTATGAACCCCAGCCCTTAACATACAGCAATAGCACCTATTCCGTAGTAATAATAATAATAATAATGTTATTTGTTAAGTGCTTACTATGTGCCGAGCACTGTTCTAAGCACCGGGGTAGATTCTAGGTAATCAGCTTGTCCCACATGAGGCTCACTGTCTTAATCCCCATTTTACAGATGATATAACTGAGGCACAGAGAAGTTAAGTGGCTTGTCCAAGGTCACACAGCAGACAAGTGGCAGAGACGGGATTAGAACCCATATCCTCTGCCTCCCAAGCCTGTGCTCTTTCCAACTAGCTGCACTGCTAATAGTAGTAATATTAATTAATTAATGTTAATATTTACAGTAACCTCTCCCCAGCATTGCTAGGTCCCTGCGGATTTAAAGCCTGCACCCGTCCCTTGAGGTTCAAGAGTCGAGGTACAATAAACTGGGTTTAGGCTGGAATAGAGGAGTCTGCCAGCAGGGAGAGCCGAAACATGTCACTCTCATGGAAGCCATGGCTCCACTGTGCGGCTGTGCAGCCAGGCACTGTGCGGAGTTGATTTATTTAAGTAATAAGGGCTAATTAAGTGGAAAGCACTGTATGCTCATCAACTGATGTTATTTACTGAGCGCTTACTACTTATAGAGCACTGTACTAAGCACTTGGGAAGGTACAATATAAGGAGCTGGAAAAAACCATTTGCCTGGAAATTATTCATTCTTTCACTCATTCATTCAGTCGTATTGATTGAGCACTTTCTGTGTGCAGAGGACTGGAAAGTATAATTCATTCATTCATTAAATCGTATTTATTGAGCACTTACTGTTTGCAGAGCACTGTACTAAACACTTGAGAAGTGCAATTTGGCAACAGATAGAGACAATCCCTACCCAACAATGGGCTCACAGTCAAGAAGGGCCGGGGGGAGGCAGACATCAAAGCAAGCAAACAGGTATCAGTAGCATCAATATAAATAAATAGAATTATAGATATAGACACATCATTAATAAAATAAATAGAATCATAAATATGTACATATACACAAGTGCTGTGGGGTGGGGAGAGAGGTAGAGCAGAGGGAGGGAGTCCGGGCGATGGGGAGGGGAGGAGGAGAAGAGGAAAAGGGGGACATAGTCTGGGAAGGCCTCCTGGAAGAGGTGAGCTTTCAGTAGGGTTTTGAAGGGGCAAACTATGCTAGCCATGGTCCCTGGCCCCCACGAGTTTCCCGATATAAAAGTGGGTACAGGGGACTGGTGACTGGCTCCTGAAAAGAGATGAAACAATAAAAGCAACCCAGTTGTTGTAACTAAATGACTATAACCCTAAAACTCTTTAACACCTTCTCTCTTAAACTGTGAGCCCCATGTAGGAAGTCATTATCCTGTGTCTACTCCAGAGCTTAAGTATAGTGCTTGGCACATAGTAAACACTTCACAGATATCATTAATATTATTGTTATTATTGTCAAGGGCTGTCTCTTGTAATGTTGAATGTAATTAACTATGCTAAAAGATAGGTGAGCCAGCAATTCTGAGAAGCTGGAGTTGTTTAAAAGTTTAATTTGAATGGAAAACTTTGGGCTTATTATCTAGAGTGGGCATTGATAAACTATGCTAAATATCAACGCTGGAAAATAAATCACTGTGATGAGAGGAGGATGAACAACAAAATGATTAAAAATTGAAATGAAGAAAAATAAATATAGTCATGAGTGCTTTAGGTGACTGATGAGAAGGCATGACCAAGGGGGTGGAGATTATGGAGTTGGTAGATTTTAAGGAGGCTTTGAGTGAGGTTTGATTCAGTACATTTGAAGGAGGAAGCAGACAGTGATCGTCTTCACCCAGCAAGATATTTGGGCCAAGGGTTTGGGCGAAGCCACTGTGTTCAGCTCTGACAGAGCTACAGCAGATGCTATTTTTTCTGCTCCATTCTCTTCGGGGTGCAAGGACCTGCCCACCACTGCAGTAGGCCCAGGATGTGGGGAGATGAGACCAGAACCAAAAGTGAGTCAGGCTTCTTTCTGCCTGTGAAGCAGGAGTCAGCCACAGCTCCGGGAAGAAAGATAACACGTGGGACAGGACTCACGGGGACACATTTTTCCCAAGCCACCGGAATCTTTTTTAGGACTCGCAGGTTGAGTCCAATGCATTCTATCAGTGCCCTCATCTGGCCGGCGCCGGAACCGCTACCTCAGCTGCGGAAACCTTGGCCACTGCTAGTCTTGAAAGGCCTCAACTGCAAAGTTTTGCAGAGGGGAGAGGGAGGGCCCAGAGAACATGAGCTGCTTCCTTTCCCTGGGCAAGATTGTCCTCAGAGAGATAGAGGACTCTCGATCTCATTCCTAAAGAGGCTGAGAGAAGGCGATTCCACTGAGGCGAAACTCTGCTTTCACTGTGCCTCTATCCCACCTGCCTCACTGCCGACTCCCAGCCCAAGTCCTGCCTCTGGTCTGGATCGCCCTCCCTCCTCAAATCTGCCAAACAATCACCCTTGCCCTCTTCGAAGCCCTACTGAAGGCGCAGCTCCTCCAAGAGGCCTTCCCAGGCTAAGCCCCCTTTTCCTCAGCTTCCCCTCCCTTCTGTGTCACCTCAACTCACTCCCTTTGTTCTTCCCCCTCCACTCCACACCACGTATGTATATATGTATATATCTATAATTCTGTTTTATTTATATTCATTCAATCATATTTATTGCACGCTGATGCCTGTTGATGCCTGTTTACTTGTTTTGATGTCTGTCTCCCACCCCCCCATAGACTGTAAGCCCATTGTGGGCAGGAACTGTCTCTCTTTATTTCTGAATTGTACTTTCTAAGTGCTTAGTACAGTGCTCTGCACACAGTAAGTGCTTGAAAAACACAAATGAATGAATGAATGAATGCTCCTCATGGCCTCAGCTGCATCAGAGCACTCAGCCAGGGACACAGAACACGACAAAGAACACCCTCCCCTGCCCCATCCCTGGGATTGTCAAAGAAATTGCTAGAGCTGGGCAGGAACAGGGCAGGGAGAGGCTGAAACTGATGGCATCCCTGCCGTCCTCACAATTTTTAGAATTTTGGAAAGGCTGAGGCCACTAGACACTAGACAAACCTGCCTGATCAATCAAGAGTATTTATTGAGTACTGTCTGGATATGGAGAGCTTGGGAGGGAACAAGGCAATTAGTACACATGATCCCCATCCTCAAGGAGTTTAAAGTGTATTAAGGAGAGGCACTAAAATAGGTTTATATAGGAGGAAGTCATAGGGCATAAAAATAGGGTCATAAGCTGTGGGGGCTGTTACGACTGCTTAAGTGTTCGGGCGGCCTCAAAGTGTTTAAAGTGGAAGTTGGGGGACAGAACTGGGGGGAAATTAGAAATTAATCAGTGAAGACCTCCTGGAGGAGATTAACCATATGGAGCTTGAAAATGGCTACTTCAACCATGTTCTGATGCTCTTTTTGTACTCAATTTTGTCCTTGCCTTCTTATGCCCTTGTCAGTCAATCAATAATCATATTTATTGAAAGGTTACTGTGTGCAGGACACTGTGCTCAGGAGAGTACAATATAACAGACACATTCCCTGCCCACAACAAGTTTACAATCTAGAGGGGGAGACAGACATTAATATAAATAAATAAATTACAGATATAATAATAATGTTGGTATTTGTTAAGTGCTTACTATGTGCAGAGCACTGTTCTAAGCGCTGGGGTAAACACAGGGGAATCAGGTTGTCCCACGTGGGGCTCACAGTCTTAATCCCCATTTTACAGATGAGGGAACTGAGGCACAGAGAAGTTAAGTGACTTGCCCACAGTCACACAGCTGACAAGTGGCAGAGCTGGGATTCGAACTCATGAGCCCTGACTCCAAAGCCCGTGCTGTTTCCACTGCGCCACGCTGCTTCTCTATGCACTTAAGTGCTGTGGGGCAGGGGACAGAGGTACTGAATAAAGGAACCAAGTCTTATTTCTTTAAAATCTTTCTTCATGCTGATTTTTTTTAATGGCATTCGTTAAACATTTACTAAGTGCCAGGCACAGTACTAAGCTCTGGAGCAGGTACAAAATAATCAGGTTGGATTATGCCCCTGTCCTACATAGTCCTCACAGTCTTAATCCCCATTTTACAGATGAGGTAACTGAAACACAGGGAAGTTAAGTGATTTGCCTAAGGTTGCACAGCAGACAAGTGGTGGAGCAGGGATTGGAACCCAGGCCCCAGTCCAGTGTTTTTTTGGCCTGTGCACTTTCCACAAGGCCACGCCGCTTCTCAAGTCTGACTTGAAGACTAAATCCCCTGAAGACCTGAGGTTAAGTCTTAGCAGCGTGGCTTAGTGGAAAGAGCCCGGGTCTGGGAGTCAGAGGACATGGGTTCTAATCCCGGCTCTGCCACTTGTCTGCTGTGTGACCTTGTGCAAGTCATTTAACTTCTCTGTGCCTCAGTTACCTCATCTGCAAAATGGGGATTAAAAGTGTGAGCCCCACGAGGGACAGCCTGGTTACCTTGTATCTACCCCAGTGCCCAGCCCATGCTCCCTTATGGGGATTACACTCAGGCAACATGCCATATCCTGACCCCCGGCCCCAACCACAAGAGAAGAGCAAATTCCTTCTATTTTCTCCCTGTTAGCACTCAGATGGCTTACCTCTCTACCTTCACCGAAGTCTCTAGCACTTGGGTGGCAGGAAGAAACAGGCTTGCAAAGTCATTGCTCTCCTGGGCAGGGAGAACCTGACCCTTCATTCACAAAGTTAACTACAAAATCATTTCCACTCAGATAATCCTCACCCCATGTCATTTCCCTCTGAATCCCCACTGCTGAAGGCCATAAAAATAGACATTATCCTCAAAGACTTTTTACTTAGTCTCCCATTACCGTTATTATGATCTGTCATTACAATGCCATAGAGGACCGAGTCTTTGCAAACATGTGGGAGGATGGGGTCTCCACTGAGAAGCCCTTAAAAGTTCAGGGACATAAATCCCTGTTAAATGATGATGATGATGATGGTGGTGGATAAATAGCAGAAAGCAAGGGAACGGTGGGTTAGAGGTGGAGACCAGCCTGGAAAAGAGAACTACACGCAAGGTAATATACCAAGAGGAATTTAAAAAGGGGTAAGAGGGATTGCATGTGGGACAGCAGATATCAGATATGGGGAAAAGCATGACCTTGAAAGAAAATATCCAAAGCAGTGCCAGGTTCTGGAAATAGTGGCTGGGGAGGGGAACCCTTAAGTCTTGGTTTGAGAAAAGGTGATCTGAGTCCCCATTTAGCCTACTCAAGTGCATCCATATGCCAGGGTCGGTGGTGCCATCTTCCACTGGAAAGAACAATTAAAAGCCCGCTTCCTCAGTGAAAGCTTCCTAAATTAATCTCACCTGTCCTTCCAGTGATCCTTAGCTAAGAAATTTGCATGCCTACATGTATATATAATTGTCTGTATTTGAAGAAGACACGTCTAATGGTGAAGTTCACCTATGAGTGTGTGTCACTCAAATGGCCAATGTGGGACCCACAGTGCCAGCCACATTGTGTACACCAAAAGGTTGTCTTTTGTTGTGTTTTAGTGTATTTTTAGAGCATCTAACACTGCTGTCTCTTTTGCCTCTCTGTCTCTCTTTCCATAGGAAGCTTTTGCTCAGAGAACCACGTACTTCTTGGCAGGAGCGCACCACGCCGGGCTAGTCTCAGAAACTGACTCTCCATTTTTAGCTGGGATACAGCATTGTCTGAGGCTTTGTTTTACTCCGTCCCATTCCAGAATTTCATTGCTTGTGATTTTGTCTTGCCATTTGATATAAAGTATCCCCCATAAGTGATGCTGGTGGAACTGTTCAAAGAGTTGGATGTGGAGACTGTGTGGTTCAGGTCACAGAATCACAGATAAGGCTGGATAGACCTTCAGTTTGTTCTGGTGCCTGATATCACTATGCTGCCACATTCCATTTGACAATTTCCCGAAGGATGCGCCGACCTTCTTGATTTGTTTTCTATTTCCTTGTCTATCATTTTTTCTTTGCTCACCGTGCTGTCTAGATAGCAGAAATCTATCACAGCTTTTAGGTCTGAATTGTCAATAAAAATTTTTGGTTGTGCGGGTCGCTCCTCTCCATTTTAATTCATAAATAGCTCGCTCTGCATTTTACTGTTCATATCCCTAAAGAGTTGTTTTAATATTTTTGTCACATGTTCTACAGTGAATACAGGTCTTACCTTGTATCTACCCCATTGCTTAGTACAGTTCTTGGCCCAGAGTTAGCAGACCTGGGAGTCAGAAGGTCATGGGTTCTAATCCCAGCTCTGACACTTTCTGCTGTGTGATCTTGGGCAAGACACTTTACTTCTCTGTGCCTTAGTTACCTTATCTGTAAAATGGGGATTGAGGCTGTGAGCCCCATGTGGGACAGGAACTGTGTCCAACCCAATTTGCTTGTATCCATCCCAATGCTTAGTAAAGTGCCTGGCACATAGTAGACACTTAACAAATACTACAATTATTATTATAATTATTACTTAGAAAATACAAGTTTGTATTATATTGCTAGAATTTATTTATAATTGTATTATAAATCATTATTGATTTATGATCATTTATATTACTACTATTATTATTTTTCCATCATCAACCAATATTATTCATTGATTATTTACTGTGTACAGAGCAGGGTACTAAGTGCCTATTAGGAGTTGACAATCTAGTGAGGGAAAAGAATGATAGAATTGTGGATAGGGAAACAAAAGAGGAATAGAAGGTACACCTAAGTGCTCCTGGGTGGGAGTGGAGTGAATAGGAAGTTCTAGGGGGAATGAACACAAGTGCCTAGGCAACACTGAAGGGGGACTAGGGTAGAGATTTTAGAGGTTATTCAGGGAAGGCTTCCGGGAGAGGTATAATTTTAGTAGGACTTTAAAGATAGGGAAAGTGATGGTCAGGTGATGGTGAGTTGCGGCCTGTCAGAAATGATGAGAGAGGGATTTTCAGGCTAGGGGGAGGAAGTGAGAATAGGGCTGCAGTGAGAGAGATGAAATTGAGGCACAGCAAATATGTTGGTGATAAAGGAGCAAAGTGTGCACCTGGGTAGTAGTGACTAACTCTCTTCTCTCTTCAAAGCCCTACTGAGAGCTCACCTCCTCCAGGAGGCCTTCACAGACTGAGCCCTCCCTTTCCCTCCACGCCTCCTCCCCTCCCCATTCCCCCTACTCCCTTACTCTGCCCTAACCCCTTCCCCACCCCAAAGCACTTGTATATATTTTTATATATTGTTTATTATTCTATTTTATTAATGATGTGTATATATCTATGATTCTATTTATCTTGATAGTATTGATGCCTGACTACTTGTTTTGTTTTGCTGTCTTCCCCTTTTAGAATGTGAGCCCATTTGGGGGCAGGGATTGTCTCTATCTGTTGCTGAATTATACATTCTAAGCGCTTAGTGCAGTGCTCTGCACACAGTAAGCACTCAATAAATACAATTGAATGAATGAATAGTGAGAGATGAGCAGGAGATATAAGAGAGAGAGAGCTGATTGACTGCCTTAAAGTCTCTGGCGAAGAGTTTCTGTTTCATTCATTCATTCAACAGTATTTATTGAGCGCTTACTATGTGCAGAGCACTGTACTAAGTGCTTGGAATGTACAATTCGGCAACAGATAGAGACAATCCCTGCCCAATGATGGGTTGATGCAGCCACCTTCAAAGTTTCTTAAAAAAGCCACCACCCCACATTAGGCGATCTTCAATATAACTACCTTCCTGGTCACATCACTCTCCCTTATTCACTCTCATCCCCAAGAAACAGCACATGGTCCTCCACCTGAGAGGATATGGGGCTGCTCATGACTAAAGCCCCACAGTTTCTCTTCCTCCTCCATCTTTCCTCCCCCAACCCTTAACCCCCAGCCCCCAGCCCAGCCTTGTCATCAGTGTCCTTAGTTACCACTTATTGAGCTTTACAGAGGATGAGCATTTCGCTCGGTGAGTCTCCAATAATATTTGTGGGTTAAGCCCTGGACTCAGTGCTGGTGTAGATACAAAATAACCAGATCAGAAATGGTCCCTCTCCTCTAGATTATAAGGTCCTAGTGGGCAGGCATTGTATCTACCAATTAAATTGTATTATACTTTCCCAAGTTCTGAAAGCAGTACTCCGCACATAGTAAGCATTCAATACATTCCATAGATTGATTGCTCCTTCACTGGGATCACAGTCTAAGTAAGAGGGAGAACAGGTATTTAATCAACCATTTTTCAAAAGAGGAAACTAAGATCCAGAGAAGTTAAGTAGCTTGCCCAACGTCACAAAACACATAAATGGTGGAGTCATAATTCCAGGATTAGAACCTAGGTCCTCTGATTCCCAGGCCATGCTCCTTCCATCATATCACACTGCTGTCTACCCTACACCCCACCGCTCTTTCTTAAATGACCAGATAATTTTAAACAAACAAAGAAAACCATCAAAAAAGGGTCAAGTTGGAATTTATCAGTAGTTTCCTCCTCACTGGACCCCTGCTCCAGACAGACTTTATTCATAACATAAACAACCCAAATCACAATTAACTTATAAGGGTAAAATGGCCTCATTACTGATGGAGACAGAGATTGAAATGCCCAGCCTATCAAACTGCCAGGATCAGCTATTAATGGTGCCATAAACTGACTTGGTCTTTCGGTTCAAGCTTAAAGCTAAGATCTTATTTATAGGATGATTCTAATTTCAGTCTGGTTTCACCTGGCTGTCCTTAATGGAGGCCATTTATTTGCAGTTTTAAAAGCAATAGATGTTCTGAGTCCTGCAGTGGATGCTATCCCTCAGGAGCAGAAAGAAGGATGGACTGAACAATCAATACTGTCTAAGACTGTGGGAGAACCAAAGCTGTGTTGAGCATATGTGTGTATGGCACATTGCCCTGTGGTGGGATACTGCACTGTGGCATCTTCCCTCTCTTGAGCTCTGAGTCCCTTTTTAACTAAAAGGGCACCAGCTTTTGGCCTAAGGGTCATGACAGCCTGGACTATTGAAAGTCTTTTACACCAAAAACCAGGTGGGGCACAGAATGGGCCATGAGGACCAGGAATATTACACTTTTGTGTAATCCTTGTCTGGGCAACCAGAGATCAGTCTCTTTTAGGTAGGTGTAACCCTTAGTGGCTTCACCCCTCAGGTGGTCACCGACAACTCTCCAGAAGGCTAGGAGATGAACATAAGAGATGACATGTCACACCTGGAACATAGTATATCATCTGATGATGTCACAGAGTCTATTTTCCAGAAGTTTAGGGATTTTGCATAATCTTAGACTGCTATTCCAGGGGCGTTCTGAACCCCCAACAATTTCTCCTGAGTCATTTTGTTCTCTTCCCAGCTGATAGGGCCCTCTGGCATAGAGCCTGGATTTTGGAACTCAGCAACAGAAGCCTTTGCATAAGAAGGCCATGTCCCAAGGTGATCCTGGGGTACCGACCATCTCAAGGTCAAATGCTATTTCGTGACCCCCTGAGCCAGAAGGCGGAACTCGGAAGTGAGGGTGGGACACCGCCCCCACAACCGAAACTGCCAGATTGACAGCCCAAGCTGGGAATACAGAAGGGGCCCCTCGCCCCCATGCCAATCAAATTAGGAATAGAGGACGGGGGAGGGCAGAGATTGGATAAACTGAGGCCAGAAGCTGGAATGGCCTAAGAGCACAGGTAATAAATACCTGCCGCCTCTAACCTTCTGTGCAGAGTAATGGGACTTGCAGCAGCCGGCTGCAGGTCGCCTCTGTCCAGAGCGTGAGAAGGCCTCTCTGCCTGCACCAAGTGAGGAGCCGTGGGATGGGTGAGTGTCCTCTCCTGCTGAGTGCTCATGGTGTTGGAAGCCAGATGCTTCACCATGGGTACGTAACATTTAAACGGATTTGATATCTAAGTGGGTGCCTCCCCTGGGGGACATGAACAGGGTGGGAGCTAGCCGCCTCACCATGTGCGAATAGCACATAAGTGGATTTGATGTCTAAGTGGGTGCCTCCCCAGTGGGATGTGAATATGGTGGGAGCTAGCCACCTCACCAAGCACAAGTAACCACAAGTGGGTAACGCATAACTGTGTTTAACGCATAAGTGTATGTAACTCATAAGTGTATGTAACTCATAAGTGTATGTAACTCATTAGTGTTTAACGCATAAGTGTATTTAACACAAAGGTGGATTCCTCCTGGGTGGGGCGAGCACATGGTGGGAGCCAGCCGCCTCACCACATTGTGAGTAAATCATAAGTGGGCTCGGGTGTCCGCCCACAAGTGAGTAACGTATCAGTGTATTCCTCCTGTTAGAGAAGCTCTAACACCATATTCCTCCCAAAGGGGAAGCTTTAACACCATTTCTCCCAAAAGGGAAGGCCGATTGTCGCGTCTAAATAATCAATTCATTTCTCCCTGCGGAATAAATTCTATACAAAACTCAGGATTTCCATCCCCGGCCTCTCTCTCTCTCTCTCTCGCCGTGCTGATTCCGAAAGAACCTGTCCCCAGCGATGGGTGACAGGCCAACACTGAAAATTTTTAAAAATTTAAAAATCGGACAGGGCCAGTGCTTCTGAAAACTCCCGATGACTGTGATGCATCTCACAGTTCAGCCATCAGGCAATTTCTGGACATTTCCACTTCCATCCTGACCCTACTTTAGACTCCCCTAAATTTAAAGCAGCCTGAACCCAACTTGCTTGAGATGCAGCAGCTGGAATTTTGTCAGGTCCAGGAGGAACAATCACTCAATCATATTTATTGAGCACTTACTTATGCCGTGCACTGTACTAAGCACTTGGTAGAGTATAATGCAACAGAATTTGCCGACAGTCTCTGCCCATAATGAGTTTACAATCTAGAGAGTGGGAAGAGTGGGAAGACCAGAAAGCTGACAAGGCCAGGTGATCCTTTGAGCTCACTTTTAGTTCTACATGATTCTGTGGATGCTTCAAAGCCATCTTGATTTTGATTCTTCTTACTGGTCTATATTTTGCTGAAGATTTCAAAATGCCTCACTTCCCTGTTGAATCCCACAAGGCAAATATACATGTTGGTAAATGGGAAGGGAATTTAAAGGATGGAAAGATTAATGCCTCTTTAGTTGTAGCAAACCAATCCGTGGGGAACTAGAAACAAAATCGAAATCTTCTGACTTCCAGCCCAATTGCTCTATTTGGTAGATTAAACTGGTCTCTAATTAGCCCAGCTGATGGCTCCCTGAGAATGCCCAAACTCACAGTTCCTTGAGAGAACCACGGATGCTTTAATGATCATAGACGGGCTGGATTTCAGCACTGTGTCTGAGTGGGATGAAGATACCTAGGCTAGGACCCCATATGATGGAGAGGAGCTAGTGTCTGCAGGGAGGACAGGTTCCCCCGAGGTTGCCAGGTAAGTTATCCACAGGTCTCCATCTCAAGCATCAACATATGTTTGCAAGCAGCGTGGCTTACTGGATAAAGCACGGGCCTGGGAATCAGAAGGACTGGGTTCTAATCCTGGCTCTGTCAAATGTGTCTGCTGTGTGACCTTGGACAAATTATTTGTATATTATTTATTACCCTATTTATTTTGTTAATGAGGTGTACATCCCCTTCATTCTATTTCTCGTGATTATGTTGTCTTGTTTTTGTTTTGTTCTGTTTTGCTTTGCTGTCTGTCTCCCCCGTTTAGACTCTGAGCCCATCAATGGTCAGGGATCGTCTCTATCTGTTGCCGAATTGTACATTCCAAGCGCTTAGTACAGTGCTCTGTACATAGTAAGTGCTCAATAAATACTATTGAATGAATGAATATTGATGTTTCCTCTTCCCTCAGAGCTTAGTGGCTAGTAATTGAAGTCCTGCCATCTTGAATTGTGTGGCCTATGCATAACTTCTAGCTTTTCTTCTCTCTCACTGGGCTTTGCACATTTGAATGGGCAGGAAGAAGAGAGAATAGGTACTTTCTAAGTTCACTAATAGCCCTGGACAATTATTTTTTATTAAATGTTTTGCAGCACTTAGTTCCTCTCCTTTTCTCTTAGTGAGGTTTGGAAAAGGCTACTGGGGGAATTGTTTGGAAACAATGGCATTTGTCACAGACAAACAATGGTTGTATATGGGAAGCCAACTTTCAACTCTACCTTAAGTAGAGGATGATTTACAATAAAGAAGCTCAGTTGAGTTTTTCATTGATCAATCTTACTGTAGGACACTCATAACACAAATGAACTCCATTGCTCAATTTGTTTACATTTATTAAACTTCTGCTCACAGCTTCAGGGGTAAAAGAGGTATAAAAAAACTTAGTATAACCAAAGTCTTCCCTTCTGGTTCATAGAGGCCCAAGGTGCAATAAATTCAGTTTGCCTTTCAGTCTCATAAGGATGATACAACATAGCCTCATAAATATCAGTCGATTGTATTTATTGAGTGCTTACTGTGGGCAGAGCACTGTACTGAGTGCTTTAGAAAGTGCAATATGACAATAAACAGACACATTCTCTCCCCACAGCTAGCTTACAGTCCAGCAAGAATGAGGCACCTGGCCCCTAGGGAACTGTGTGGCCTATTTTGAAGCAAGTGCTTTATTATTCCTCTGGCCGAGAAGGAGCAGTATCCTCAGAACTCATCTGCCAGCGCTTCCCAAGGCCATTTGGTCTTGTATGTTCAGAAGACAAGAAGATGTCCAGTGGTAATAATAATAATAATAATGTTGGTATTTGTTAAGCGCTTACTATGTGCCGAGCACTGTTCTAAGCGCTGGGGTAAACACAGGGGAATCAGGTTGTCCCACGTGGGGCTCACAGTCTTAATCCCCATTTTACAGATGAGGGAACTGAGGCACAGAGAAGTTAAGTGACTTGCCCACAGTCACACAGCTGACAAGTGGCAGAGCTGGGATTCGAACTCATGAGCCCTGACTCCAAAGCCCGTGCTCTTTCCACTGCGCCACGCTGCTTCATTATGGTTTAATGAAGCATTAATGCCATTTAATGCCTCTGTCCCCATGAGAATGGAAGCCCAGCTTCCTCCTCTTCATATCCAACAGACCATCATTCTCCTCATCTTCAAGGCCCTGCTGAAATCATATCTTCTCCAGAAAGCCTGCCCTGATTAACCACTCATCCCCCAACTCTATTCACCCTCATTCTGCATTTCCCCTTCCACTCTCCTTCCCTTCTGTGTCACCAGTACACTTAAGTATGCACACCTTGAGCACTTTGATAGACACCGCAACCCTACCCCACAACACGTATGTACCTACCTTGAAACTTTTGTCACTTCCCCTACCTGTAATTTATTTTAATGTTTGTCTCCCCCAGTAGATCATAATCTCTTCAAGTTTACTGTCCATTAGGTCAACTGTACTATCTCAAGTGCTTAGTACAGTGCTTTGACCACAGTAAGTGCTTAATAAATATCACTGATTGATTGTGTCCCATGCTTGGGACACAGGGAATCACAAGAGAGGCCCAGCCCCCACTCCCAAGTCACAAGTCAGTACCACTCTCCTAGCTTGCAGAACTGGAACATCAATGCCAAAGAGAAGTGACTTCACTAATGAGCACAGATAAAAGTTTTGGATTCACAGCCCAGAGACCATGGGTTTCACATTAGAGTGAAACCCCTTCATCTCTCTTAAAATAGAATGTTTGCCAAAGTCCCACCATAGTAAAGTGAAATTCGCAAGACACACTCAAAGGCAGAAAGTCAAGCCTGTTCCATCGCATGTCTACAGAAGCAGCAAATTCCTCCACAGTATCTGGAAAGTAAAATCTTACAAGAAATAAAAACTGAATAGACTCAGATGATGTTTCTTTCCCACACACAATGTACAGAGAAGAACCAAATCAATTGATATGAGAGTTTCAGACAGTACAAGCCTCAGAAAGAATCAGCTGTCTTCAACAACAATCCAGTTTAAGGGCTGATGAGAAAAGTGTAATGATTTGGCTTCCTTGTTAAGGAGAAAGGGAAAAGAAGAACAGTGGGACTCCGTGTGTTCTCCCCAGGAAGGATCACTTTCCTCTTTTCTTCAAGAAAGGGTGAGGATAAAAATTATCTCTCTTCAGAGATAGCAGGCTTCCTCTCTCAGCCTTGAATTCTGGATCCCCAACAACCTGCTCTTTTCCTCCCCTGTTCACCCTCACTCCTAGCTCTTTCTAACCAACAGCAAAGAATGAGGTCAGTCCCAGGTTTCTGTTTCAAGTCAATGTATCTTTGCCAGCATTTAGGTGGGTGGAGATACACTGGTCAACAGAGAGGACTGTGGGGGCTAAGGTGATCTTTGGCCATTAACTGGTTTTCAGTGTTCCATATTTAATAACCTGAGCCAGATTCTCCCAGCATCTAGGCTATTTCTGGGAGTAGTAAGAGGCATTTTGGAAGCTTTGGGTGGTCACCACCCCAACCCAGAAGCTGCACTTCTCCCCAGTGGTCAGGGAACAGTGACATTGGGATATAGTGGAGAGAATATTGGTTGAACAGGTTTGGTCTTGGAGAGCATATTAAAAGAACATAATTGTCAAAAGAACATCATTTTTCACCTCCCAGAGCCTCAGCATAATGAACAAGCCAAGAATGTGCTGCAGAGAAAAGGAAAATAAGCACAAGCTGGCTTAGTTAGGAACAGAGTAGCTTTTGATGAGAACTCAGACTGGAAGAAGGGAAGGAAACGTCTCTGAGGTTCTATCTCAGTTCCTATTATCAAGGAGACCCCTACTTTAAATGGGAACAAGAAACTGTCAGCTTTATCACATCATTAAATTTTCAAACTGTCACTGAAGCAGCAGCACCTGTTTTATCTTAGCCTCGTTTTAGACATCAAGTTGTCATACACCGATAAGTTCATTATAACGGAGATTGTTTACATCTTCCAGTTCAGCCTAAAAAAGCAAAAGAGTCTAAAGGATTCCTGATGTCTGGTGTCATCACCAAATGATCCAGAAAGCCATAGCTATTTAGAGTCACTACTGAGTGCCCTTGATAACCTTGGGAGTTGAGGGTACAGATGTTTTTTTTACCCCTGCATCTTCCAATTGATGCTATCTGGATTTCCTCAGACACTAGGAATTGAAATAAGATTCTCCCACTTCCTAAAGAAAGAAACATTATTAAGTTTTGTCAATGCTGATAATAGTTATCAGGGGCTGGACAATGAACTCTATGAATTTTAGAACAAGAGCAAAGTAGCATGACCTAATGGAAAGAGCACAGGTCTGGATGTCAGAGGACCTGGGCTCTAATCCCACTTCTCTATTTGTTGGCTGTGTGACCTTGAGCAAGTCACTTCCCTGTGCCTCAGTTTCCTCATCTGCAAAATGGGGACTAAATCCTATTCCCTCCTACCTAGACTGTGAGCCCATGTGGGGGTCACAGTGTCCAAACTGATAACCTTGCATCTTCCCCAGTGCTGAGAATAGGGCTTAGCATATAGTAAGCACTTAACAAATACCATTTTAAAAAATGAGGTTCCTACAGTAGTCAAATCAGGACATAATGAGATCTGGACCGGGGGGTGTTTATATGGTTGGAGAAGAAGAAATAGGTCTAGGAAATGTTGTGGAGAAAATATTAAAAGAATTTTGCAGTAGACCAAATGTGATAGTTGAAAAAGATTCAAGGATGATTAAAGACAATACCAGGCTCTGAGGCTTTAGAAGAAATAGAGAGGATGGGAGCTGTGATGGGAAAGTTAGGTGATGGAGAGGTTTTGAGATGGATTTAAGAAGCTTATCTTTTCTAATCTCCCCCATTCAAGCAGATTATGCCCAAGCCTTATCTGATAGAAGATCCTCAAACCCATTTTCAAGGTCCCCAGTTTTGAAAAACTTGCTTGCACTATTTCATATTTTGATGACCAGCCCATGCTGTGGGGATTATTCAGCACATCATGATCTGAGTGCCCTTTGCTCTCCTGCGCATTTTTTGCCTCTCTGTTCTCTGCTTCTGCAAGTACACCACAGAGAACTCCGTGCTGCTGAGCGTTCCCCCCTAGAGAGCCCTCTGGCTTTCTGCAAGTTCCCCCCAGAGAGCTCTTCGCTGCTGGGATTCCCCCCAGACAGCTCTCTACTGCTGCAAATTCCACCCAAAAACACTCAGTGCTGCTGCAAGTTCTTCCCCTCCCCCCATCCCCCAAGAACTCTGTGCTGCTGCAAATTCCCCCACAGTGAGCTCTCTGCTGCTGCAAGTTCCCCCATGAGGGGTTTCTGCTTCTGCTAATCCCCCTCAGAGAGCTCTCTGCTGCTGTGATGTACCCTTAGAGAGCTCTCTGCTTCTGCAAGTACATCCCCAGGACTCTGTTTCCCCTTAGAGAGCTTTCTGCTGCTGCGAGGTCCCCCAGAGAGCTTTCTGCTGAAGTTCCCCACAGAGAACTTTCTGCTTCTGTAAATTCCCCCCAAGTGCTGCCATGAATTCCCTGCAGTAAAGCTCTATCCGGGTAGCTCCCTGATCCTGCAAGATCCCCCAGAAAGCTCTCTGCTGCTGTGAGTTCCCCCCAACACACACCCCAGAGCTCTGCTTCTGCAAGATCCCCCTAGAGAGTTCTCTGTTTCATCCAGTTTCCCCCAGAGAGTTCCTACTTCTGCAAATTCATAACCCTGTTGGGGCAGTAGCCTGGAAGAGAGATGAGGAACAGTCACATCATAGACGGTTACCTGAACCTTTCTTGCTGCTTTGGATAACCTTGTGTCACTGAAATTTGAATAAATTATCCCTATTTCTGACCAGTTATCTGATACAAGGTAAGCTCAGGAAAATAGTTTACCAGCATTCGTGAAACTTGACACAGCTCTGCTGGATGGAACAAGTGAGTAGAATGAACAACAGTATTATTCGCAAATAGCTATTATTTGGACTGATGAAAATGGGAAAACTGCAAGCAAAGGGGACAGGAGAAATGTTTTAAGGACATGGTAACACCAAGTCTCAGGTGATGCTGGATCCCTGCATCACTGGGAGTCAGTTGTTGAGAATAGATCTGTGTGGTGCTTTGCCTTCAAAAAGGGAGTGGCTCTCTTTAAGCAAAACTCTGCATAGGAAGAGAGACAAGGAAGCAAAAGAGATGTATGTATATATGTCATATATATAGAAGTCAGATGAGATATATATTAAATACAATACAATCAAGGTTAACCTTCATGTGTGCTCAATGATACTAGAACTGTGCATCCCTGTGGTCTGTAAAGTCTCTGTGGGCAGGCATTGAGTCAGCCTACTCTGTTGTATTGTTCTCTGTCTGGACTTAGTACAGTGCTCTGCACAGAGTAAGTATTCAGGAAATACCACTGATTAGTCAATTAATTGATTGATCCCACAATAGCCATTTCAGCCACACATGCACTCATGGGTGAACGTCACTGTCGGCGGATCTTCTTCGAATATGAATATTATATATTCATGAGAAGCAGCATGGCTCAGTGGAAAGAGCCAGGGCTTGAGAGTCAGGGGTCATGGGTTCGAATTCTGGCTCTGCCACTTGTCAGCTTTGTGACTGTGGGCAAGTCAGCTCACTTCTCTGTGCCTCAGTTACCTCATCTGTAAAATGGGGATTAAGACTGTGAGCTTCACGTGGGACAACCTGATTACCCTGTATCTACCCCATTGTGCTTAGAACAGTCTCTGCACATAGTAAGTTCTTAACAAATACCAACATTACTATTATTATATATAGATATATGTTTACATATTTAAAAACATCAAGCTGGGGTTGGAGGTCACTTGACAAGCCTATCCCTGAACCAACCCCACATGCTCTAACCTTGCTCCATCCCTGACTTCCCCAGCTGCCCTGTTGCTTCCCCTTTCTCCTCTGCTGCAGCTGCAGTTACTCCTGTCACTTCCACAGCCCCCATAGCCCAGGAATCCCGGTTCCAGAACCTTTCATATCCCAGAGCTGAGTTGTGACTGGTTCTCACTTACTCCCAGCACTGGTTTCTGACCTAGTAATAGACCTCAAATACCAGCAGCAGAGGAGGGAAAAGCAAGTTGTTATAGGAGCTTTGGTGGGAGACCATTCTTGCAATCCCCATACTGCCTCATGTGATAGTGGGGGTCTGGTGCCATCCACCTTATAGTGGGGAGGGGGCCCTTCAGAAAGTGGAGCAAGGAGTAAGTACTCCAGGAATGACCCTGATAAACAATGATAAATCCTATCCTTTTATTCTGGACATCTGATCTATTTTCAACTTCCCCAAAGTCACCCTGGGAGCCACACTGTTGCCCAATTGTATATTCCAAGCACTTAGTAGAGTGCTCTGCACATAGTAAGTGCTCAATAAATACTATTGAATGAATGAACTTCATAGTGACATCTTGCTCTCTGTGGTTCAGATGCTCATTCCAGTGACGTCTCATCAACTGAAAAGTTAAATGGATCCTGAGCTCCCAACAACATCCTTTGTTGCACTGTAACCCACAGGTTTATCTGGCATTTTCAAACATTTGAGGAGAAAAGGGAAGGAGTCTCAGGAGCTGATGAGGCCAGGGCTGGCGTCTGGGGAACCCACAGGCAGAGCTGACAGGAAAGTCCACAGGGTTTGATTTGGAACTAGAAGAAATGGTTACAGTTCTGCTCAGGTAATGGCTTTGACACACTCCTTGAACTCACAGAGCTGTGACTGGAAGCCACTCAACCTCCCGAAGAAGTTTCAGTCTCAGACTGAAAAGTACTGGGGGTGGATAAGGGATCCCTTAAAACAAATGAAGGCCTCAGGACAAGGGACTGGAATCAGAAACCTTGAACTCATCCAATGTTATTATAATGGATTTTAAGTCACAATTTAGCAGGGGAAATACAATGTCACCAACTAACCTAGAATTTTTCCTGAGCTTGGTCTGAAGTTAGAATTGTGCTTTTTATAATGATAACTACCAGCAATTCTCCCAGTTTTAGTTGCAGTAGGACCTGGAATTCAAAGAGAAAGAAATACATGTGGGTCTCCAAAACATTGCAGAGGGAGCACAGAGTGTCACTCTGTTGCTTGATAACAGTATTAATGAAGCAAAAGGAGATCACTCACTGCAGTTTTCCAAAATCACATATGACAAAACTTGTTATTCCCAGTATGCCAGAAAGCAAACCGTAATGCAACTGCCTTCATACCTGAGATTCTAAACCCTTTCTTTTCATGGCCACCTATGCTAAAGTCCTGCTACCTCAAGACGTTTTATACATGATACATCCTATTATAAGTACAGAGGAAGAGCCCTCCTTGGGGATGAATCCCTTTCAAACCTCTTCAGATGAATTTTTCAGATTCATTTATAAGTAGCTCTGATTTCAGTTACTAAGACCTCCTGGTTGAGAATGCAGTCTGAGGTGCCACTGGACACCTGATATTTAAAAGAACTAAGACTCCACTGTGTATGACAAAGTTTTATGCTTCGTAGCTTTCATACTTGACGTGACATGACAATGTCAAGCAATACCTATAATTTGTGGAATTCTTTGATTTTTCTAAATATTTTGTTATTTGTCCTATCTTGTCTTCAGAAAATCTCTGTGAGATAGGGAGAGTCAGGTATCATTGTCCCCACATTTTTTGTCTTACGCTGTCGAGTTGTCTCTGACCCACAATACAGATTAGAAAACTAAGGTAAAGTGTGACTTGCATAAGGTCACAACAGCAGGTCAATGGCAGAACTAGGGCCAGAACTCAGATCTTGACCTCTTCACTCCATGGAGACTGGCTTTTCTAGCATCATGAATAATCTCTTTACAGCAAAATCTAATTGTCTCTCCTCTCCCCTAATGCTTCTTGATCTCCCTGCTGCCTCTTCCCTCCCTTCTGAATGAAAATCAAATCTCACCTTTGCTGATAATGCTAACCAGGTTGTCCTCAGATCAGACTGGCTCCTCTTTCTCCTCTCATTCCTTAAAACTGGGTGTCCCCCAAGGCTCTGTTCTCAGTTCCCCCACCCTCTTGCTCTACAGCCACTCTTTCAGGGACATCACATGCTCATATGGTTTCAGCTATCACCTGTATGCAGATTACTCCCAAATATGACCTCACTCATCTAGCCTGCAGCCCCACATCTTCTGTGTCCAGAATACCTCCCCTTGGCTGTACCAGTAGTATCTCAAAGCACCTCCAAACCAAGTCCCCCCAAATTTCTCATCTCTATTGAGGACACCACCATTCTTCCCACCCCAGAAGCCTACAACCTTGTTGTCATCCTCAACTCTTCACTGTCTTTCAACTTTTAGATTCAATCAACTGCCAAAACCTTCCTCTCCACCCAAACAGCTACCACTCTAGCTGTTGCCAAATTGTACAGTCCAAGCGCTTAGTACAGTGCTGCGCACATAGTAAACTCTCAATAAATACTATTGAATGAATGAAATCATAAACTATTGTACCAGCCTCTTCTCGGCTTTCCTACCTCCAGCTTCTCCCCTCTTCAATCTATTCTACATGCTGCTACATGGATCATTTCCTGAAGCACCATTTGATACACATTTCTCCACTCTTGAAACCCTCTATGGGTTCCTCTTGCCCCTCCAAATCAAGCAAAAGCTCCTCACTTTGGGCTTTAAGGGTCTCCATCCCACCACCGCTTCTCTTCACCCACCCCTAGATTCTTCGCATGCTAACTGTCTAAATACACCTCACTTTCCACTCTCCCATCTCCAACCCCTCCCTCATACTGTCCTTATGCAGCAAACTCCCTCGCTCCCCAAATGCCGAAGACCACAGACCTCCCTACATCCAAATTCCTCCTGAAATTCCAACTCCTCCACCATGCCTGCCCCAATTAATTTCCAGCACTGCAGTATGGCCATGAGCCATCTCCAACACTTCATTATACCTAACCTCAGCACCCATATATATTGTATAAAAATTATATATAAATATATATATGCTTATGCAATTGTACATTCATTTATTTGAGCTCTCTTTTGGTTAATACTCATGTCTTTTTCCCCTTATTAGGGCATACACTTATTGTGAGTAAGGAATATGCTACATCTTCATTTTATATCACTGAAATGCTTAATATAATGCATTGCACCCATAGGGCATTCAATACTCCTTTTCTTCCTCCTCCTCCTACTGTTGCCTATAGTATTGAGGCAATGTTTATAGCAATCAATCAATCACATTTATTGAGCACTTACTGTGTGCAGCACACTTTACTAAGTGCTTGAGAGAGTACAATGTAACGATAAAACAGAGTTTGTAGATACATTCCCTGCCCACGGCAAGTTTACATGTAGACTTTCTTGGTAGAAAGGAAAGTAGATGACAGCAGGATACCCAAAGGAAGGAAACACAAGCCTTGAGGGCGTAATCACAATTTAAAGGCATTGTGAGGCAAAGCCCCAAACGATGCAATATAGCAGAAGATTCCTGGAAGACAACAGCAGTGGGCTGTTACCAGTACTAGTAGTAGTATTTATTCATTCATTCATTCAATTGTATTTATTGAGCGCTTAATGTGTGCAGAGCACTGTACTAAGCGCTTGGAGTCTACAATTTGGCAACAGAAAGAGTTAGAGACAATGGGCTCACATTCTTAAAATGGGGAGACAGACAATAAAAGAAATCAAGTAGTCAGGCATCAGTACCGTCAAGATAAAAAGAATCATATATACACATCATTAATAAAATAGAGTAATAAACAATATATTCAAATATACACAAGTGCTGTGGGGAGGGGAAGGGGCTAGAATAGAGGGAGGGAGTAGGGGGAATGGGGAGGGGCAGAGGGGCGGAGAGAAAGGGAGGGCTCAGTCTAGGAAGGCCTCCTGGAGGAGGTGAGCTCTCAGTAGGGATATGAAGAGGGGAAGAGAGTTAGTTTGGTGGATGTGAGGAGGGAGGGCATTCTAGGTCATCCAGTAGTATTTATTGAGGGCTTACTATATGCAGAGCACTGTACTAAGCACTTGGATTGTACAAATCGGCAACAGATAGAGATAGTCCCTGCCCATTGACAGGCTTACAGTCTAATAGGGGAAGTAATCAGGTGTCCCCTATGGGGCTTACAGTCTTAATCCCCATTTTACAGATGAGGTCACTGAGGCCCAGAGAAGCAACTTGCGCAGCAGACTAGTGGCAGAGTCGGAATTAGAACCCAAGACCTCTCACTCCCAAGCCTGGGCTCCTGCCTCTAAGCCATGGGATCGATAGGTCAATGGTAGGACATGGGCCAGGGGTGGATGGCAGAAGAGGCGAGAATGAGGCACCATGAGGAGGTAAGTGGCAGAGGAGCGGAGTGTACAGCGTGGGCTATAGATGGAGAGAAGGGAGGTGAGGTAGCATTTGCTATGTACAAAGCACTGTACTGAGTTCTAGGAAAGAATACAAAGGTGGGAATTAGAGGATCCTGGTCCTCAAAGGGCTCATAATCTAAATATATAAACTGGGGGACAGGGGTTGGAGACAGACACATCAAGAGTGGTGAAACAATAAAACACTAAAGCAGGATAAGGAAAAATACACAAAATACCCCAAATAAAAATGAAAACTAGTAAGAGTGCTGTGGCTAGAGTGGTAGAATTTCAGGAGCCCCATAGTTCAGAGTAGAAGTCACCACCATCACTCCAGCAACTACTCCAGCAGCCACAAGTCTTCAAGGTTTAAGGCAGAGGCCTCATGCTGTGGGTGTTGGTCTCTTTCCCACTGGGATGGTGAAAGGCAGGATAAGGTGGGGCCTCCTAGATGGCATAGAGAAGATCCGTACTGGCTTCCAGGAAAGCAGCATGGCTGTTCATTCATTCATTCAATAGTATTTATTGAGTGCTTACTATGTGCAGAGCACTGTACTAAGCGCTTGGGATGAACAAGTCGGCAACAGATAGAGACAGTCCCTGCCGTTTGACGGGCTTACAGTCTAATCGGGGGAGACAGACAGACGAGAACAATGGCAATAAACAGAGTCAAGGGGAAGAACATCTCGTAAAAACCGATGGCAACTAAATAGAATCAAGGCGATGTACAATTCATTAACAAAATAAATAGGGTAACGAAAATATATACAGTTGAGCAGACGAGTACAGTGCTGTGGGGATGGGAAGGGAGAGGTGGAGGAGCAGAGGGAAAAGGGGAAAATGAGGGTTTAGCTGCGGAGAGGTAAAAGGGGGATGGCAGAGGGAGTAGAGGGAGAAGAGGAGCTCAGTCTGGGAACGCCTCTTGGAGGAGGTGAGTTTTAAGTAGGGTTTTGAAGAGGGAAAGAGAATCAGTTTGGCGGAGGTGAGGAGGGAGGGCGTTCCAGGACCGCGGGAGGACGTGACCCAGGGGTCGACGGCGGGATAGGCGAGATCGAGGGACGGTGAGGAGGTGGGCGGCAGAGGAGCGGAGCATGCGGGGTGGGCGGTAGAAAGAGAGAAGGGAGGAGAGGTGGGAAGGGGCAAGGTGATGGAGAGCCTTGAAGCCTAGAGTGAGGAGTTTTTGTTTGGAGCGGAGGTTGATAGGCAACCACTGGAGTTGTTTAAGAAGGGGAGTGACATGCCCAGATCGTTTCTGCAGGAAGACGAGCCGGGCAGCGGAGTGAAGAATAGACCGGAGCAGGGCGAGAGAGGAGGAAGGGAGGTCAGAGAGAAGGCTGACACAGTATTCTAGCCGGGATATAACGAGAGCCCGTAACAGTAAGGTAGCCGTTTGGGTGGAGAGGAAAGAGCGGATCTTGGCGATATTGTAGAGGTGAAACCGGCAGGTCTTGGTAACGGATAGGATGTGTGGGGTGAACGAGAGAGACGAGTCAAGGATGACACCGAGATTGCGGGCCTGAGAGACGGGAAGGATGGTCGTGCCATCCACGGTGATAGAGAAGTCTGGGAGAGGACCGGCTTTGGGAGGGAAGATGAGGAGCTCAGTCTTGCTCATGTTGAGTTTTAGGTGGCGGGCCGATATCCAGGTGGAGACGTCCCGGAGGCAGGAGGAGATGCGAGCCTGAAGGGAGGGGGAGAGGACAGGGGCGGAGATGTAGATCTGCGTGTCATCTGCGTAGAGATGGTAGTCAAAGCCGTGAGAGCGAATGAGTTCACCGAGGGAGTGAGTGTAAATGGAGAACAGAAGAGGGCCAAGAACTGATCCTTGAGGAACTCCAACAGTTAAAGGATGGGAGGGGGAGGAGGCGCCAGCGAAGGAGACCGAGAATGACCGGCCAGAGAGGTAAGAGGAGAACCAGGAGAGGACAGAGTCCGTGAAGCCAAGGTGAGATAAGGTATGGAGGAGGAGGGGATGGTCGACAGTGTCAAAGGCAGCAGAGAGGTCAAGGAGGATCAGAATGGAGTAGGAGCCATTGGATTTGGCAAGAAGGAGGTCATGGGTGACCTTAGAGAGAGCAGTCTCGGTAGAGTGGAGGGGACGGAAGCCAGATTGGAGGGGGTCTAGGAGAGAATGGGAGTTAAGGAATTCTAAGCATCGACTGTAGACGACTCGTTCTAGGATTTTGGAAAGGAAGGGTAGTAGGGAGATAGGACGATAACTGGAGGGGGAAGTGGGGTCAAGAGCGGGTTTTTTTAGGATGGGGGAGACGTGGGCATGTTTGAAGGCATGTTTGAAGGCAGAGGGGAAGGAGCCCTTGGAGATTGAGTGGTTAAAAAAACCACTGTTGCACAGAGAAGCAGTGTGGCCTAATGTACAGGGCACGAGGTGGGAGTTAGAGGACCTGAGTTCTAATTCTAGCTCTGCCACTTGTCTGCTCTGTGAATTTGGGAAAGTCATTTAACTTCCTTGAGCCTCAGTTTCCTCATCTGTAAAATGGGGAGTCATTCAATTCTTGCTTTCCTCCTACTTGGACTATGAAGCCTATATGGCACAGGGACTGCACCTGACCTGATAAACTTGTATCTGCCTGTGACCAGTCAAACCCTGGCTAGGCTAACAGGTTTAGCTCACTAGCACCAGAGGGGCTCTAAGAAGCAAAAAAGCTAATGCCATAAGCAGCATTAACATTTTCCATACCTTCTGGAGCTACCAACCTCATAGGTGCTGGGTGAGCAATAAGGCCAAACAATTAGACCCAGAATGAGAAAATTGCTACGTTTCTTATCACCGCACCCTTTTTCACCCTAAATATGGGCAACAGAAGGGAAGAATGTTGGGAAATAGCAAGGCATATGTGGGGAGGGGTCTCCAAGAACTCTTAGTAGTAGGCTGGAACTCTGTCACACCATTGTAGTGAGTCTCCTCTTCCCAGAATCGGAATCACCCACTATGTCAGATCCTGTGTGGCGCCGTGTAACCAGTCGGATCTCATTGCTGGAATTAATAATAATAATAATAATGTTGGTATTTGTTAAGCGCTTACTATGTGCTGAGCACTGTTCTAAGCGCTAGGGTAGACATAGGGGAATCAGGTTGTCCCACATGGGGCTCACAGTCTTAATCCCCATTTTACAGATGAGGGAACTAAGGCACAGAGAAGTTAAGTGACTTGCCCACAGTCACTCAGCCGACAAGTGGCAGAGCTGGGATTCGAACTCATGAGCCCTGACTCCAAAGCCCGTGCTCTTTCCACTAAGCCACACTGCTTCTCCAATTCAGGAGTTAGTATTCTAGGAACTTGACCTCTGAGTGGTTGTGAAAGGAAACCCATTTTGGGGAGAACTTGAATGGTAGCCCATTTGAGGTCACTTGAAAGGAAGCGGAAAGAGCCTGGGCTAAGAGTCAGAGGTCATGGGTCCTAATCCCGACTCCGCCACCTGTCAGCTGTGTGACTGTGGGCAAGTCACTTCACTTCTCTGTGCCTCAGTTCCCTCACCTGTAAAATGGGGATTAAGCCTGTGAGCCCCACGTGAGACAACTTCATAACCTTGTTTCTACCCCGGCGCTTAGAACAATGTTCGGCACATAGTAAGTGCTTAACAAGTACCAACATTATTTTATAGAGAAGTTGTGTGGCTCAGTGGAAAGAGCAAGGGCTTGGGAGTCAGAGGTCATGGGTTCTATTCCCGGATCCGCCACCTGTCAGCTGTGTGACTTTGGGCAAGTCACTTAACTTCTCTGTGCCTCAGTTACCTCATCTGTAAAATGGAGATTAAGACTGTGAGCCTCATGTGGGACAACCTAATTACCCTGTATCTACCCCAGGGCTTAGAACAGTGTAAGGGCACATAGTAAACACTTAACAAATTCCAACATTATTATTATTATTATTATTATTACTAATAGTATCATTATTTCGGGAGCAGGATCACTAAGTGGCAGTGACAAGGACAACGTCGTGGTGACAATGACCCATCTTTTTACCTATTCATTCATTCATTTAAGGACCCAGTGACCCAAGGATCCTCATTCAATTCAGCAGTTAATCAACGGAACAACCAGATTAAGTGCTGACAACCTCACCTAGAGCTCTTAAACTTCTCTGGCACCACCACATCCCCTCAATCCCCTCCCTCTAATCATCCCATCCCTCTCTTCTCCCAATAACCCCCTTCATATCCCTCAACCCAACCCTCCCCCCCCGCTCAGGCCATCCCCTTCCCTTGCATGTCCCTCCCCACAGCCTCAGCTAAATGCAACCTGTGGAACCCCCACTCCATCGTGGGAAAGCTTCCCTTCATCCTTGACCTTTTCCCAATCCAGTCACTGAGAAGCAGCGTGGCTCAGTGGAAAGAGCACGGGCTTTGGAGTCAGAGGTCATGAGTTCGAATCCCGGCTCTGCCACTTGTCAGCTGTGTGACTGTGGGCAAGTCACTTAACTTCTCTGTGCCTCAGTTGCCTCATCTGTAAAATGGGGATTAAGACTGTGAGCCCCACGTTGGACATCCTGATTCCCCTGTGTCTACCCCAGCGCTTAGAACAGTGCTCGGCACATAGTAAGCGCTTAACAAATACCAACATTATTATTATTATTATTGCTTGGCCTCGCCATCACTGAAATCTGGCTTTGTCCAGGTGACATTGCCTTCTCTGCCACTCTCTGTAGAGGGGTCCCCATCTTCTCCTACTCCCCAAGACTGACTGAGAAAGCAGGGAGGAGTCTGTTTCCTTCTTGCTCCCAGTGCCTCTTTCACACCATTCCACCTCCCCCATCCTTTTCTTTCCCTTCTTTTGAAGCCCATCATCCACCTTTACCACCCATTCCACTGTCATCTACAGCCCCCCACCAGGCCCCACTTCCAACTTTATTAATCATTTTGATCCCTTTCTCACATTCCTCCTCTCTTTCTCCATCTCCACATGGATCCTTGGGGAATATCTATGTGGATATTCCCAACAAACCTTCCGCTGCTCAGTACTCTCACTTTTCAACCTCACTGACCTCCTGCTCCCTGTCACCTAGCTCACTCACCAAATTGGACAGACATTTGATCTCATCATCTCTAGTCACTGTAAAATCTCTATCTCTACCAACTCTTAAATCCCTTTATCCTACCACAATCTTCTCACCGTCACACTCCCTCCTCACAAATCTGCTCTGTTCTCCCACAGAAACTTCCGATCTTTTGACCCGCACCAATTTTCTAAAGTCATCAAGCCCAATTTAGTCTTCATACCCAAACTACTTTGCCCTGGTGCAAGAGAAGCAGCGTGGCTCAGTGGAAAGAGCACGGGCTTTGGAGTCAGCGGTCATGGGTTCAAATCCCGCCTCAGCCACTTAGCTGTGTGACTTTGGGCAAGTCACTTAACTTCTCGGTGCCTCAGTTACCTCATCTGTAAAATGGGGATTAAGACTGTGAGCCCTACGTGGGACAACCTGATTCCCCTGTGTCTACCCCAGCGCTTAGAACAGTGCTCGGCACATAGTAAGTGCTTAACAAATACCAACATCATCATCAAGTTGACACCCTTAACACGACCCTCTCCACTGAACTCAACTCATTTGTGCCCCTACCCCTGCCTACACCAACCTCAAACCTCTAACCCACAGCCCTGTTTCCCCCCACTCAATAACTTCCAGTGGTAGCCCAACCACCTCTGCATCAAACAGAAACTCCTTTCCATTGGCTTTAAAGTAAGCAATCACCTTGCCTCCTCCTACCTCACCTCACTGATTTCCTTCTATAACCCAGCAGGTTCACTCTGCCCCTCTATCGCCAACCTATTCTCTGTTTCTTGATCTCATCTATCTCATCTCCAACCCCCTTGCTCACCTCCTGACTCTGTCCTGGAAATCCCTCCCCCTTTATATCCAACAGATCACCACTCTGCCTATATTCAAATCCTCATTAAAAGCACATCTCCAAAAGGCCTTCCTGAACTCACCCCTTTCCCCTAATCTCTCTCCCTTTTTCTGTCACCCTTCATTTTGTATCTGTACCCTTTATTCATCCCATACTCAAGCCCATAACACTTATGCATATCCATTAGTTCTATTAACTCTCTCCCCCACTAGATTGTAGAATCCTTAATATTAATAATAATAGTAGTATTTGTTAAGTGTTTACTTTGTGCCAAGCACTTTAATAAACGCTGGGGTAGATACAAGGTAATTGTGTTGGACACAATCCCTGTCCCACACTGCTCTCAAAGTCCTTAAGCCCCACTGCGGGCAGGGAATCTCTCTATCAACTCTGTTATATATTGTACTCTCCCAAGCCGTTAGTACAGTGCTTTTGCTCAGCTGCAGGGTTTGTGTGTGTGTCTGTCAATCCTCTGCCTCCCAGCTCTGTCTCTGCCTCACTCTTTACTTATCTCTCTATATCTACTTCTATGGTTTGTTCTCACTCCCTCTCCTTCTTTTCCTCTCTCTCCATGCTTTTATAATAATTAATAATTATTATGTTATTTATTAAGTGCTTACTCTGTGTTTAGCTCCGTTCTAAGAGCTGGGGTAGAAACAAGATAATCAAGTCCCACATGGAGCTCACACACTAAGTAGGAGGGAGAAGAAATATTGAATCTCCATTTTAAAGATGGGGAAACTGAGTCACTGAAAAATTGAGTAACTTCCCAAGGTCACACTGCAAGTAGGTGGTGGAGAAAGGATTAGAACCCAGGTTTTCTGACTCCCAGGCCTGTGTCTTTGGTTTTGTTTTATCTCTGTTTTCATGTCTATCTTTTTCAGCTTCTGCCACACTCTATCCTTCCTTCCCTTTTATATCTCCTTTTCTTCTCCTGTTGTTCCACCTCTGGGCTCTGACACAGGCCTGACTTCTGAAGGTACATGAATGAGGCAGTCATGCCAGGAGCACTTTCAAAGGAGGAGGCAGTGGGGCAACTGCAGTTGAAAACTTGGAAGTGCAAAGCAGTGTTAATGGTGACCTGGGAGGGCAAGGCAATGGCTTTGGATTGGAGAGGCCAGGGGTCTCCCTGGATCAATCAATCGATCAATAAATTGTATTTATTGAGTACTTCCTGTGTGCAGAGCTGTGTACTAAGAACATGGAAGAGTACAATATAACAGAGTTGTTTGACTTGTTCCCTGCCCACAAGGAGCTTACAGTCTAGAGACCAACTCCCGAAGGACTCAGGTGGGCTACCATATAGCATCATTATATCATACTGTGTGCAGAGAATGATGCAAGTAGGGCCACATGAGTGCAAGGCTTAGTGGAAAGATCATGGGCTTGGGAGTCAGAGGAAGTGGGTTTGATTTCTGACTCCATCACTTGTCTGCTGTGTGACACTGGGAAAGCCACTTAACTTCTCTGTGCCTCAGTTACCTCATCTGTAAAATGGGGATTAAGACTGTGAGCCCCACGTGGGACAACCTGATTACCTTGTATCTAAGCCAGCACTTGGAACAATGCTTGGCACATAGCAAGCACGCTTAACACGCTTAACAAATACCATCATTATTATTATTTTAGGGTGGGTTTTTTTCCCCACCCAGAGCGGCTGAATGTCTGAACCGGCTTATCCCAAGACTTGCTTGGACTCTTGCCCCGCCTCTCCACCCCTGAAGTTCGGTTTCCTGTCACACCTTGAATTTATGAATATCTGGACCCTCCAAGCTTCAAACTACAAACCAAAGTGTCAGTGGGTCATTCTATTTCCCAAGAGTCTGTGTTGGAAAAGGCTTCTCAGGCTGAAACCACAGAATTACAAATCAGCCCATAAACGACTCCCAAGAGAGGTCACTGACTTGTTTAGAGGCTGTTCTTTTCCCAAGGTCAGTCCTTAGCACTCAGAAAAAATTGTTGTCATTCATTCACTTCTTTTGCTGAGTGAAATACATTATTCAGAACAAAACCAACAAACGCACATTCTCCAAGCAAATACCTTTTTGGGAGAGGGCATAATTTTTTCTTCCCTTATTTTTGTATTTCTTTACAGTTGCCATGAGAATATTTGAATGACCTCTACAGAATTTAAAGTGATGCAGGTAATTGCCATAAGTAATTTAAGTGCTATTAAAGATAACGAATCTCTCTTGCAAAATACCTTGTTAAGCAATGATCAGAAGAAAGTAGGTAAAGGTGTTTTATAGGGGAAATCTGAATTCTTTTTATAGTGGCATTGAAGAAATATCATAATTACATTCCATGGAAGAGTTGTGCACATATTAAAACTCCTCCCGTTCGATCTCCAGTTGACTCTAGCTGAAGATGCCTCAGAATTTTAACAGGCTTTGGTAATTTAGTTGCTCTGGCCTGCTCTTCACAGACAACTCCACGGTGCTGCTGGTGTTTTGTTCAAAATGTTATTCAGCCTGGCTCATGCTTAATGGACACAAAGGCACTTCACACAAGCTGCTACCAGAGGCCCATAGGAGAAGTCAGAAATCTTCCAGCAGTGGGTTGGGTTTTGTTTGGTTTGGGTTTTCTTTGCTTTTGCGATCCGACTCCACTTTCATAGATTCTTTTGAGGACATTTTCTTCCAGAGTCAAAAGCAGCATCAGCTCTCCAGCTTGCTTAAGTTGTTAAGTTTGCTTCCATCCAGTGTAGGTTAAGGAACACTAGATGAGAGTTAAAGCCAAAGTCCATATTATTTGTGTAATTGCCAAAAAGGCTATGGAATTTTTTTTAGGCATGAAAAAGTTCATCTGCCCATGTGAACAGACAAAGCAACATCACAGTCATCGCCTTCATCATCATTTGTTCTTTAAACGTCTGTTCTTCATTTGGAGACTATGCTAAGGAGTGCCACCCAACACTAGTTGGGATCATTGTTTCCCTTACTGTTCCAAAATGCTACTCTCAGGGACCTTAACATCCTGACAAACCATGTTGGCTTGTTGGAGATGATCTGCAATAAGGTGCTAATTATTTAGGCTCTCATATTCCCTCCATTGTCAAGCTTGTTACTGAAAGCTCCATCTGTCTCCTTTTCCACTTATTCCTTGGTTTTTCTTCTGCTTCTAATTTTGAAAGCATTTATGAGAAGAGAAAGTTTGAGGGTCTCAAGGTCTCTGTGTGTCTCCAGAAACAAGTCTTACTGTGACCTACCCATGCCAATGTCGGGACATCCCCTGAGGCTTCATTGCCAAATGTTTAATACTGGAAAGTTTCAATAATTTGCCCATGGAAGGGCACCTGGGCATCCTCCCCGAGATGTCCTGGCAAGCCATGCTTACTGAGTTCTAGGTCAACTCTGCTACCAGCTCCTCGTGTTTTCAGTGCCTCAAGAGTACTATGGATTCCAGCCCTTATCCTAGCTGGGCTGCAAAGGATAGCCATAAGAAACCAGTGAACCACCTGAAGATAGGCAAGAGCTTCCCCTACCCGCCCCACCACCCACCGTCCTCTCTCCCTGTCCCTCTACACTCACGACACCCCCAGCCATCCCTTTTCATTAAGCAAAATCAGGCAAAGAGCACCATAAGAGATTTGTTTTGGGCAAACAACACAGCCTAGTGGAAAGTTCATGGGGCTGGGAATACAAAGAAAGTCATTATTGTCCTAGCCCACTCTGAATTCGAGCAAGTTACTTAATTTCTCTTCTCCTTCCTTTCCTCATTTTTAAAATGGGGATAAAATAGCTGCTCTCCCTCCTCTTGGACTGTTGTCTCTACCTCAATGTCTGGCATGCAGTAAATACTTAATAAATACTATTATTATTGTTGTCTGGGACTAGAAGAGTCATATACTGTACAGTGAGTGGATTCTACAGCCAAGACCGCCTGTCCTACTTAAACCATTTTCACCTTACATCAAAATGACTTATTCGGAAAGTCATAAAACTTATTTTCTGAGGCTTTGCATGGGTTCAACAAATCTAAATTACTAAAGATATCTAGTTTACATTACCATAGTAATAATAATAGTACATTGAATTTTTAGGAGGCTTTTAGTTTTCTCCAGCCCTTTTATAACAATTACCTCATTTTAGTCATCCTAAGATCCCTATGAGGCAGAAGGAAGCAGATATTATAACCTACATTGGATCACAAATACCATTTCTGTTGTTTGCCCTCTCAAGCACTTAGTGTAGAACTCTGCTTATAGTAAGTACTCAATAAATATGACTGATTAATCCCCCTTCTTTACTGACAATAAAATGGAGGCACAGAGAAGCTAAATAATTGCTGAGGTATAACTGCAGGGCTCTGGCAGACAAGAAACTCTCTTCTGATTCCCCAACTCATGATCTTTCTACTGGGCCAAACTTCCTCCCTGAACATCCTAACAAAGGGGAGGAAAAAAAGGAAGAATATTGTTTTCTCATTTTTGAACATACACTGATGTTCAAAAGCTTTCTTGCCTTTGGGAAATGATGTGATCAGTGAGACAAAGTATTTTATTCCTTTAGCTGAACATCTCAGTAATCTCAGGAGGAAGAGGAATTTGGATGCCGGGTTGGCGGAGCCTTCTGATCTGGCCCAGCCTTCAGGTTACAGTGTCAGAAAAAACAAGACATTCCATGGATCAGAAGTTGCCAGTGGAAACAATGCCATTTAGATTTAGACATTTTGAGAACAAACATTCCCTTTGACCAATCCACCGAGGCTCCAATTAAGGTCTTACATTCACCAGTGACTTATATGCCACTTTAACCAGGTGTTTTGTGTCGTTTACTGGGAAATGAGACTTGCTAGGCCTATTATAAATAGTTACACATTCATCAGCGAGGATTACACAGTGTGCCATAAATGATGTACAGCTGCCAGGCAGAGAACATAGTAAGATCCATCATGAGTGAGCGGTCCCGGAGCACAAAGATAATGATCCAGAATGTTGAATATGCAAGTTTACTTCTCTATTTCCTCTCCCACACAAACCAGTAGAATAATCTAAAAGTTCAGTCATAGGACACAACCCAGATCTTTGCTAGCCAGGTGAAATGGAGAACTGGAGGCTGTTCAAATAATCTACATGGAAAAAAAAACCTTTGGCTTTAAATCTCTCGAATTTTCAAGACATGTTTTTTCATTCTAAATTATCCAAAAAATCACCATCATTATTCAGCACTGATTGAGTTTCTACTGTGAGTAGAGCCCTGTGTAAGTCTCTTGTGTACATACAATAAAAGTGAAAAGCCCAGCCCCTGGCCATAAGGCACTCCGTGCTTAGATCTTCCATTTCACTTCACTATTTCACCACAGTACTGTGTTAGACCAGACCTGAATAATCAAAGAAAAGCAGAGAGGGTGTCAGTTACCTGAGAATTGGAACAGTAATCATTGTCAATTCCAATCATCTCGGCAAAAATAGTTTGTCCCAAAGTAGATCTTTACAAAACCCAGACCAATCCAGATGAACTTCTCTGTGACTGGGGTACCCAAATCATTTCATATCTCTATGGATGGCCTGGACCAAGGAAAAAAGAGCACATCTATTACATTTACAGGTGACACTACATCAGGCACGGCTGCTAAAAATTTGAGAGACAAAAATAAAATATACAATGGCAGCCAAATTGGGAAAGTGAACTAGCAGAAAGAGGCTAAGGTTTATCAGTCAGTCAATCAATCAATGGGGACGGTGAAAGGGGTAGGAAGAAATTGAATAGGAGTGAGTGCCAGTATGGGGCTGGAGGAGGGTGGGAGGGATGCCGGTCAGTGCTGGAACAGAATGACAGGGATGGGGTGAGGGTAGCTCATTGTGGGCAGGGAATGTGTCTGTTTATTGTTATAGTGTATTCTCCCAAGCATTTAGCACAGTGTTCTGCACACGGTAAGGGCTCAATAAATGTGATTGAATGGATGAATGAATAGTGGTGCAAGCAGTGGGGAGAAGTTGGAAGCAGCATGACCTAGTGGCATGAGCACAGGTTTGGGAGTCCAAAGATGTGGGTTCTAATCCCAGTTCTGGTCACTTGTCTGTTGTGTGACCTTGGGCAAGTCACTTCACTTCTCTGTGCCTTAGTAACCTCATCTGTAAAATGGGGATTAAGACTGTGAGCCCCATGTGGGACAGGAACTGTGCCGAACCTGATTACTTGTATCTATACCAGCACTTAGTTCAGTGCTTGGCACATAATAAGCGCTTAACAAATACCATTATCATTATAATTATTATTATTATTATTGGGGTGAACTAGGGAGGGGGAGGAGGAGGGGTTCTAGGAACGGGAGGTAGGGATAGGAGATCAGAGGGAGGGGACAGGGATGGAGAGGGACTAGGGCCTAAAAGAAAGGAGAGTTGCAACTGTTAATTTGTAGACAGAACAATTAACGCAGGGAACTCTAGTGGGTGGCAATTCAGCAACTTCCAGATGGGGTTGTGGGGAAGCCACAAATTCTCAGATGTTATTAACGAGTCTTACCAGCTGTCTGAATTGAGTGGGTGAGCACTATCCAGTTGTCAGTGGTAATGGTTCATAATTTACACACTGTATCTCCGGGTGAGTCACAGCCCTGCTTCTTTGGTGGTATTGGTTCAGGTGTGCGGAGGGGTGGAGGTGGTAGGGGGGAAGGTGATTCCTTCCTCATGCAACCCAAGTCTTCCATGTATATTCAGATGAGGGTAAATTCTGAAAGTTGTACTTACAAACCAAAATTGAAGATCAAAATCAAGGCTGTGGAAAGGCTAGCTATGATATAATAGGGCAGAGAAAGAACTGGGTGAGTAAGCAGAAACTAATATTAGGCAGCAATATGAGAGGCTAGCAAATCTGAGCTGGCATGGGTCAGGGTATGAAGGAAAAGGAACATTCATTATTCAAATGTAAGGTGGCCAGAACAGCATCCTCACTCACAGCCATCACCACAGATCATGCCCAGCCTCTGCAGAAGCACAGAAGCACCCGGAACCTCCCTTCCAAACTGATGACAACGGGAAAGCCAGGCCAATCGTTACCAAGGCCTTGGAGAACCATTTTCCTCTGTCATGGTCTTTATTTCTAAATTTGGTGTTTTCAATAGCTCCCATTGTTCCCAGAATATTCTTATTGTTTGTTTTTTTGTTTTGGGTTTTTTTTTAATATATGAGCTTCTCCTCTCCAACTTAGATTGTGGATCCTTGAGGACCAGGGACAAGGCTCGTGACTGTAACTACCCAAGCAGTTAGTACATTCATTCATTCACTCATTCAATAGTATTTACTATGTGCAGAGCACTGTCCTAAGCACTTGGAATGTACAATTCAGCAACAGATAGAGACAATCCCTGCCCAGTGACAGGCAGTGTTGGTCACAGTGTAAGCACTCCAATCAATCCAGTGCCTTACAGAAGGTCAATCAATGCACTAAGTATTTGTGAGAATACAGTAGAATTAGTAGACAGAAAGATTCCCTCCCTTCAAATATCTTAAAATCTAGCAAATAAGATAGACACTGAAATATACGATAGATAGCAGCAAGAAGGGAAAGATGATATGTACATGAGTTAGTGTTTAAGTAATAAGGAATGTAAGATAGGTACATAAGTGCTACGGGAAGTTTGAATACTTAAGTGCTTAGATGATGCAGAAATGCTGAAGAGGCAGTAGGGGAATTTAAAGTGAGATTAGGAATTAATCAGGGAAGTCATCCTGGAGGGTATGAGATTTCATTGGGGCTTTGAAATTGGAGAGAACTGTGGTCTGTTAAACGTGAGAGGGGACGGCACTGGGGAGGGCATGAGCAAGAGGTTGGTTGTCGGGAACATGAAAACAAGGCCCAGGGAGTAGGTTAACGTTACAAAGGAATAAAGAGTTCCAAATGATGTGTATTAGCAGAATCGTTGTGGGCAGGGAATGTGTTTGTTAGATTATATTCTCCCAAGCGCTTAGCGTAGTGCTCTGCACACAGTAAACACTCAATAACTATGACTGACTAAAAAGCCAGTGGATAAGAGCAAGAGAGCTAGATGAGGGCCAAAAAATCAATAGCCAGAAATTTCTTTTCGATGCAGAGAGGAATGAGTAACCATTTGAGGTTTTTGAAGAGTGGGGATATAAATTCAGAATGATGTTTTAGAAAAATAATCTGGGCAGCAAAGAGAAGTATGGACTGGAGAGTGGAGAACCTGGCAGACCAGTGAGGTGTCTGTTGCAATAGTCACACCAGGATATCATTATTATTATTATTATATTTAAGCACTTACTGTGTACCAAACACTATTCTAAGCACTGGGGTTAAGCTAGTCCCAGGGGGCTCCTCACCTGAGTAGGAGGGAGAACAGGTATTGAATCCCCATTAGGTTTCATCTGAGGTACAGAGAAGTTGCCCAAGGTGACAGCAGACAACTCCAGAGCTGGAATTAAAACCCAAATCCCCTGACTCCCACGAAATTCTGGTTCCAGATCAGTGAGACCATCAGATTGGATGAAGAGGACTAGGTTGGCCCTGATAGATTGTTGAAGAAAGTCTTACAAGATTTGACAACAGGCTAAATGATAGAGGAATCAAGGATAATACCCAAGTTGCAGGCCTTAGAAAAGTGGAGGATAGTGGTGTTGTCAAATATGATAGGAAAGTTAGATGGAAAAAATGATTTAGGAGGCAAGTTGAGTTCAATCTGGGTCATATTGAACATGAGGTGGAAATGAAACAACCATGTAGAGATGCCCTGGTAACAAGAAGAAATGTGAGATGGCAGAGAAAGAAACTCATCAGGGTTAGCGTGCTAAATTTGGGAGTCATCCACATACTCAGAGGTGGTACTTGAGGGTATGGGAATTAATGAGCTTTCCAGGAGAGTGAACTGTAAATAATAAGAAGAGGAGACCTAGAATAGAGCCATATGAGATGCCCGGAGTTAGGAAGTGAAGGGCGGAGGAAGAACCAGCCAAAGTGGATCTGCTAGAGATACAGGAAGAGAACCAAGAAAGAACTGGAGAAGCAACTTGGCCTAGTGGATAGAACATGGGTCTGGGAGTCAGAAGGGCCTGTATTCTAACCCTGCCTCTGCCGCTTCTCTGCTATGTAATCTTGTACAAGTTACTTAACTTCTCTGTACCTCATCTGAAAAATGAGGATTAAGACTGTGAGCCCCATGTGGGACAGGACCTGTGTCCAACCTGATTACCTATATCTACCCCAGCACTTAGGAAAGTGCTTGGCACATAGCACTTAAATACCATTAAAAAAACCTGTCAATGAAACCAAGGTTAGATGTGTGTTTCCAGTAGAAGGGAATAGCTCACAGAATGTACAGCAGCCAAGCAGTTGAGGAGATTTAGTTGCCCTGCACCTCCGCATCAAATAGAAATTCCTTACCACTGGCTTTAAAGTACTGGATCTCCTTGCTCCTTCTATCTTACCTCCCTGATTTCCTACTACAACCCAGATAACACACTTCACTCCTCTAATGCCAACCTCCTGACTGTACCCTGATCTCATCTAATTCTCCTCCAACCACTCAGGCACTTCCTGCACCTGGCATGGAGTGTTTTCATATCTGACAGAAGGCCACTCTCCCTAGTTTCAAAACTTTTATTTAAAGCACATCTCCAAGAGGCCTTTCCTGACTAATCTCTCATTTCCTCTTCTCCACTCCCTTCTGTGTCACTCTTGCATTTGAATTTGCATGCTTATTGATCCATCCCTAAGACCACAGCACTTATGTACATATCTGCAATTTATTTAATGTCTGTATCCCCCTCTAGACTGAAAGATCACTGTAGGCGGGGAATGTGTTATATGTTTTGTTATATTATATGCTTCCAAGTACTTAGTATGGTGTTCTGTGCACAGTAAGTGCTCAGTCAATATGACTGATCGATAACAGTCCATACTTAATACCATAATCAATTCAGCATCTGTCGAGGGGAATATGATACACAAGATTCACATTCTTTCTGCCATGTCTTTCACTGGGTAAGTCCCTTTTAAAACTTAATGGTATTTATGGAAAGCAGAGCAGAGTAGCTCAGTGGAAAGAGCACGGGCTTGGGAGTCAGAGGTCAAGGGTTCGAATCCCAGCTCTGCCACTTCGCAGCTGTGTGACTGTGGGCCAGTCACTTAACTTCTCTGTGCCTCAGTTACCTCATCTGTAAAATGGGGATTAAGACTGTGAGCCTCATGTGAGACAACCTGATTACCCTGTATCTACCCCAGTACTTAGAACAGTGCTCTGCACCTAGTAAGCGCTTAACAAATACTAACATTATTATTATTATTACAGAGTGCAGAGCATTATACTGGAATGTGGAAGAGTACAACACAATATAGTTGGTAGACGACATCCCTAGCCTCAATGACCTTACAATCTAGTGAGGGAGAAAGATATCAAAATAAAATTACAAATAGGGAAAGCACCAGAGTATAACGATATGTACATAACTGTCATGGGGCTGGGTTGGAGTGAATACAAAGTGCTCAAGGGGTATAGGGTGTATTCATCCTCGTTGCCTACACTTTTAAAAGTATGTGGAGAAACTGGAGAGAAATAAGTGAAGGAAGGTTAAAGAAATTGGGAAAATTTAATTTAGAGAAGAGAAGGCTAACAAGTGTCTCCGTTACCGTCTTCATGTACATGATGGCTTTAAATAGAGAAGATGCGGAGTAATGGCTTCCATTCATTCATTCATTCAATTGTATTTATTGGGTGCTTACTTGGTGCAGAGCACTGTACGAAGCACGTGGGAGAGTATAATATAACAATAACAGACACATTCCCTACCCACAACGAGGTTACAGTCTTGAGGATGAGCTTTTCACTTCCATCGTAGAACAAGAGAAACCTGGCTTAAATTAAAGCAGGACGGATTTCAAATGGACAAAGCAAGAACTTCTTGGCTGCCATTTTTATTTTAAAAAATACTAGAATAGGCCATGACGGGAGAGTGTTTAGTTTCGTTAAAGCCTTTTAAGTCATAATAAAACAATTTAAAAAAGAGCCATTCACTTACCGAGAAGCAGGGGACTAGACTAGATGATCTGTTGAGATCCCTTCCAGGTCTGGGATTCTGGGATTTTATGAGCCTCTCCTACCAGACAGATTTCTTTCTTTCATTACTGTGGCTTGTGGGGTCATGCTAATTTACATAACTGCTCTAGAGCCTGCACCTCCCTGGTAGGTTTGTTTATTTTGCCCTTCTTCATTAGCACTCTATCCCAGAAACTGCTCTGAAATTCTCAAATGGAGGATGTTGGAGTAATGTACAAAGACAGCCAATGTCGATGGGGGCCCAGGTACTGTGTCCTTGAGGGCCGGAGATGAATTAGTCAATCTCATGTTCCCCAAAAATTCTCCACTGGCAAGATTTATTCAGGTTCTGACTGGGGGCATGGCAAACAGCCAGACTTGCATTTCTCTTCTGAGAGGGTAATAATTCGGCATGGAGTCTGATGGGCAAGGCCTTGATGGAATCCCTCTCCACCCAAAAAGGTGAAGTGTGGAGATGAGAGAGAGAGAAATCTGTCTGGACTTGGGACTCTTTCTCCAATTCTGCTCACCACCAGCAGCAGCCCACAGACCAGAAGTAGTGTCAAGATCTGTGTTTGTGGAGACTGCTCTCTTTTCACATTAGTCCTGGCTGCCTCATCCTGGCAGGTATCATTCAACTGAGGCCATGGTGGCTCATGCCAAAGTTGGGTAGCAGAAGCATATAGCCATTAGCACTAATGTCTAGTGTTAGTTAAAGGTGACAGGGGTCCCACCCACTATGACATGAACTCTACATTTGGAGCACTAATGGATCACTGCCCATAGATAGTGATGTCCGAAATGCCTCTCACGGGAAGCAGGACGGCCAGGAAACACCTGTCTAGCATTTCAAAGGATAATGTTGAATGCTATTGTGTCAGGTCTAGTTCCTTCTCCGTCTGGGTTACCCTCGCAGCAGCGGGGCCTAGTGGCAGTGGCACGGCTTTGGGAGTCAGTGGACCTGGGTTCTACTCTCAGCTCTGCCATTTATTATGTGACCTTGTTGGACAAGTCACTTAATTTGTGACATAACAGAAATGAAGCAGCGTGGTGTAGTGGAAAGAGAATGGGCCTGGGAGTCAGAACGTCATGGGTTCTAATTCTGTCTTCACCGTTTGTCTGTTGTGTGACCATGGGCAAGTCACTTAACTTCTTCTTTGTGCCTCAGTTCCCTCGTCTGTAAAATGGGGATTAAGACTGTGAGCCCCATGTGGGACAGGGACTTTGTCCAACCCAATTATTTTGTATGTTCCCCAGCACTTAGAACAGTGCCTGGCACCTAATAAGCACTTAACAAATTCCATAATTATTATTATCATTATTAACTTCTCCATGCCTCAGTTTCCTCATCTGCAAAATGGGGTTTCAATACCTGACCTCCTTCCTACTTAGACTGTGAGACAGGAACTGTGTCTGCCCGAATTGTTTTGGATCTACCTTGGGTTTTAGTACAGTGCTTGGCACATAATAAGCCCTTAACAAATACCGTATTATCACTAGCTCAGTAGGGAACCAGGGAGAGTCATGACCTTGACCCACATGGACAAGTCTCTTTAGGGACTCTGACAGTCCTCCCTGAGTTACTCATGTCTCTCCCCAGCCCTTCAGCAGGGTGGCTAATGATTGCCAAGGAACTCCTGAAGCATGAATGCGATTTCTACCCTCCAGTCTCAGCATTCATGATACATGAGTCTAGCAAATAAATTATCTTCTGTCTCAGAGACTTGGCAGGGTCAGCTGATTGGTCACAAGAGACAGACTGCTGCTAAACTATCTCTTCATCACTTAGTTTTCTAATCAACCTTATATCATAGGATGAATGAAGGATTCTGAGCTATTCTTAAAGAAGGACTTCTAAGGGGTGTGGTAAGGCTACTGAGGGAGGCTGTGAACTCTCTATCAATCTCCTGGGATCAGGATTTGTCAGTCTGGGGGGTGGGAGTTGGATCTAATGACCTCTTGTGGATGCATCTGACTCTAGGCATCTAGGATCTTCACATCTTTGTTTTATGTGCTCTCAAAGTCATTGGGTTTATGCTCTCTCGAGTCACTGGCTTTGTGGGTCCCCCGATTCCCTCAGCTTCAGGGTTAACATTCCGGTGTTTCGACCTTACATGGCAGTAAAAGAAATTTATCTACCGTACCTTCCAAGACAGGGAAGAATACGACAGAACTGAGTTCACAGGTGCACGACATTCACTAACATGGGAGCCATCCATCTCAGCCCTGCTTAGCTGTCTGTCAAGAAGAATGGGAGAGCCATGTAACTCCCACCTCTCCCCCCGGAGGCAATCACATCTTCCAATAAAGCTTCCAACCTTCCACTGACAGCCTTCATTTTTAGCATAACAATAGCTGTATTAAAACTGCATCTGATTGGCTATGTACATCCATACCAGTCCTCCCTTTTCCGGGTCAGCTGGGAAGTAGGGAGCCATTGCATTCATCATGCCCTAATGGATGCAGCACAGGCCTGGGGGTCAGAAGGACCTGGGTTCTAATCCCAGCTCTGCCACTTGTCTGCTGTGTGACCTTGGCCAAGTCACTTCACTTCTCTGTGCCTTAGTTACCTCATCTGTAAAATAGGCATTAAGACTGCGATCCCCCTATGGGATAGGGTCTGTGTCCGACCTGATTAGTTTGTATCTACCCCAATGCTTAGAACTGTGCTTGACACATAGTAAGCACTTAACAAATACCATTATTATTATTTAATCAATCAATATATATTGAGCACTTACTTTGTGCAGAGCACTGTTCTAGGTGTTCAAAAGAACTGGTAAAAATGAGGCTTGCCCTCAAGAAGCTTAAAAATCTACAGGGGGAATACAAAAACTAAAATTACAGATAGGAATAAGAATATAAGGAATATAGATGTCTTATGCCGGGGGCAGTTGTGAGTTCCTAAATGCTTAGGTGGGAGGTGGAGGATATAAGGTTGGGAGAGTAGAAATAAAGACCTCGAAATATGATTTCAGAAAGGTTTTTAGATGGAGAGAACTGGGGTCTGTTGATATGAAGGGGAAGGTTGAGAAAGGGCAGTGGCAGAAGGGTTGAGAACATGATGCGATGAGTAGGATTAGCTTGAGAGAAAAAGAGTGTGAGTTGGAGTGTAGTGGGAGAAGAGAATGAATAACTAGGAGGGAGACAGGTGATTGGACTTCCTGCTTGAAACAGAGAGGAACAAGCAAGTTTTGGAGATTCTTCAGTGTGGAGGCATGCAGAGATGATCTAGAAAAACAATATAGGCAGTAAAATGAAATATGGAATGTAGAAGAGAGAGACTGACTGTGGAGAGGGTGATCAGAGGAGATTGATTTAGTAGTCAAGCCCATATATGACAACTGCCTGGACAGGTATGGGGAACTTTTGGAGGGAGAGTGTCCCTTTGCCCATCTCAGGCTGGGGCTCTGGGGCAGAGAGGTGAGCCCTAGGCCGGCTCTCACAGTTTTCCCCTCCTGCTCCTTCCCATCCCTGGCTCCAAACTGTGGTGTGGGATGAGATCCACCATGGTGTGGGGAGGGAGATTAAAGCCGCATTTGCTGTCCCTGCGGTCCGAGGTGAGTCCTTAGTACAGAAAAGGGAACTCTGACCTGCTGTCGCCGCTCTCTTTCCTTTCCCTCATCCCCTCAAACTAAGGGCTGAGCAGCTACCACTTCCTCTGTATTCCCCAGGGGTTTCCGTGCCCACATAAGCACTCTCCAGCCCCGATCAAACCTGAGGCCTGGATCCACTGTCTGACCGCCTTCAGTGGCCTAGGACAAATGCCATAAACATATATAATAATAATAATAATGTTGGTATTTGTTAAGCGCTTACTATGTGCCGAGCACTGTTCTAAGCGCTGGGGTAGACATAGGGGAATCAGGTTGTCCCACGTGGGGCTCACAGTCTTAATCCCCATTTTACAGATGAGGTAACTGAGGCACAGAGAAGTTAAGTGACTTGCCCACGGTCACACAGCTGGAAAGGAATGATGATATTGGAAGTCATAATGATGTTAAACCATAAAAACTCATAAACCCTTCCAGGGAACTGGTGGGACCATTCAGAGCAATCAATCAATCAACGTATTTATTTATTCCCTACGGTGGGAAGGAGGCAGCTGGCAGTCCAGGTCCTCCCCAGGGCAGCCTTGCAGATCAGGCTCACCCTGGCCATAGCCCCGGGAACTTAGTATCTGGCACATAGAGTTGACAGAGAGGGGACAGGCCAGACTTGGTCTATCTTGACTCCAGCAGAGGCCTGGTACAAATGACAGACTCAAAGGGGTGCCAGCTTTCCGCAAATAGAGGGTGTGAAGGATCTTTAGTGGGGACACCCAGTGGTGCCTCTGGGCTCTCAAGGTACCTCATTGCCTCATGGGGTCCCCAGGATGGCAGAGTTATACCACGGGTGTCCCCCAATCTGGGACACAGTTCTGTGGCCCACCCAGCAGTGTGGGGCCGTATCACCTGTCACCCAGGGATGAGTTTGTTCAGGAATCAGAACGGTGAGAGAGAGAGAGAGACCAGGGACAGAAAGGCTGAGTTATATACAAAATTTATTCAGCAAGGCAAATTGAATTATTTGATTGTTTTGGATGTGGTGAATTGAATCTCCCTTTCAGGAGAAATATGATGATATAATGATATTAGAACTTCCCTATTAGGAAGAGTATACTTATGTATTCCTCGTGCATGGCACAACACCTAGATTCTACCCACAAACACTTCCCACTTGGTAGAAATGCACTTATGCCTTGTTCACTGGTGGCGAGGCCGCTTGCTACCACTCACAAATGCTTCCCACCAGGGAAGAATCCATTACACACCCCTAGCTTCCAGCCCCACCAGCATTCACCCATCCCTAGGCTCCTCACTTGCTGCAGGCGGAGTAGGAACCCATTCTCTGGGCAGAGGTGACACGTGGCCTGGTAGTGCAAGTCTGGAACCATTACCCAAAAAGTCAGAGGCCGCAGGCATTTATTACCTGTGCTCCTAGGCCATTCCAGCTTCCAGCCTCAGTTTATCCAATCTCTTCCCTCCCCCCTCCTCCATACCTAATTAGATTGGCATAGGGGCAAGGGGCACCTTCTATATTCCCAGCTTGGGCTGCCAATCTAGTGGTTTTGATTGTGGGGGCGTCACCCCGCCTGCACTTCCGAGTTTCGACTCGCTAGCTCGGACATTTGACTTTGGGATGGTAGGTACCCAGTTCACCTTGGGAAAGACCACCACTGTCAGGGCCTCGCATGGTGTCCTGGGGCCCCCAGGCCCTCCCTATCTCTCCAGTAGCATGAGTTCTCTCCCCCTAGAGGAGTCAGGATGCAGTGATGCAGCATTGTTAGGCTCATTATAATTCAGACATTTTATCTCTCTCTCTCAGTCTCTGTGTCCCACTATGGTTTCACTGTCTCATTCATTCATTCAATTGTATCAGAAGATTGACAGAGCTTCCAATCAATCAGATCTTGTCTGCAGGTGATGTGGCTCCCGAGCATGTTGTAAATTAGCCCCTTTAACTGGGTGGAGGTTTATCAGATAGGGGCACCCATGGATGCCCAAAACCCAATCAATCACACCTCGGGCAATGTGCAGCTGTATGGTGTAGCCTGCTGGACTCAGCAGTGCCACCTTGCTCTAGCCTAGCTGAAGTCAGCACTTTCAGACACTGGTCTTCTGAACCCCCTTTTTGTTTGGCTTGCGAGTTTAAGACAAAACAAGAAATGGAACATTCTGTGTCATAAGGGGACCCATCTGCCCCCACACTCAAGCTGTCTGATCGTACATAAGTGAGCAGTTTCGTGAGGATTTTGAGGATTCTTTAGCAGCTGTGTTTGGTCTGCTTCCCACTTTCTCATCAACAGAAAGACCACGTAGCTCCCCTGCAGGGTCCTTATGAATTGGTGGCAATGCAAGAATCAGAGAGATTACCAGTTGGTGGAGAGAAGCTCAAAAGAGTTGGCAATGCTGAGGCAAAGCCTTAGAACAAGAATTGTAGAAGGAAAGTGGATTGACAGAGGGAAGAGACAGTTCCCCTCCCACCATTTGGACAGTTCCTTGTTCAGTGGCTATTTGTTCTACAATAGTAAAACTAATTGAATTTCATAAGTGTCATCTTACCCTCCTCCCCTCAAACCCCTAATTTAGATGTGAACCTCTCAAGGGTGGGTATAACACCTTATCTACCTGCTATATGATGATCTCTTATTGAGTACATTGTCCTGTACCTAATCAATCAGTGGTATTTATTGAGCATTTACTGGGAGTAAAGCACTATGCTAAGTGCCTGGGAGAACATACAATAGAGTTGGTAAACATGATCTCTTCCCACAAGGGCTTACAGTCTTGAGACATTAAAACAAATTACAGAGAGGGGAAATGGGAGAGTATAAGGAAGGGGCTGTGAGGCTGGGATTGGGTGAATAACAAGAATTTAAAGAGAACACATCCAAGTTCATAGTCAATGCAGAAGGGAAAGCAAGTGGGAAAAGTGAGGAAGACCTTTTGGAGGAGATGTGATTTTTAGGATGGCTTTGAAGACAGGGAGAGTGGTGGACTGACTATCAGATATGAAGGGAGAGGGAGTGCCAGGACAGAAGGAGGATGTGGGCAAAGGGTCAGCAGCAAGATAGATGAGATCAAGGTACTGTAAAGTAGCTTAGCTTATCAAATACTTAGTGGGGAACACTTATTAAATATTAAATGATGAGGACAGTAGTGTTGCTCTTCAAATTCATATTCCCAGACTGGAAAACGGAAGGCTGTTTGCTGAGAAACCCCAGGCAAATTTGGTTATTCATAATCGCATCCACCAAATATCCCACCTTGCTTGCGTAGAACATCCCTCACCCCCTGAGATTTTACCCAAGATAAAAACTGGGAGGCCAGTCAGGACCAGCCTCAGGAAAATTACTGAGTGGTGTTGCGGATCGCCTCAAGATGGCGATGGTGAGGCCAGCCTCAACCCCAAGTCAAGGGACCTGCACCACGTGAACTGTAAAATGCCTGCGCCATTGCCTGTGCCATGTGGACTGTAAAATGGCCACGCCATGTGAAACCTCTCCACCATGTGCCACTTCAAACTTCGCGTGCCACTGACGCGCGGGCCGGTCGGGTGTCACGGGATCATGAAAGTGCTTACTGATTGGTTACTGTTTCTATGTGTGCCTATTCAATAGTATTTATTGAGCGCTTACTATGTGCAGAGCACTGTACTAAGCGCTTGGAATGAACAAGTCGGCAACAGATAGAAACAGTCCCTGCCGTTTGACGGGTTTACAGTCTAATCGGGGGAGGCGGACAGAAGAGAACGATGGCAATAAATAGAGTCAAGGGGAAGAACAGCTCGTAAAAACAATGGCAACTAAATAGAATCGAGGCGATGTACATTTCATTAACAAAATAAATAGGGTAATGAAAATATATACAGTTGACCAGATGAGTACAGTGCTGAGGGGATGGGAAGGGAGAGGGGGAGGAGCAGAGGGAAATGGGGGGAAAAGAGGGTTAAGCTGCAGAGAGGTGAAGGCGGGATGGTAGAGGGAGTAGAGGGAGAAGGGGAGCTCAGTGTGGGAAGGCCTCTTGGAGGAAGTGAGTTTTAAGTAGGGTTTTGAAGAGGGGAAGAGAATTAGTTTGGCGGAGGTGAGGAGGGAGGACATTCCAGGACCGCGGGAGTATGTGGCCCAGGGGTCGACGGCGGGATAGGCGAGACTGAGGGATGGTGAGGAGGTGGGCGGCAGAGGAGCGGAGCGTGCGGGGTGGGCGGTAGAAAGAGAGAAGGGAGGAGCGGTAGGAAGGGGCAAGGTGATGGAGCACCTTGAAGCCTAGAGTGAGGAGTTTTTGTTTGGAGCGGAGGTTGATAGGCAACCACTGGAGGTGTTTAAGAAGGGGAGTGACATGCCCAGATCGTTTCTGCAGGAAGATAAGCCGGGCAGCGGAGTGAAGAATAGACTGGAGCGGGGCACCCCGATTGGGTGCCCTGTGCCAGCGGGGGGTTTTGCCGTACCAATAAAGCTGGCAGGGCGGCCCGGGATCGGGGCGCTGCGGTCACTCGTACCCCACTGGGGTGAACGGGCCGCTCGCCACTTTCCTACTGTCCTGTTCTTTGACCCATTCTCTCAGAGTCTTTCATCTCTTCATCGACTAAACGAACCCTTTCTAATTTGTCTAATTTTTGTCGATAACAGTGGCTGACAAAAAAAAATCCAGTCCTACTGTGTGAGAATTATGGATTTGTTTTTATTCATTATTGGGCTGATTTCACCAAGAAAATAAACTTCTCTGAAGGAGCAATTGAGACCTTCCAGGAAACTCCAGTCACTCTTCCAGGTCACCAATGGCCCAATTAAAAATGTCTTAGTCTAAAGAAACACAAATTGCTTTAAAACCCCTTGTGCCTAGTAGTCAGGGAACCTCACTCCTCTAGGGTCCCCTCCACAATGCCCGACCCTTGTCAGCCACACTATTTAAGTGAGCACTGGTTTTGTTGCTGTACTCCCCTACTTCGGTAGCTCTTTGAAGGGCACCTTTCAACCCAACCCCCAACAGGTGAGGAGACTCATACAAGTTGAATGATTTCATTATTTATACAAGCCTAACACTCGGTCTCCAACTTCCATGACAATGTGGTGTGTCATGGTTTTTTTCCAATAAGTGTTTCCTCTTCTTCCCAGGGAAACTGGGCAAGAGGAAGAAGCAGGTAGCTTCAAGGGTTTTGGGGTGGCCCCCATCTCAAAGACCCTTGTTCTTTCTATGGAACCCTCTCCATCTGGTCTCAACCAGTTTCAATGTAAAACTAGCATGCCAAGCACTGCAATAAGTGCTCTGGGGTAGATACAAGATAATCAGGAAAGAGACTGTTCCTTGTCCCTATGAGGCTCACAGTTTAAAGGACAGGAAGAACAGGTAATCACAGCTGCACGGATGAGAAAACTAAGGCACGGAGAAGTTAAATGACTTGCCTAAGGTCACACAGCAGGCAAGTGGCAGAGTTGGGATTACAACCCAGGCACTCTGACTCCCAGTCCTGTGTTCTTCCCACTAAACCATGTTGCTTCTCTCTTTTTAATAGCTTTTGCCTGTCTCCCTTATTAGATTGTAAACTCCTTGAGGAGACTGAAGATGAGTCTTGCTTCTGTTGTTCTCTCCCAACAATTTAGCGCAGTGCAGAGTTGGCGTGCCATAAATATCATGGATCGATGGGTTGATTGACTAAATGACCTCTGTTTACCCCATCCAACCTTCAGTCATTTTTGCAATGCAGGTTGACAAGTCAGCTTGTCCTCATTAACCCCCCACCCCTCCATTTCCCCTCCATCCCCCCTCAGCCTTTCTCTTTAAGCTCCCAAGAAAAAAAATTTCCTCTATTAAGATCACTTCTGAGTCACTACAGCCTCTTTCTGCTCTGCCTTTCAAAATGACATTTTAGTCCCGTCAATTTTCAAACCCAAGCTAGGGCCCTTTGGATTTGGAGGCTCTTTAGAGCAATTAAAAGATAAGTCATTAGTCATTTCCACTTTGGCTTGTGAAATTTTTATCAGCTGCTGATAAATATTTGTGTCTTAACTTAATGGAGAAAGCTTCTCTACTCTCCACACCTTCTTCCCTCAGCTCACCTCCAGCATCGATACATTAATCAGAAATGCCTCGAGGATGTTTGAAAGAAAACCACTTCCCCCTGAACTTCTCCACATTCTTATAAACACTGATCTTGTCATATGGGCTCTGAGCTGTGACATGAAAAATAGGGGTAATCGTTCACAGGTAATATGACAAAAATGTGCATACGCACCCTAGAGCTTAATACAAATCGATGATAAAATCTTCTATTCCTATGGCACCTTTATTCCAAAGCATCTTTTCATATATTATCTCATTTCATCCTCACATTAAAACTGTTAACATCAGTGGCATAAAAAGTACACAAACATTTCCGTAGACACACCCTAAGAGATTAAAGTTCAAATATCCTGCTAGCTCTATTCATTAATTCATTTTAAATAAGCTTAATAATGACCTATTTTTTGCAAAATGTTCATGTTCCTGTTTACTTTTGCTATTTTCATTATTTTGATTGTTGTAACTATCTTTAACCTCTTTCTTTCTCTCTGCCTTCCTCCTTTGTCTTTCCCAACCCCTGATGCCTTTGTTGCCTATGGCATTATTGTATACCATCTGTTGTGAAGAAGGTAAGAGCAGGAAGCCTCTGGGGGGATAGAAACCTAATTGCCACTATTTAGGAAAAGCATAAAATGAGAGATCAAAAAAGGACTGTGGCAGTGTCGTTAAAACTATTAGGATCACACAGAGTGCCAGGAGAATTTGGTGGCTTTGCAGGAGCACCAAACAGCACACTCACTCTGATTTCATTCTCTTGGAGTGTACCAGAAAAGGTCACCAGCAGGACCAGCAGGAGATAGGAAGCAGTGAGGCCTAGTGGAAAGAGCACAGGCCTGGGTTCAATCCTGCCTCTGCCACTTGTTTGCTTTGTGATTTGGGGCACCTCATGTAACTTCTCGATGCCTGTTACCTCAGTTGTATAATGGGGATCAAGACTGTGAGCCCTATTTGGGAGAGGGAGCCCTAACTGGGGACTAAGCTTTCCAACCTGATTATCTTGTATCTACCCCAGCACTTAATACAATGTCTGGCACATAGTGAGAGCTTAGCAAGGACTATTAAAAACAAAAAGTGAACAGAAAGGCTCCCTGAGCATTTTCCTATTGGAAAGCAACCCCTGCCCAAGGGCATCCAGAGGCTATGCCACTCCCCTTCCCCCAGCCTGGCCTTAGAGCCTTGGTGGTCTGCCGAAAGCCCATCCTGGCTATAACTCAGGGAAAGCTGGAAATATGCTCCTATGAGATCTTCAGCAAGAAGAAAAGAACATTTTTCCTCCTCATTGCTGTAACCCACCCCTCAGAGCAGCTACCAGGCTTGGCCCCTTTGCCACCTTGTGGTACAGCTGCAAGCCCATTTTCAAGAGTTCAAGCAGTAGGCAAGCATCACATTTTACCCCTCCCTACTCCAACAGGGAAGAGGCTCTGAACATGAAAACATCTTTAAAATGGCATAGATCCATAGTAGGATGGAGCTTTAGTTATGTTGGATAACTTGATTCAGCAATCACTTCTAAATTATTGTAAAGTGCCAAGATTAAGAAAATGCTATTGTATGGGGGGTTTCATTACAGATGATTGTATAAAGGTCTAATAAAATGATTGAGTAAATCGTTGAGCAGGCTCAGAGAAGTGAGGTAAGATTCCCAGGACACAGACTGAGCTAGTAATAAAACTGTGGTCTGCTGACTTGGTCTGAGCCTGTCCTGTGGAGAAAATAGTTCGCAGTTCTGCCCCAGGCTAGCAAGTCATGGCTGATTCCCAGGATTTATCCTGCATCTATAGATAAAAGACACTGTCGGGAGGAACCGAGGAACACTCTCTGCTCTGGTTGCCATGCGAGGGAGAGACAGGGCAGACAGCACATTGAACATTTTAGTACTTCTATAACACACAAATGATGGAGGTGCTGAATGTTAAGGAAGCAAAAACAAGTAACAGAAATAAAGTCATAAATCTACAGAAATGACCAATGTTTCAGGGGTATTTGGAGATACCAGTGTACCCTGAGGTAGACTGGGTGAAACCAGGGAGGTTCCTGGGAGGAGGTGGATTTTCAATAATATTTTGAAGGACAGAAGGAGTAGGGAAGGGCAATCCATTTGAATATTGATTGAGCGCTCACTGTGTGCAGAGCACTGTACTAAGTGCTTGGGAAAGAACAATACAGCAAAAAAGAGACAATCCCTGCCCACAGTGAGCTCACAGTATAAAGGGCAGGGGAGACAGACATCAATACAAGAAAACAGACATCAATATAAATAAATAAAATTACAAATATATACATAAGTGCCGTGGGGCAAGGAGAAATAGGGAAGAGCAAAGGGAGCAAGTCAGGATGACACAGAAGGGAGTGGAAGATGAGGAAAAGTGGGGCTTAGTCTGGGAAGGCCTCTTGGAAGAGATGTGCCTTCAGTAAGGCTTTGAAGAGGGGAGAGTCATTGTCCGGCAGATTTACAGAGGGAGGGTGTTCCAGGCCAGAGATAGGGAGTGGGCCAAGGCTCAGGCGGTGAGACAGGAGAGATAAAGGCACAGTGAGAAGGTTAGCACCGGAGGAGCAAAGTATGAGGGCTGGGTTGTAGAAGGAGAGAAATGAAGTGAGGTAAGAGGGGGGCAAAGTGATGGAGCCAATGGTGAGAAGTTTTGGCTTGATATGGAGGTGGATAGGCAATCACTGGAGATTTTTGAGGAAGGGAGTGACATATGCTGAATGTTCCCAAAGAAAGATAATCCGGGCAGCGGAGTGAAGTATGGAGTGGAGTGGGGAGAGGCAAGAGGAAGGGAGGTCGGAAAGGAGGCTGATGGAGTAATCTAGGTGGGACAGGACGAGCGACTATACTAAAGTGGGAGCAGTTTGGATCCAGGTTGGGGAGCGATTGACAAAGAGTCCAGAATTTAAGGTTTCTGTTGACTACCTGACTGATTGCTAGAGTGTCCAAAGACAGCGTGGCTCAGTGGAAAGAGCCCGGGCTTGGGAGTCAGAGGTCATGGGTTCAAATCCCACCTCTGCCACTTGTCAGCTGTGTGACTGTGGGCAAGTCACTTAACTTCTCTGTGCCTCAGTTACCTCATCTGTAAAATGGGGATTAACTGTGAGCCTCACGTGGGGCAATCTGATTACCCTTTATCTACCCCAGCACTTAGAACAGTGCTCTGCACATAGTAAGCGCTTAACAAATACCAACATTATTATTATTATTATCTTATTAAAATTCATGATCCCAGAAGGCACTATCACTTCTTCTACATTCCATGGCCTAGTGGCAAGAGCACAGGCTTGGGAGTCAGAGGACAATTTATCTGCTGGGTGACCTTGGGCAAGTCACTTAACTTTTCTGTGCCTCAGTTACCTCATCTGGAAAATGGGGATTAAGACTGTGAGCTCCACATGGGGCAACCTGATCACCTTGTATCTACCCCAGCACTTAGAATAGTGCCTGGCACATAGTAAGCGCTTAACAAATACCTTAATTATTACATTATTATTATTATTATTATTCCCATTCCCAGACTTCGAAGAAGGCTCAGGTGGAAATCAAGTACTAGGCAAACCTCAAAGAAGAAGCCGAGGGTAAAATGGCAGTGTGTAATGAAACCTGGAAGACAGAGGTTGATATGGATTAGGAGAAGCATGGTCACTAGATAGAGCACGGGCCTGGGAATAGAAGTAGGACCTGTGTTTCCCTCTAGTTCTGCCACCTGTCTGCTGTGAGGCCTTAAGGAAGTCACTTCTTCTCTCAGTGTCTCAGTTACCTCAATTTAAAATGGGGATTAAGACTACGAGCCCCACGTAGGACAGGGACTGTGTCCAACACAATTTTCTTGCATCCACCACAGCACTTAGTACAATGCCTAGCACAGAGTAAGTGCTTAACAAATACCACGATTATTATTAGGATTCCCTTCTTCCTGCTCTGCCCCCCTTATGAATGACCCTGATGTTTGGGGGCTTTCACTCTTCTTTCCACTTGGAAACATGGCTCTGAGAGTCAGACAACAAAAGTCTGAGTCACAGTTCTGCTTCTAGCTAGCTCTGTGTCCCCAAGTAAGCCAATTAATTTCTCTGGGCATTTGTGAAATGGATTAATACTACTTGCCTCTCCCTGCCTCACTGGGATAATGTGAGGACAAAAATCTACCAGTTGTTTTCACAGATGCCACTATGCTGTAATAATAATAATAATGATGGAGTTTGTAAAGCCCTTACTATGTGCCAAGCACTCTTCTAAGCACTGGAGTAGATACAAGTTTATCTTTTGGGACACAATCCCAGCCTCACGTGAGGCTCACAGTCTTAATCCCCATTTTACAGATAAGGTAGCTGAAGCACAGAGAAGTAATGTGACTCACCCAAGGTTATCCAGAAGATATGTGGCAGAGTGGGGATTAGAACCCAGGTCCTTCTGGCTCCCAGGCCAATGTTCTATCAACTACACCACACTGCTTCTGTTTGGGAGAGCACCATAAAGTAGAATTAGTAGACACAATCCTTGCCCAGAAGAAACCTACTAACTGATTGGAAAATGCTTTGGGCAAAGAAAAGGGCTTTAAAAATCTAAAGTTTTATTGTTCATTTGATTTCATTCCACAAGTTAAAGTGAGTTTTGGTTGGGGATGTTCTATAAAAGTGCCACTCACTCTGGACTTCTCAAGCCTAGGAGAAACTAGTCAGATCCCAGCAAAATCAGTCTGTGGACAGGAATTACACTTGCAGCCCACAGTCCTGGCCCTGCATTTTCATAGTCCATTGGTCCGCAAGGTCCTTGCAAAATCCAAAACATTGATATGTGGGTTGGGGTGGGAAAGAAATGCTGAACAGCTAAAGATAAGCAATTCTATTTGTAAATTTAGAGCAGATCAGAGCAAGAACATTTATTAAGCAATTACAATCAAACCATCCATCAATCAGTAAATGTTCACTGTATGCAGACCACTTTATTAACTGCCTGGGAGAGCACAGTAGAGTGGCAGACACCATCCTCAGGGGACTTACGATCTAGCTGGGGAAGTACATATTAAATTACAGGTGGGGAAAGCAACAAAGTGTAAGGATATGTACATAAGTGCTGTAGGGCTGGAAGTGGGATGAGTATCAAAGTGCTTAAGGGGTATGGTGGGCACAAGTGCATAGGTGATGCAGGAGAGAGGGAAATAAAGTGGGGAGATGAGAGATTAGGCAGGGAAGACTTCCTGGAGGGAGATGTGATTTTAGTAATAATAATAATAATTGTGGAATTTCTGAAGTGCTTCCTATATTTTTACCAAGAAAACTCTGGATACACTACCAGGACGATTGAAGATGGAGGTGGGACATTCTGGGAGAGATGCGTCCTTGATGTCGTTATGGGTCGGAGATGACTCAACAGCATAAAACAAGACAAGATGTGCCAGACTCTGTACTAAGCCCTGGGATGGATACAAGCAAATTGGGTTGGACACAATCCCTTTCCCACAGGCCCAACCCCCATTTTACAGATGAGGTAATTGAGGCACAGAAAAGTGAAGTGACTTCCCCAGAGTCACACAGCAGACAAGTGGCAGAGCCACTTCTGATTCCCAAGCCTGTGCTCGATCCCACTAGGCCATGAAGATGGGGAGAGCGGTGGTCTGTCAGATATGAAGGAAGAGGGAGTTATAGATAGGAGGGAAGGCATAAGCAAAGGCGCTGTACACTGAGAGAGGAGATCAAGGCTCAGTAAGTAGGTTGGTTGTCAGGTGAGTGAAGTGTGTGGGCTATGCTGTAGTAGGAGAGGAGCAAGGATAACAGCTGACTGAGTGCCTTAAAATGAACAATGGGGAGTTTCTATATGATGCAGAGATGGATGGGCAACGATTGAAGACTTTTGAAGAAGGGGGAGGCATATGCAGAACAATTTTTAGGAAAATGATTCAGGAAGCAAAGTTAAATTTGGACTGGAGGGATTGAGAGGGCCGAAGCAGGGAGGTCAACAAGAGGCTGATGCAGTAGGTGAAATGGAATATGATAAGTGCTTTGCCTAGCAAGGTAGCATTGAGATAGAGAGGAAAGGGCAGGCTCTGGAGATCTTGTGAAGACTGAGCTGGGAGGTTTTGGTCACTGTCTAAATATGGGATTTGAAGAAGAGACTTGAATCAAGAATAATACCAAGGCTGACAGCTTGTGAAACAAGAAAGACTTTTTTATTGTCCACAGTGACGCAGAAACTAGGTGGAGGGAGAGGATTTGAGTGGCAAAATGAGGAATTCAGTTTTAGACATATTGAGTTTGAGGTGTTGTTGGGACATTCAAGAAAATATGTCCTGAAGAGAAAAGGAAATCCAACACTGCAGAGGAGTGAGGTCTGGTCCAGAGAAATAACTTTGGGGGTCATTTACATAGAGATGGTAGTTAAAGCTATGGGAGCTGATAAATTCTACAATGAAGTAGGTAACAATGGAAAATAGAAGAGGATCCAGGCTTCAAAGAACCCGTACCATTAGGGTTTGGGAAGCTGAGTAGGAGCTGGTGAAAGAGACTGAAAAGGAAGACCCAGAGAAGTAGGAGGAGAACAAGGGATGTCAGTGACAGCAAAACACAGGGTTTCCAGGAGAAGTGACTGGAAAGGAGTGTGGTCTAATGGTTAGAGCACAGGCCTGGGAGTCAGAAGAACCTGGCTCCACAACCTGTCCGCTGTGTGACCTTGGACACTTCATTTCTCTGTGCTTCAGTTACCTCATCTGAAAAATGAGGATGAAGACAGTGAGCCCTATGTGGGACAGGGACTGAGTCCAACCTGTATCTACCCCACTGTTTAGAACAGTGCTTGGCACACAGTAAGTGCTTAACAAATGCCATCATCATCATTATTACTATGTCAAAGGCTGCTGAGAGGTCTCGGATGATTCGGATATAATTAGAGTCTGTTGGATTTGACAATGGGCAGGGACTGTCTCTATCTGTTGCTGATTTGTACATTCCAAGCGCTTAGTACAGTGCTCTGCACATAGTAAGCGTTCAATAAATACTATTGAATGAATGAATGAATGAATGCTCTGCACACAGTAAGGGCTCAATAAATATAACTGAATGAATGAATATAGGTTTTTAGGTCTGTGTAAGGTGTTCTTCATGCAGGCTGATACATCTCCTTGGGATTTTTTGGATTTATTAACTCGTAACTCCTGGCTGATTCAGTAAAGTGCTTTACAATTATTTGCGTGTCTTCTTGGGTATGTGCCTGTTGGGTGAAATCATTTGTATAGAGCAATTCTTGAATGACTCTCTCTTGAATTTTGGAAGATGCTTTAAGTCCTTTGAGTTGAAAGAGTTCCCCAGGGGTGCAGAAGTGTGTTCTAATACCTGTCCAAATCTCTTGTTGCATCTTACAGCACAGCTACGTAGAATAAATAAAACAGAACCAAGTTCACTATACACCCCTGCTTTACTGCAAATGACAATAGAGAATGAATCGGAGAAGGGGCTGCCAGCATAACCTGGCCCACCATGCCATCATAAAGTAGTCCCAGAATCAAAATGAAATTTTCAGGAGAGCCAAATTGGCTAAGTTATTTCCAAAGTCCAGATTTTCTGATGATGTCATATACTTCCATAGTGTCTTTGAAAAGTGTGTTGTAGTTATAGTAATAATAATAGTAATAGTATTTATTAAGCACTTACTCTGTTCAGAGCACTGTACTCAGTGCTGGGAGAGAATACCCAGGAGGGAATTATACACCAGTCAATCAGTGATATTTACTGAGCACTTACTGTGTGCAGAACTAAAGAACACTGCAACAGAGTTGGTAGTCACCTTCCATGCCCACAAGGAGTTTATAGTCTAGTGGGAGGGAAAGACATTAATATAAATAAATTATAGCTATGCACCTAAGTACTGTAGGGCTTGGCTTCTCTGTTCTTCAAGGGGTTCTCAATCTATGAATGTGAGTGCCCCTAATTCCAATAGATCATAATTAATACTTAAATCAACAGGCACACAAAGAATGATAAAACAATAAAACCCAACACAGAAGAATGCACAAACTAAAAACAAAATCAGCTGGGTGCTGTGGCTAGAGGAGCAGAATTTTAAGCTCCCTGGGGCTCAGAATCCAAGGCACATTCATAGCCACAGCAAATAACAATAATAATAATAATAATAGTGTTGGTATTTGTTAAGTTCTTACTATGTGCAGAGCACTGTTCTAAGTGCTGGGGTAGATACAGGGTAATCAGATTGTCCTACGTGAGGCTCACAGTCTTAATCCACATTTTACAGATGAGGTAACTGAGGCACAGAGAAGTCAGAGGTCATGGGTTCGAATCCCAGCTCGGCCACTTGTCAGCTGTGTGACTTTGGGCAAGTCACTTCACTTCTTGGTGCCTCATTTACCTCATCTGTAAAATGGGGATTAAGACTGTGAGCCCCACGTGGGTCAACCTGATTCCCCTGTGTCTACCCCAGCACTTAGAACAGTGCTCGGCACATAGTAAGCACTTAACAAATACCAACATTATTATTATTAAGTGACTTGCCCACAGTCACCCAGCTGACAACTGGCAGATCCGGGATTTGAACCCATGACCTCTGACTCTCAAGCCCATGTTCTTTCCACTGAGCCACGCTGCTTCCCTATGCTCCAGCAAATGTTCCAGCAGCCTCCAGTCTTCTTGAGGTTTAGTGGAAACCTCATGCTGCAAGTGCTTTTCTCTTTTCTGCCAAGATAGGGAAAGGCAGGACCAGATGGAGTCTCCTTAATGGCATCTTGCATGGCTTAGCCTTTCTGACACCCATCTCTCACTCTTGCCGTGCCAGTCCTCAAACTCATCCCTGTGTGATGGATGTACTGGCAGGGTTCCACATGGCAGAAGGAAAGGAGGTGGTGGGGAGATCTAGGTGATATTCCCTGTATTTCACCTGTCTGTGACATGCTGGAAAGATCATAGCCACTTTCCCCAGCTGTGACATGAAGTGTCAATATTATTCTGGGAACATTTGGCCTGTGATAATCTTCAGGAGTTGATCCAGGACTGGTTGACTGTAAAAGGTTATTGTTACAGGGACGAGTTTAGTATTTTTAGACAGTCACTTATATTCCCGAGCAGATGTGGAAGATCTAAAATTAGTTAAATTCTGATTACACATCCAGCTCCTAATGGGCAGAATTCTGAAGAGGGAAAGTATCTTCGAAAGAAAGTGCATCCATTCATTCATTCATTCAATAGTATTTATTGAGCGTTTATTATGGGCAGAGCACTGTACTAGCGCTTCGAAAGTACAAATTGGTAACAGAGACAGTCCCTGCCCTTTGACGGGTTTACAGTCTAATCCAGGGAGACAGACAGACAAGAACAGTGGCAATAAATAGAATCGAGGGGAAGAGCATCTCATTAAAACAATAGCAAATAAATAGAATCAAGGTGATGTACATCTCATTAACAAAATAAATAGGGTAATGAAAATATATACAGTTGAGCAGATGAGTACAGTGCTGAGGGGAGGGGAAGGCAAGGGGGAGGAGCAGAGGGAAAGGGGGGAAAAGAGGGCTTAGCTGAGGAGAGGTGAAGGGGGGTCTAGGGGGAGCAGAGGGAGCAGAGGGAAAAGGGGAGCTCAGTCTGGGAAGGCCTCTTGGAGGAGGTGAGCTTTAAGTAGGGTTTTGAAGAGGGGAAGAGAATTAGTTTGGTGGAGGTGAGGAGGGAGGTCATTCCAGGACAGCGGTAGGACGTGGCCCAGGGGTCGACGGCGGGATAGGCGAGAACGGGGGACGGTGAGGAGGTGGGTGGCAGAAGAGCGGAGCGTGTGGGGTGGGCAGTAGAAAGAGATAAGGGAGGAGAGGTAGGAGGGGGCAAGGTGATGGAGAGCCTTGAAGCCTAGAGTGAGAAGTTTTTGATCCAGAATCTACCTCGATGAACTATCCTTCTTCCAGAAGTCCTTAATTCAGTACCTGGGCAGTTGGTGTGGTATTAGAGCTGTCCTCTTTGTAAGCCAATGACTATTTTCATTGTTGTGTAGTGCCCTGATATTCAATCAAGCTACGGTCATTTTCTTAGTATAAGTCTTTTTTCTGTTTGTTTTTCCATCACAGAGACTTCTGATCCTTGACTCCCTCCAATTTTCTAAAATTATCTTATTTGGTCTCCATAGTTAAACTACCTTCTCGACTCACAGATTGATATCATGTTTTCCCCAGTGAAGCCCAATATCCTATTATTGCAATTAATCCATCAATTAATCAACCAATCAATGGTATTTATTGAGTACTTATTTTGTGCAAAGCACTGTACTAAGCACTTTGGAGAGTACAATACAATAGAATTGTTAACACATTCCCTCCCCACTGCGTTGAGATCTAAAAGCCAAAGTCAATTCCAGTAATGATTTCCATCCCACTGAGTATTGCTGAGAACCCTCTCATGAGAAATAATGACTGCTTAGCAGCCCAGAACCCCTGAAGTCTGCTTGTCATGACACCAAGATGCTCTCCTTTGCCAAATGTTTTCTTTAAATGCACCTGATGAACAGGAAAATGGTTTCAAGAAAGTTCTCTTTCAATATCTGCCTGCTGGTGGAAAATACCCCAAGTAATGAGTCAGGTTAGGCCTGCCTTTTATTCATTTTGTTGCAACGAAAGGTCAGTGGCCGTTCTGTAACCAAAGACAAAGAACTGAGGATAAGCCAATCCCTGTATTTCCCTCTAGTTCCGCTTCCCTGGGTGATGCAGCACCGCATCCCTCTCTCTAGACCAACCCTTCCCCTCAAGTCCTATAGGTTCGTGCGCTGAACTGGCATATCACGTGCCACTCCGCCCCTCTTATTGCTTTCATTATCCCCTCATTATACGCCAAGCTCCTTCATTATCAGCTCTGGGTCATCCAGAGGATACTCTGTGGCTGAAGAAGTCTTCGGTAAGTGCAGGTGTTGGGTTTCAAAGCTACAGGCAACGGTCAGTGCTGCTAAGGTTGCTGATCATTTGAGTCTCAAGACAATGGTAGGTGGTGGAACCTGGCCTTGCCAGTCGCAGTTTTCTGGGTGGGAACTCAATACAAACTAATCAATATACACATTCAGGGTCACTAATACATATACATGAGCAGGGTTAAGGCTTGACTACACTGCCTTCACATCTACTCTGCCCAATCCAGCCTGTTGATTCCTATTCACTGGCCTCTTCACGCCCAAGGACCCAAGGACAATTCAAACATCTCCTCAGCGTTCCCCTACACACCGGACTCTACTCTCTAGGCCCCAAGGACAATTCAACCATCTTTCCTAATCCCTGGCCTTTTCACTCTCAATGACCCAAAGACAATTCAACCATTTCCATCTCCATCTCAACCAGCTTAAGTTGTTATTGCTGTCATTTACCTCAATCATTCATTCATTCATTCATTCAATAGTATTTATTGAGCATTTACTATGTGCAGAGCACTGTACTAAGTGCTCACCTACCCCACTATGACTCTTCAATCCACCCCCCCTCCTGCCAGCCCATCCAGTCTTCTTCTCCTACCTCACCTCCCCTGCCCCCTCCACCACCCAACTCCTCCCTTCCCCTTATGCCATTCCCACCCCTCCTTCCCCACCCCATCCCTGTCTTCCTGTCCCAAAGCCACCCTTCATCCCCATTCCCCTGCACAGGCCCCCACCTTTCATCCCCCTTTCCCTGCATGGCCCCCAGTGAACTCACTCCCATCCAACCCTTCCTCACCCTTTTTGTCGTCCCTGCCTCTCTCCTCCCCCCCACCATCCCTGTAATCTTGTTCCAGAGCCACCCTTTGTCCCCTACCCTTCACAATGGCCCCCATCAACTCACTCCCATCCAAATCCTCCCCACCCCTCTGCTGTTCCCTCCCCAACTACTCTTCACTACAGCTTCAGCCAAGTGGGGGCCTGTGGAACCCCTACTTCATCATGGGGAAGCTTCCCTTCATCCTTGACCTGTTCCTGTCACAGTCACTCCTCCTCGCCATCCCTGAAACCTGGCTCTCCCCACATGACATGGTCTCCCCTGTTGCTCTCTCCAGCGGAGGCCTCATCTTCTCCCACTACTCCAGATTCACTGGGAAAGAGGAGGAGTTGGCTTCCTTCTTGTGTCCCTATGATGTTCTCGCACCATTCCATTTCCCACATCTCTTTCTTGCCCTTCCTTTGAAGCCCATATCATCTGCCTCTGCCATGAACTCCAGATTCTAGTAGCTGTCATCTATTGCCCCCCAGGTGCCACCTCCAACTTCTTTAACCATTTTGATCCCTTTCTCACATTCCTTCTCTTTCTCCATACCCACTTTGATCCTTGGGGACTTCAATATCCACATAGTTGTTCCTGATGAACCCTCTGATACCCTCCTTTTATCACTCCTCAACTCCACCAACCCCACCTCCCCCACTCACCAACTTGGACATATACTCGATCTCATCATCTCTAACCACTGCACAATCTCTTCCTGACTCAAAGTAATGCTGTGAGTTCAAATAAGAGGAAAGATACACGAAAGTGCTCTATGAGTAATATAAAATGGCTCTAAAAGTTCACAGTGTTTTTAAATTCTCCACATCTGGTTTCCAGCAGCTAATTTTTGTGTGAGCACTCACGATGCTTGGCATTTTACAAGACTTGCCTCAGGTTTATAGAGCTTCAAGTTCTTTTCCTTTAGATGCAGCTTCCCCCTCACTCTCCAAGCCTGAATACTGCAGTTATTCACAGTGTTTCAAGAGAAATCTCCCCACACTTCCTGGCCTTTACTTATCCCAGCAGTCACTCTGCAATTGCTTTATGTAACTGGTGTACAGTTGCCTCTAGATACACAAATGGCTATCGAAACCCCTAAGTCTCCTTCATTACCTTTATCTTACATTGAAATGAGGGAGGAGAATAAAGTTTAGAGCTACAGAAGATGGACAGTATCTCTTCACTGACTGAAGACTGATTTTAAGAGTTGCTTTTGGGACCCAGCAATATCACTCAGGCTGTTTCTGCAGAGACCAACTATACAGCTTCACTGCACATTGCTTGTCTTAACTGCCAAATGAATTACACGTTTCTTCACAAGAGTGACTCTAGAGATAGGGAGCATTTATCGGGATTTATTGAAGGCAAATTTAATTTCAAATAAGCTTTTATCTTTCCTTTCACTGCAGCACACCTTGTAGGCTTTTTCGATGGACTTTGGGTTTGGTAACAAAAAGTCTCAGAAGATAATTTTAGAACCAATTGTAAATGATGAAAATGCGAGGTTTCTGCACATATGAATATGTATTACTTAATTGGGAAAAATTCACATTTCTTGAGCAGTCGTAGCAAAGCAGAATAAAATTACCCTGATTCTATATCACCCATTTATTTTGCCACAGTTCCTTTAGGTTCTGTGATATTTTCCTCAAGCTGGTTGTCAGAAAGCCTTAAGGTGCCCAGTGCTTTCTGTAGGTGACAGATGGATCTCTTAAAGGAAAAGTAGGCATAGATGAGTGAGAGGGCTTGATACTCCCGTGTACTAACATTAATTCCAGAAAATGGGTGAACAAACTAATCAACCTTCCTGGAGAGTCCCTGCATTTCTTTAAAAGCAGCATGGTGTAGTGGATAGAGCATGGGCTTGGGAGTCAGTAGGTTATGGGTTCTAATTCCAGCTCTGCTGCTTGTCTGTTGTGTGACTTTAGTCAAGTCACTTCACTTCTCTAGGCCTCAGTTACCTCATATGTGAAATGAGACTGTGAGCCCCAAGTGGGACAGGGACTGTGTCCAAACTGATTTGCTTGTATCCACCTCAGTGCTTAGTACAGTGGTTGAAACTTAGTAAGCACTTAATAAATACTATTATTATTATTATCAAAAATAATAATAATAAAACTAATGCTCTGCAGTCAAAGAGATCAAAGAATGTTGTTCTAAAATTTCATTCCCCAAAACACCTCCCCAAAAGGGAAGAATCAGCAGCTATTTCTTGTTCCTGTAACTTTTGTGGGGGATTCTGGAGGACAGAGATGATGAGATACTGCCCTTCCTTATACTAGTGCCCCAGATGATGAACTTTATATAATGTGCCAAGTGGAAGGATCATTAGGCTTACTGGATAAGTTCTCATGGTCAGGAGTGTCATCTTCCAATCCAAAGTACAAGACTATATCACTTTCTCTGGCAAAGACACCTCTGTTTGGGGCCAGATCGAACCACCAGTGGAAGAGTGATTCAATCCTAGTGTCACTGAGACTTCACTGTATTTCAAAAAATTCCAAAGCAGGGTATTGGATCTCCCGGGATAATCACTTCCAGGGTTTAGGCAACTTTCCAGTCATTAAGGTCTTTATATCTCAAATCTTAGCAATGATCCCTCCCTGCAATTTAAGTCCCTTTAGTAGCTTACTGTTTCAAGACCCTAAAGAGCGGCTGATGAACTTCCAAAAGCATTCAATTCACTTTACTATGAAGGTAACTCACAACTGGGGAAATTGGGGGATTAAGTTCTTCCCCCCAAGTAGGCCAGGAAATAGCAACTTATTTATGATGGCCACACTAACTCCGGAGACTCCCAAAGGAGTGGAGAGGTAAGGACCCCTGCCAGCCCCTTAGTGGTATTGGAGGCCCTAGGCCAACCACTGCAAATGCTTCCTGGTTGAGGGCCAAGCCTGGCCTAGGGCAGTAACTGAGCCAAATACGAGAGGGTTAACATGGCAAGGCGGAAGGGCAAGGCAAGCCCAAATAAGTGGCATCAAAGTAAGATGACCAGACACTTTGGATGGACAGGGTCAGTACCAAAGGGTCAGATAGAGGTAAGGGAGCAGAAAAAAGGGGTGAAGAGGAAAGGAGAAAGGAAGAAGAGGGAAAGGAGGAGAAGAAGGAGAGATAAGAGGAAAGGCAGAGGAAGGGAGGATGAGGCCTCACTATATGCTATTTTTTCTTTCTATTTGGGTCAGTCCACTCTAGGGTCCAGGCCAGGTATGGAAGCTGCCATACTCTGAGAGCCAGCACCCCACTCTTTCCAGGTTCCTAGGCCCTAGTATGAGAAGTTGTCACCTTTCTCCACTGTCAGCATGAGCTGCATCCTCCACACTTCACTGGGAACTGCCCTTCCTGCAACCTCAGATCCCTGCCCTCCCGTTAACTGAAATGTAGCACCTCAGCCCATCTTGTTTTTTCCTTTAGGATTTCTGCAACTCAAACATGAAAGACTGTAAACTTCTTGTGGGCAAGGAACATGTCTACCAACCTTGCTGTATTGTGCTTACACAAATCAATCAATCGATCCATTGTACTTACTGAGCACTTACTATGTGTATATAGTATTCTACTAAGCCCTTGCGAGAGTATACTGTGACAATATAGCAGACATATTCTCTGCTCACAATGAGTCTTGAGGGCAAGACAGGCATTAATATCAATAAAAAATTATTTATAGATATGTACCTAAGTGTTGTAGGGCTGAGGGAACAATGAATAAAGGCAGCAAATCAGGGCAACATAGGAGGAAGTGGGAGAAAAGGAAATGAGGCCTTAGTCAGGGAAGGCCTCCTGGAGGAGATGTGCCTTCATTAAGACTTTGAAAGTGGGGAGATAACTGTCTGTTGGCTATGAAGAAGGAGGCCATTCCAGGCCACAGGTATGATGTGAACCCTACTGAGAGCTCATCTCCTCCGGGAGGCCTTCCCAGCCAGAGCCCTCCCTTTCCCTCTGCTCCTCCTCCCCTCCCCATTCCCCTACTCCCTCCCTCTGTTCTTCCCCTTCCCCTCCCCACAGCACTTATGCATATTTGTATATATTATTTCTCTATTTGTGGGAGCAGGGTGGTTCAGTGGAAAGAGCCCGGGCTTGAGAGTCAGAGGTCATGGGTTCTAATCCTAGCTCTGCCACTTGTCAGCTGTGTGACCGTGGGCAAGTCACTTAACTTCTCTGTGCCTCAGTTCCCTCATCTGTAAAATGGGGATTAAGACTGTGAGCCCCATGTGGGACAACCTGATTACCCTGTATCTACCCCAGCGCTTAGAACAGTGCTCTCCACATAGTAAGTACTTAACAAATACCAACATTATTATTATTATTATTATTTATTTTGCTAATGATGTGTATATATCTATGATTCTTTTTATCTTGTTGATTCAGACACCAGACCACTCATTTTGTCTTGTTTTGTTTTGTTGTCTGTCTCCCCCGTTTAGACTGTGAGCCCATTGCTGGGCAAGGATTGCCTCTATCTGTTGCCAAATTGTACATTCCAAGTGCTTAGTACGTTGGTCTGCGCATAGTAAGTGCTCAATGAATATGAATGAATGGATGGATGGATGGATGGATGAATGAATGAATGAATGAATGAATGAATGAATGAATGAATGAATGAATGTGGGCAAGAGGTAGACAGCGAGATAGATGAGATCAAGGTACACCCTAGGTTGGCACCAGAGGAGTTAACTGTGCAACCTGGGTTTAGTAGGTGAGCAGTGAGGTTAGATGTGGGCAAGGTGATCAGTACTTTAAAACCGATGGTAAGGAGTTTCTGTTTGATGTGGAGGTGGATAGACATCCATTGGAGTTTCTTGAGGATTGGGGAAGCATGGCCCGAACATTTTTGTAGAAAAATGATCTAGGAAGCAGAGTGAAGTATGGATTAGAATGGAGAGAGACAGGAGGCATGGAGGTCAGCAAGGAAGCTGATATAGTGATGAAGACGGACTAGGATAAATGCATGGATTAACATGGTAGCGCTTTGGATGGAGAGGAAAGGCAGATCTTAGCCATACTGTGAAGGTTGAACTGACAGGATTTAGTGGTAGATTATATATGTGGGTTGAATGAAAGAGATGAGTCAAGGGTAATGCGAAGGTTACAAGCTTATGAGTCAGGAAGGATGGTGATGTCTACAGTGATGGAAAAGTTGCAAGGAGAACAGGGTTTGGGTGGGAAGAAAGGAAGATAAGGAGTTCTCTTTTGGACATGTTAAGTCCAAACTTTTAGTACAGTGCTCTGCACAGAGTAAGCACTCAATAAATATGATTGATCCAAAACAGGAAATAGGACAAACCCCAGTACTTTCTCTCTTTAATTAGGATATCTGGTCACCTAATTTGGGAGGTTTTGTGGTTTTGCTGGAGAAAGAAAGGTTTACAGCTAGTGTCTGGTTATCATAGTCTGGTCTGCCAGCCTCTGTCTCCCCTGACTGGAGCAGCTGACTCCCACACTATTCTCTTTACAGAATGGGTTTACAACTCCACTCCTGCCATTTTAAGAAGGCCTTGAGGAAACCTGGAACTTAGGTGATGGAGAAAGGAAGACTGACCCAGGGTGTGACTCAGTTGTTCAGTTCCGAAATGCACTATTTACTAAAGTCTGCCACATGCTGGGAATACAAGAAAAGTGGGCATTAATGGGTTAGGAGACTCAGAACCTGGATCCTTTTCCTGACCCAGTGAAAAGTGACTGTGAGGAGGAAAGAATCCAGATTAGCCACATAAAGACTTTTAAACATACCTAAGGCACCTGTACTTCTCTGAGCCCTGTACTCTCTGTACTCTCTTCAGAGACCAAGGTAGGTACGAGATTGGGCAGACCCAAGAAACAGCTGTGTAGATGGGGATGGAGGTGGAGAACTTTGAAGAAAGCATCCAGGAGTTCTAAACTTAATAGGAAAAAGCCATCTGGTCTACCCAGGGTAGCGTCCATTTTTCATTACAGAAACACTTGACTCCACTCTCCAGCGTCTCAATCAGACAGCTGAGATAATTAGGAACTGCTGGGAAAGGGCACAAATGGAAACAGCAGGTACTCACATTAGCTTTCATTTTTTTCACCTTTTGCCAAGAGAAGGGAGTGCTTCTGAGCAACACAGTATATAGTTTGTAGGCGCCTGAAATGTGGAATGAGAGAAGAGTTTTCTGTTCACTGAATGAACCCGAAGCAAAACAACTCTAAATCCATAATGCCCCTTAATGGGATTTTATCCTTCAAGTTTGGAAAAAGACATCTTATTCCTTTCCAGAAGGAACAATGGGAGTTGAGAGACAGAGCATTTGGAGAATTTCACAGGCAGACAACATGCAGGGAGCTGAAAACTTCCATCATGTTTAAAAAAGCTCCTAAAAAATGGAGTGGAAAACAGGGATCCTCCTCTCCCTAAGACAGTTATGGTTGGTTGGGGTGGGGAATGATGGTTCAAGGCCCACCTCCTCCAAGATGCTTCCCCTGATTGACTCCACCTACTCTTAAACCCACCAGCTCATACCTCTGTCTTAATTAATTATTCCAGTTATTTCTACATATTTATGTTGGTGGGTGGTGGGGCTTCCTTAAACTCACTGAGATCATTGGCAGCTGATCCATTAACACATACCTATAACCTCTAATTAGGGCTGTGGTCCCTAGTCCTAAAACAAGCTTCCGGGTCACATTACCACCCCCCGCCAAACCCCTTCACAGTTGCCTTCTCTGGTAAACTCAGGTGGAAAAAGTAGGTCAGGGTTTAAAACCTCAGGTACTTCTGGAATTCCTTGTCCCAGAAGTATAGTATGTCTTCCTACTTAGACTATGGACCCCGTGTAGGACAGGGACTCTGTCAATCCTGATTAACTCGTATCTCCCCCAGTGCTTAGAACAGTGTTTGACATTAGTAAGCACTTAATAACTAAAATAATGATAATAATATGCTCTAAGCAGGCTCTCAGTACTGAGTCCATATGACTGAGCTTTCTCAGAGCCCTGCCAAACTAAATATTAAGTGGGAAAGGGCCACCCACAGCCCCTTGTGAACCAGAGACTCCTGAAGCACTGGAGACAAGTCCCCTATCATGAGTAAGGCACTCTCCAAGCTCGTGGAATCTTGGAACCAATGCATCTGCTATAGATATGCCCGCCTTATAACTCGGAGGGCTAGACCAGCAATTTAGCCAGAGTACTGTCTTCTAGCTTCTGTCTCTGTGACATCTTTGTCCATGCACCATGCTTAGAACTAGCAGAAAAAGGACCTTGAACACAATGCCATCTCTATCATTCTTAGACTGGTGCATTCCAGTTGCCACAGAATTATTTTCTGCCTGGATTGGCAGAAGGATGTCCTAGATGATCTTCTAAGGTCCCTGCCAGCCAATTCTGAAGGAGTGGCTTCCAATGTAGACAATCACTTACACACACACACACGCACACAAACACGCATGCACGCACACACAACTCTTCCTGGTTTCCTTAGCCTTGCTTTTTATTTCTCCTTAGTGGATAATCCAAAAGCTCTGAAAACTGAAGCTCTGCTGCACTTCAAAACCAGATTGCTTCTTGACCCTTCATGATTACAGTTCTAGTGGGACCCACTGGCACTGCACAGAAATGGAAAACAATCAGGACACCTCCACTCACAATGAGTAATTGATGGGTGGACCCTGAAAGAGCGCGAGTCCACACCTTCCATTAAGGGTGTATGGACTGGGGAGGAGAGGAGGAGGACTCCTATCGCCTTGGGAAATTAACTTAAAGATGAGATCTGGCAGCCCTTTAAACTGCCGTTTGTTAAAGCACTGACATATGAAGAGATGGACTCTTTCTAATTCTGTTTACTAACCAATTTTCAATGGATTGATATGAACCCTATGTTATTTCCTCCTGGGCACTGATGACTCTTCAGATTTTCAGCCAGAGGAACTTTAGTAGGACTAGGAGTAGTTGTCGTATTTATAAGAGTCTACCTGGTGCAGTACATTATACTAGGCATCATCATTATCATCATCATTGATATTTATTGAGCACTTATGATGTACAGAGCCCTCTACTAAGCACAAGGGAGAGTATGATCAACAGAGTTGCTAGACATGTTCCCTACCTACAATGAGCTTACAGTCTTAGAGGGACTTGGGAAATACAGAATACTGAAGTGACACATTCCATATTCAGCAGACTGGGCAAAGTCCCTGTTGTCAGCACAGGAGCAGGGCTAACTGGAGTTGGGACATTGAGGTTGCATGCAGGGGGTAGGAGAGAGGGGACTTCCTGAGATTGGTGATTCCTGGGTAAGAGCTCTAGGGGTCAGTTTTAATGATGGGGTGGAGGTGTAGATAGCCTGTATCTCCTTTCCCTGCTCCCCCAACTAGACAAAGGGCAGATTGCTCTGGGAACCACCAGGGTGACACTGGATCCTGCAGATTTCCTCCCCGTGAGGGCTCCAGCAGAGAATGACCCTGATCTGGAGATCAAGCCTCCACCCAACAGACCCCAGTAAGAACCTTGCCTACCTGTTTTCCAAACACAGATGACCATTGGGTTTGGCCTCAATTTGGTGATGAATCCCCAAAGTGGAGATGGAACCAAGCACAGTTTGAGTGAGTTCATGCCCAGTTCTGACCTGGGATTCACTTGGGATTCTTCACCCACATCTTATTGTTCAACTGTAAATGCTGACTATAGAAACAGGGAGCCCCATCCTACACCCCAGTGCTACTGGTTGGACAAAAACTCTTCTGAGATGGTTATCTATTTATCTGGCACTTGATTTTGGAATATGCCTACCAACTCTGTTGTTCTGTAATGTCCTAAACACTTAGTACAGTGCTTTGCACACATTGTGTTCAATAAATATGATCAGTTGATTGGCTGATTGGAGGAAAAAAGTGTTGGGATGGAATACCACCATGCTCAGAAAGAGTAGGCATTGTTAAGCGGGCACTTAAATGTCCAGAGATTGTCCAATTCTGAGCAGCGGCCAAACCCAAGCAGTCTGTAAAACCCTGAAGCCCATGATCTGTCAAGAGAGAAAGGACCTCTCTTTGGCTGAAGCAGACAGGCTAAACAGGTATTTGGACTTGACTGAAGACAAGAACCATTCTGAATAGCAAGCTTATTTGGCTATTGCAATCCAGCAGTTTAACAGCCACCAAGTTCAGTGAAAGAGGAAGCCTTTTATCTTCTTTGTAAATTAAGCTCTCGGAATCAGAAGCTAAGGAGCACTAATGAGGATCCAGAGGAATAGGAATGCTGAACTACATCCAGGGGACTATTGGGATTCACCAATTTCAAACAGCAAAATGTAGCCAACATAAATTCTAAGTTTAACCATTGCATTGAGCAGGGGAACAGAGACACAAGGGAGAAGGGAGAATGTCAGAGTGAGCTCCGGGCATGGGGAATTGAAGGTTGGGAAATGGAAAGAGATGGAGGGGGAGGAAAGGCAAAGACATTACACCATAAAACTGTCTGCTCCCTACCTCTGCCAGTTTCCTTCCCCTCCTCACACTCCCACAGTGGGAAATTTTGCTTCAAACTGTTTTCGAGTTCCAGGCTGGTCTGAGATAAGGGTGGGTCAAAATAGACACTCATTGCTTGGTTGGACTGAAGCTTCAGGTGGTTAAAAGTATTACCTCTTGGGGAAAGAGTGTGGAGTTGGGAGTTAGTAGGCCTAGATCCACCCCAGCTCACTGTAAGACCTTAAGCAAGTCACCTCAGTTCTTTGGGCTTCAGTTTCTTCATCTATAAAATGGGAATAATAAAATTGCTCCTCACGGGGATGTTGTGGGGATAAAATGATACAAATGATATGAATGCCCTTAGGGAACATAAAAACCCTCACACAAATTCAAGGTACTATTATCAGCACTTAGAATTCAAGTTCACTTCAGCTCCTTCCTTTTCTTTCCCAGTCCAAGGGCAAATATCTCTCCTCTCCCCCATATACCATGGGAGTCACTTGCATTGTGACTCTGCAGAACTTTTCCTGGAACATTGCAAATTTCAAGGAGATGAAAAAGGAAAGGGTCTCTGAATAAAGAAAGTCCATGAGGAATGAGGGAGAGAGGTTTGTAAGATGGAGCTTAAGGTCCTTGGAGCTGCCAGACTAGGGCACAATCTAGGTGGGCAGCTACGTTTGCTAAGCCTTACCCTCTTTCCCCAAGGTCAGTGAGGAGGGCAGGTCTCCGGTGCCTACCCCTATTTCGGGTTCTTCTTGCATCCTGACAGAGTCCCATTCTTCTGTTCCTTTTTCTCCGACAAGACCAGATCCTTTCCCAAAGAAGCATATTCACTTTTGGCTGGGTGCCCTACACTGGAGGCACATAAACTGGAAGCAGGAGGCCCAAGAGAAGAGAGCGGGACAATAAAAGTTAAAAACAGCAAAAGGCAAAGTCAGCGCACAATCAGAAGGATGGATGCTATGCTCAAGTAGCAACATATGCCAAAAATGACCTACTCTCTCCCTCTGAGTGTGGATTCAAAGTTTTGTAAATAGGTTTCATAAAACATATTTCTGGCTTGGTGAAGGCACCAGGCTTGCTGCAATTGCTGTTTAACTGATGGTGCTTAGGATGATGTATGAATTTAAAAGAGGCAAAGTCAAAGCACATCGCCCATTTATTTTGGTATTATTATTCATGAAGCCCATTCAGAGCTCAATTCTGAGGACATTTGTAAGCTGTTTCCAAAGACCTGGGACCCCTACTGTAATAAACAAGTCATTTAGATGGGGAAAATGAAAAACCTGCTCTGTCTGTGAGATGAAGACGTTACATGCATGAGCAGAGAAGGAGTGATGAAATGGGATTAGGGTAACCTAAACGCAAGGTTAAAATACGTGAAATTTACTGAGCGATGAAGAGAGCAAAACATCAAACAAATGCAAATAGCAATTGGAAAAGCCTGGGAAACACTGCTATTCAATAAGGAAACAGCATTGGGACTTGCAGGCAGACTCTGCTTTCTCTCTTCATGCTTTTGTCACGGCATACAGCTCAGATGTAATCGCTGCCCTTATTACAAGCTTCTATTCTCCTAGAAGCAAAGCAGACTAGGCACTGAACTAGATTTGTTTCTCACAGTGTTCGTGCAATAGAAATGCTGGGTTAGCACACCATTGAGTCTCATAAGTGTTACAGGAACTGCTATTACAGCCTTGGAAATAGTCACTCACCATCTCCAGAGGGGAAAAGAGTTTCTGCCAGATATGTAAAAATTATTGCTCATTTCATTCATTTTGTGGGCACTCTACTTTCCCAGGTGACAGATGGCCAAACTGAGGCTTGTTCTGTGAGGCTTCGGGTGAAAAGCCAGGCATCGTAGGCTTCATGGTTCTATTAGGAGTGAAAATAAACTGGAATGGGTCACAACAAAAATTCCTGGAATGACCATCATTTAATCAATCTATAGTATTTATTGATTGCTTACTCCTCCTTTTTCTCCACTCAAGACAGATACACACACACACACACACACACACACACACACACACACACACACCCCTAGACCACTTAATCTGCTGCTCTAGGACACAATTATATGCTTGGTTTACAGCCCTTCAGTTCATGAGGCTTGGACACCCTTGGTATATAGCCTTGACACCAGAATTTTGAAACCATTCCATGAGGTTCGGACACTTTTTTGTTTAATAGGATTTGTGAAGTGCTTACTATGTGCCAAGCACTGTACTAAACACTGGGGTAGATACAAGATAATCAAGTTGGACACAGTCCCTGTCCCACATGGGGCTCACAGTCTAAAAACTGTAAGTAGAACTCCTCATCTTCCCAATCAAACCCTGTCCTCCCCATGACTTTTCCATTACTGTGGACAAAACCACAATTCTCCCTACCCCGCCAGCCCAAAACCTTGGCATTATCCTCAGCTCATCTCTCTTTCAACCTACATATTCAATATGTCACCAAATCCTGTCAGTTCTACTTCACGACATTTCTAAAGTCCACCCTTTCCCCTCCATCCAAACTGCTACTATGCTGGTCTAAGCACTTATCCTATCCTGTCTCATTTGCTGAATCTGACTCCCTACTACTCTCCCTGCCTTCTCTTTCTCCCCACCCTAATCCTTACTTCACTCTACTGCCTAGATCATTTTGCTAAAAAAAAAAAAAGCCCAGTCCACATCTGCCCACTTCTCAAGAACCTCCTTTGGTTGCCCAACCACTTCTACATTAATCAGAAACTCTTTACCATCAGGTTTAAAGCACTCAATAAGCTTTCCCCCTCCTACCTTGCCTCACTGATTTCCCATTACAGCCCAGGTTGCACCCATTGCTCTTCAGAGCACCAGGTTTGCTCACTGTGCCCTGATTTTGTCTATCTCACTGCTGACTCTTTTCCCACATCCTCCTTCTGCCCTGAAACCTCTTCCCTCTCCATCTATGACAGACCACCACTCTCTCCACCTTCAAAGTCTCACCTCTCTCCTAAGAGACCTTCTACGATTAAGCCCTCTTCTCCCCAACTCCCTCTCCCTTCTGTGTCATGTTATACTTGAATCTATGCCCTTTGGATACTTGACAGTCACTCCACCCTCAGCCCCCAGCACTTATGCACATATCTGTAACATTTATATTAATGTCTGTCCTCCTGTAGACAGTTATGGACAGGAAGCATATCTCCCAACTCTGTTGTATTGTACTCTCCCTAGCACTTAATACAGTGCTCTGCACATAGTAAGTGTTCAATACATACTACTGACTGATTGCTTGACACATTCAATTTGAATTGTTGGTGGGACATCCAAGCGACCTATCTTGAAGGCTGGAGGAAAAACAAGAAGGCAGAGAAGGAGAAAGATCTGAGCTGGAGAGGTAGATTGAGGAATCATCAGCACAGATTTGGAAGCTGAAGCTGTGGGAGAAATAATTCTCCAAGAGAGCAAGAGAGAGGGAGTAGAGGGAGAATAGAAGCGAAGTTGGAACTGAGCCCTGAGGGACTACCACAGTAATGGGGGGAGATGCAGAAGAGGTTTGTTCCAATTTGTACATTCCAAGTACTTAGTACAGTGCTCTGCACATAGTAAGTGCTCAATAAATACTACTGAATGAAAAAGAGGTGTCAGTAAAAAAGACTGAGAAAGATCAGCCAGTGAGTTTAAGAGGACTACCAGGGGAAGACGGTGTCCGTGTAGCCAAGGTTACATAATGTTTCCAGCAGAAGGGACTGGTCCAGGGCTGAAAGCAGGATTAGGATAAGGTAGAGTCTATTTGTTTTGACAAGAAGGAGATCACTAATAATCTTGGAGAGGGTAATTTCACTGGAGTGGAGGGGCTGAATCCAGATTTCAGGGAGTAGGGGGAGGAATAGGAGCCTCAAGAGGGTCAGGAACTATGTCTGACAACTATACCTACGCCAGCGCTTAGGAACAGTTTTTGACACTTAAAAAGTGCTTAACAAATACCATTAAAAATAAAAAAGTAGGGCCCACACATAGTTCCTCCTCTTCCTACCAGCCATATCATCCAATTTGATGCCGGCCTAACACCTGCTCCCCCGTGCGTGTCCGTACTGCTGAGATGGATAGATAAGTCTGCCCCGTTGGGCCTAGTACTGGCAGCAGAATTCTCCAGTCTGGGAGTTGCTTCCATTCCTGACTGCTAGTAGCCCTGGGGGATTTATTTTTTGTTTGTTTAAATAAAGAGAATTTAGAAGAGAAGAGAAGAGAAGTCATCTCTTCTCCCTGGCTGCCCAAAACCAGGATCAGAGAGAGGGTTCAGGGTTTGGTGAGGAGCTACAGATGCTTTCCTGCTTTCCTCACTCTGGCTGCCGGTTAGGAGCCCACACTGACAAGTGGGGAGATGGACCGTGAGTGTCTGTGAAGTGCTTAGTACAGAGCTCCATCCAGAGTAAGCACTCAGGAAATGCTCTTGATTAATTGATTTACTGAGAATTAACCTGGTTATCTAGAAGCCCAAGGAGGGACCAGAGCAAGGTCTTATATATACCCAAAGGGAGAGCATGATTACCTCCTTCCAGAGTCAAGCCCCAAAACCATAAACTACCCACTTTCTGACACATTAGCCAGGGGGACAGTATACCCGCACCTGTCCAACCATCAACAATAGTGATTTTCTGACAGATGCCGCAAATGTCACCTTCAGAAAGTGTTGCTCAGGAGAAGAATGAGTTGAAAATGGAATCGAGATTTGCATGTTAACAGGCTCTGGCTCTCACACAGGAGAATTCTTTGAGGGAGGGAGGCATGAGTGAAAGGAGACATGACAATAAAAAAAGGGCTAAGGGTAATGAAGAACAATTGTGTGATAGCGGCAAAGGGAGGCACGCCAGATTGCACAAACCTAAGCAGTTGGTGGTTACTTTCCAGGGACTGTAGAGCCCAGTTCCTGGCAGGCAGAAACATCAAGCCCGGCGAGGTGAGATGTGAAGTGAAAAGCACTTGGCTAAGTCAGAGTCCCTAAGGTTAACTGGAAAGACTTCCACATGTTGACTTTGGGGCTGAAGAAGGCTGGAATGCCTCCAGGGTATGCCCTGAAAACTGGCAGGGAATGGAGTATGACCAAGACCCTGGCACAAGGTGAGAGATCAACTCAGGCTCCACAGGGTCCCTGGAGTGAATCTGTTCTAATAATAATAATAATGTTGGTATTTGTTAAGCGCTTACTATGTGCCGAGCACTGTTCTAAGCGCTGGGGTAGACACAGGGGAATCAGGTTGTCCCACGTGGGGCTCACAGTCTTCATCCCCATTTTACAGATGAGGGAACTGAGGCACAGAGAAGTTAAGTGACTTGCCCACAGTCACACAGCTGACAAGTGGCAGAGCTGAGATTCAAACCCATGACCTCTGACTCCAAAGCCCGTGCTCTTTCCACTGAGCCATGCTGCTTCTCTATTATTATGGTATTTGTTAAGCGCTCACTACGTGCCAAGCACTGTCTTAAGCGCTGGGGTAGGTACAGAGTAATCAGGTTGTCCCATGTGGGGCTCACACTTTTAATCCCCATTTTACAGATGAGGTCACTGAGGCACAGAGAGTTTAAGTGACTTGCCCACAGTCACACAGCTGACAAGCGGCAGAGCCGGGATTCAAACCCATGACCTCTGGCTCCCAAACCCGGGCTCTTTCCACTAAGCCACACTTCTACTCGGTCCCCTGTTAGGGCCAGTACGTTCCTAAGTCTGTCCGGTTCACAGAAAACTAATTGTAAGCTCCTGAGGGCAGGGATCATGTCTACCAACTCTGCTGTATTGTTGTCTCTTGAGTGCTTAGTACATTCATTCATTCATTTAATCATATTTATTGAGCGCTTACCCTGTGCAGAGCACTGAACTAAGCACTTGGAAAGTACAGTTCAGCAATAGAGACAACCCCTGCTCACTCTGGGCTTACAGTCTAGAAGGTCATCAAGAGTGGGTAGAATGGGTATGGAGGCTAGGTGGAGTGTGATGTGCTGAGAGAGATGGATGGGCTTGAGAGAGCAGAGGTCTCTGTGGGGGAATAGTACAGATTTACAGGGAAGAGGAGCGTGGGAGAGGAGGCAAGTGAGAAGGCTGTGGTCAGAGAGAGGGATTTCAGAGTTGGTGAGGGTGGAGATTGTTCAGCAGTTAGAGATGATGAGATCGAGTGTATGTCCAACTTGGTAGGTGGGGGAGGTGGGGTGAAGCAGGAGGTCAGCAGAGTTGAGAAGTAATAGAAGGCAGGCGACAAAGGGGTCACCGAGCTCTGCACACAATTAATGCTCAAAAAATACCCTTGACTGATGTGGAGTGGGTGGTTATCTGTCCAGCTTTTCCTAGACAGCCTAATATTCAGCTGTCCGCCCCCTGCCCAGGACTTATATACTTTAAATGCACACCCTCCCCAGACTTTGGTTCCTGAAGCTGAGATCTGTGGCTCAACACAAATGTCCTCACTGTTCACAGGGGACTGGAAGAGAAATCCAGTTACTCTGGAAGAAAGCAGGTAATCAGCTCAGCAATGGTAGAGTTCTGCCAACTTCTAAAAACGAACTTGGCCTGACCACCTATGACATTATCATGTTATGTGATGTGACCAGCATAACAATCATAACCTAAAGTACGTCTATAACTTCTGGATTGACAAAGGGGTGTCTGGTACTTGCAGTGGTCACCCTAACTATAGAACTGTGAGGGAGTCAGCTTGTTCACTCACAGGCAAGGAGGATGAGTTAGACTCCCTGCTATTTGTAACTACTGTTCTGTTGTTAAGATTATTAATGAGGTTGTTGGTTTTTGCCACTATTTCTGAGATCACCATTTCCCTGTACATGCAAGTAACCAGAAACCTATTTAATTTGCAGAGCCCTTTCAAAGGAGTTTCCAATTTGAAACTAATGGTGATTTAACTATGAAATGACCACGGAGTCTTAACCATGGGGCAATAGTTCTGAAAGGGGACAGAGCGAGGCAGATTTGTGGATAGAGCACGGGCCTGGGAGTCAGAAGGATCTGGGTTCTAAACCTGGTTCTGCCACATGTCTGCTGTGTGACTTTGGACAAGTCACTTAACTTCTCCGTGCCTCAGTTACCTCATCTGTAAAATGGGGATTGAGTGTTAGCCCCATGTGGGGCAGGAACTAATCTGAGTAACTTGTATCTACGCCAGGGCTTAGAACAGTGCTTGGCACATACAAAGTGCTTAACAAATACCATTATTATTATTCTTATTATCATGAGATAATATCATTATCATTAGTCAACTGGCCATATGAGTCAAGCAATCCTAGTTCTTCGTCGCCGAAGTCTCACTACTCTTCCATAGGCCTGTCATAATAATAATGTTGGTATTTGTTAAGCGCTTACTATGTGCGCTGGGGTAGATACAGGGGAATCAGGTTGTCCCACGTGAGGCTTACAGTTAATCCCCATTTTACAGATGAGGGAACTGAGGTCCAGAGAAGTGAAGTGACTTGCCCACAGTCACACAGCTGCCAAGTGGCAGAGCCGGGATTCAAACCCCTGACCTCTGACTCCGAAGCCCAGGCTCTTTCCACTGAGCCACGCCGCTTCCCATACTGTCATGGAGTATCAATCAATCGATCATATTTATTTAGTGCTTACTGTGTGAGTTCTGTGAGTTCTCTGTACTAAGTTCTGGACAGAGAACAATATAAAAGAATTAGTAGACACATTCCCTCCCCACGAGGAGTTTACAATCTAGGGGGGAGACAGACATTAAAATAAATTACAGGTATGGATGGATTCATTCATTCAATCGTGTTTATTGAGAGCTTACTGTGTGCACAGTAAGCATTTGATATAAGAGCTGTAGAGCTGAGGGTGGGGTGAATATAAAGTGCTTAAAGGGTACTAATCCAAATGCAAGGGCATTGAGAAAGGAAGAGGGAGTAGGTGACTCTTTTTGCCCACTGTGAATAATCCGGTGTTCTTCCTCCACCCCTTCTTCTGCCTTTTGGCCATTTCTCTGCTTGTGAATGCCTCCCATTGAGGGTGAGCTCGCGCAGAGAAAGGAAGGGAATCCCCAGTCAGACCCCCTGGGCCTGTTGTTAGCAGCTCTGGTCAGAGGTGTGGAAGGCCAGTTGGCTAAAATGCATGGCTAAAATGAGGCTGTTGCATTTTTTCTGCGGAGTTTGACTTTCTACATACTTCCTGATCATCATTAACCAATTCCCTTACGACCACAGGTAACTGAGAGTTATCCCTTTGTCTGATGAGATCTTTGTAAACCCAGAGCTGGTGATGACCAAGCAAAATCTAGGACTGTCCTCCTTCAGTGAGCATCTTTCAGTTTCTATCCTTTTATTTGACCCAAACAATCCTGGATCTGATTTACTTGGAAATACCATTTGATTCGAATCTGTCTCAACCAGGCAATAACAAACTGTTTTTGATGTTGGGTTCTCTCCAGAGGGGCTATGGGGAAGTGGGCATGGAGCATGGTAATTCTGGGATGTCCAGCTGTCTGTCACAGTTCAGAAACCAGGACAGTTCCTTCAATTTCCTATCCAGGATGCCCCCAGATGAACCTATGAAGAGAGAAGTCAGTCCCTTCACTCACCTGCCCCTTCAGAGCTCTGTTCCCTGGTAGGGCTGGGGCTAAGGGTGCAGGTGTGGCTAGTATAAGTGGATCCAGGGGATGTCATGGGATGGATTTGTACTAAATGTAACACTTTGGCAGGTTCATCTGAAGTTTGCTGACTGATACTATTCCTCATTTTTCATTTGTTCTGTTAATATAACATTTTTATTCACCTGCTGTTGCCAGTGACACACAACCAGCATTGCAACTATCTACTCACCCCAGGAAAGGAACTCACAAAAGCCAAGTAGGTTAAACAATACACTTCCACCCATTCTAATGGAAATGCAAGGCCTGATTCAGGAAACTGGAAGCTACTTCCTCCCACTCTTGGGTGCATACTGCAGACTGTTTCCCATTCTGCTGTAGAGGAACAAAGAGGCAAGGGAGTAGGTAAAATGAGTCAAGCTTCAGCCTACTCTCATCCTTGTGTTAGCTTTAAAAAGGGGACAGTCGGGGCATGATGGAGAGAGCTCAGGGGTATTTTGGGGTGAAGATTTATGGCTCTGTCCCCTCACAAACAGAGAGAGGCCCTTGCTGTTCCTTCCCTGGATTCCACAGACAGTGACTCTCCCCTGCTTCAAAACCTTATTAATAGTAATAAGGACGGTATTTGTTAAGCACTTACTATGGGCCAAGCACTGTTCCAAGCACTGCCATTGTTCTCATCTGTCCATCTCCCCCGATTAGACTGTAAGCCCGTCAAACGGCAGGGACTGTCTCTATCTGTTGCCGACTTGTTCATTCCAAGCGCTTAGTACAGTGCTCTGCACATAGTAAGCGCTCAATAAATACTATTGAATGAATGAATTAAACAATAGCCAATTCAAATGACTTTATTCTCTGGGAGGAAAGGCTGAAGTAAAACATTTCTGAAGCCCGGAAATAAGTTTTCAAGGCTCCAACTGACCAACCTAGCACCAGGAACCCTTCCCCTTTCCCTTGAAATCTAGCCTCTTCTGGACTGGAGAGATCTTAGACTGTAGGCTCGTTGTGGGCAAGGAATGTGTCTGTTATATTATTACATTGTACTCTCCCAAGTGCTTAGTACTCTTCACACAGTAAGCACTCAATAATTACAATTGACCAATTGGAGTGAAGCTTCCCACTGAATTCAGAATCAGGCAATTCAGAAGGGGATATAGCTGGCTAATTCTATTCCCCCATCTGAGAATGTGGCCTGTCTCTAAACAATTCACTCTTGCCTGGTTCAATATCAGGGAGCTTATCTCAGTTTTCTCATTCGCTTCTTTCCTCTTCTCTCTCTTTCTTCCTCTTCTTTTCCTGTCATCTATAATTCTCTCTACCACTCTCCTTGTTTTTAGTCATCCTCACTAATGAGGCCTAGTGGAAAGTGTGCCTGGGAGTCAGAGGACCTAGGTTCTAATTCCAGGAGCTCTACCAGTTGCCTGCTCTGTTACCTTGGGCAAGTCACTTATCTTCTCTGTGTTTCAGTTTCCTCAACTGTAAAATGGCGATTCAATTCCTTTTCTCCCTCCTACATACACTGTGAGCCCCATGTGGGACAGGGACTGTGTCCAACCTGATTATATTTATCTATCCCAGTGCTTGATTCAGAGTAAGTGCTTAACAAATACTGTAATTATTATTTATTATAACCATGAACACTTATGTGGCTATATCTGCCAGTCCCTTCTCTTTTTTACTTGTCTCTGCTGCCTATGCTCTCTTTCCTCCGTCTCTCATTCTCATCTTCCGTCTGCCTCTGTTTTTCTTATCTCTTTCCATGTCTCTTTCTCTCTGTTTCTGTTTTTCTCTTTGTCTCTTTCCTGTCTCCCTGGTCCAGCCTCCCCCACCTACCAGTGAGAAATCTGAACCGCTGAGGTGACTTCCAAGCCACATCAATCACCTCCAGTGCTGTGCTGCTTAGGCTTTTGGGAAGCTTCTGCCTCCAGGATGTTGCTTCCCCAAGCTGCAGCTGTAAAGAGCTTGTTCTTTTATAAATTAGGAAATGAAAACCCATTTCCCTAAATGGAAGAGAGGTCCGGATACTGTAATGTCAACGAGTGGCTCATCATCCCCCGCCTCCCCCTCCTTTCTCCTCTGCTCACGCCCTCCATGCAACTCAATTGGCTTATTTAACTACCCAAAAGCATCTCTGACTAGAGAACACTGAGCTCTGAAGTCTCCGCCAACTCTCAGAGGAAGGAGATGGCACAGCAGAGCTTGCATTTGATATTTCTTTTAAATGGTCGATGGGGAAGAATCCGAGGGAGGGAAAGCTTGGCATCCACAGCAATGACAAAAAGATTGAAAATTTTGGGTTTTCATTCATTTTCCCTAATCAAGGGATGACATTCTCCCACCCATGTTCTATCCCCACCTGGTTTGCCCCCCAACTTCATAATAAATCCTGCAGATTTGGTGGAAAAGACAGTAAAGGTGACTAAGAGCTACAGGAGTGGAGTCCTGTCAGAAACAATGAGGATAAAGGCCCCTAAATTAAATTAAAAGTTGGACAAGATGAGGATATGAAAGGAGAGCCCAAGGCCAATCATATGAAGGGAATGGTTGAAAACTCAGTTCTTAGGGGTCAATCAGCACCACCAGGTCCTCTTCAGTGGAAAGAGAAAGGGTCTAGCTCTGAAATGGCAGCAAGGGTAAAGCATGGCAGCAGTGGTATTTGAGAAGCAGCATGGCTTAGTGGAAAGAGCATGGGCTTGGGAGTCAGAGGTCATGGGTTCTAATCCTGCTCTGCCATTTGTCAGCTGTGTGACTTTGGGCACAACTTTTAAGAAATGATGCATGAAAGAGAATGCTCAGCATGTAATGAGATTGCAAAGTTAAATTAGATCAGGGTAATAATAATAATGACATTTGTTAGGCGCTTACTTTGTGGCAAGCACTGTTCTAAGTGCTGGGGTATACACAAGGTAATCAGGTTGTCCCACGTGGGGCTCACAGTCTTAATCCCCATTTTACAGATGAGGTAACTGAGGCACAGAGAAGTTAAGTGACTTGCCCAGAGTCAAACAACTGACAAGTGGTGGAGCTGGGATTAGACCCCATGACCTCTGACTCCCAAACCTGTGTTCTTTCCACTAAGCCATGTTGCTTCTAGAATTCTTATACCCAATTCTCTGGTGTACACAACCAAATATTTCCTAATTTCTTAAAAGTTGCTGGTAATAATAATGTTGGTATTTGTTAAGTGCCTACTGTGTGCAAAGCACTGTTCTAAGCGCTGGGATAGATACAAGGTGATCAGGTTGTCCCTCATGGGGCTCACAGTCTTCATCCCCATTTTACAGATGAGGTAACTGAGGCCCAGAGAAGTGAAGTGACTTGCCCAAAGTCACACAGCTGACAAGTGGCGGAGCCGGGATTAGAACCCATGACCTCTGAGTCCCAAGCCCGGGCTCTTTCCATTGAGCCACGCTGTACCACGTGTGATCCAGGTGTTGCTGTAGAACGATGAGAAAAGAGTGTTGTTACATAGAGCTTGAAACTATGCAAAGGAAGCGGGGGCTAGATTTAGAGTGGCCATTTGTAGCTCACTAAAATGCAGGACATCACTGTGCCTTCCCTCATTCTCCACATTTTTATATTTGCTTTTTTCCTCACAAATCACCTGTAATTTCAGTGGTTTGGGAGCTTCCAACTGTCTCTCAGCTAATAATAATAATAGCAAATAAAACAATTGCACCTGGAGAGTTTCCAGGACTCTACTAGTTTTGACTATGTCAGGGAGAGTCCAACAGAGGCATATCCATTCCAATTCTAGCTTGAGTAGTGGCTAGCGAGTGGAAGGCAAACTCACCTGTGCTGGGCAGCAGCGGCATGGGAGAGAGTCAAGGGCGGAGACTCAAGTTGACTGCGCCGAAGGAGGCAAAACACCACTTCTGTATTTTTACCAAGAAAACTCTATGGATCCACCCCCAGAACAATTGCAGATGGAGGTGGGGCATTCTGAGAGGGATATGTCCATGGTGTCCCTATGGGTTGGAGACAACTAGACAGCATAAGACAAGACAAGACCCAATTCTTGAGCCATTTCCTTTCTCCCTGCTTTGTCTTCCTAAAAAAGCCCTGACTTTGAACTGCCTCCAAATAAAGTAGCTGAATGTTTTCTCAACACAACCCAGCTCCTCCAGCTAATTCAGTCCCCTCCTTCAGGCACCTCAATAAGACGGTATGCTAATGAACTGGAAAGTTATTAAGGAAAGAAGTTCTTGGGTTGTGTACACTTTGTAATTATTGACCACCATGACTAATTTTCCCCAAGCAACCCAGCACAAAAATTGACTTAGGTTTATGAGTAGTGTTGTGTCTCTGAACGGGAAAGAACCCAGGTTTTTGATGGGAGCTATGACAGAGTTCAGTTCCCAAGAAGCCATGTTTCATTTTTCAGCCATATTGCATAAAGCTATCAAGAGAAACATTGCAGGACCCTGCAAGGGAGCAAGGGAGTCTGAAAAAGTGCAATCGATAGTCTTTTCATATTAATCCAAGCATAGATCTCCCAACATCTACTATGATGCTGACTTTATAGCAAACATAAAGCAGCTATGAAAAGTCCAAATGCACTTTCACTTTTTTGTTACCAAACTAAATAATGATAATAAAAATAATAGTATAATTGTGTGATTTGTTAAGTGCTTACTATGAGCAAAGTACTGTACTAAGTGCTGGGGTAGATATAAGATAGGTCTCACATGGGACTCACAATCTAAATAGGAGGGAGTTCTTCTTTCAACAGCATCTTGCTTTGAAACCAGCTAAAACCAAAATTGTCATGCTAAATGTCTGCTTGATGCCTAGTTACAGTGGCCACTGATTGCACTGGATAATACCAGATCTTCCTTTCCCTAACTAGAAATAAAAGCCACACCGTGCCTGCATTTATGTAGGTTGGATGATGTAACATTATGGAGTCATAAAGAATCTAACAAAGGCTATTTACAGAAACGAGCGAGGTTTGGACCACGCATCTGCAAGGGACCCCTGACCTTCTCCCTTGTGCCAGAGCATAAGAGATCCCTGTAAAAATAGGTCCTCATAACAAGCCCCAGGACCCAAAGGCAAGAGATGAGGCGGAAGGAATCTATGCGCTTAAAATAAAACTTCCAGACATAAAGTATCTAGTGAAGTGTCGATAACAGGCAGGGGACAGAACAGCTGAAAACCAGAGCAACTGGTATAAAACTGGACATCCTATACCTAGAGTGTGACCTTTTCACAAGGCACAGAAATAAGTGTTACTGTTCTGGCCTACAGCTTAGCGTTCTTCAAAATGTCTCAGACTGTGTGGAAATCGCAGGTAGAGCCAGAGGATAAAGAGGAAAGAAAAAGAGGGAAGATTTAAAAAGTGGGGTGCACAGAGACTGGCACTATGGATCTCCCAACAGGGGTGGAGGACTTGTCCCAAGCCAGTGGGGAGAGAAGAAAAAGAATCAGGAACTGATGCAGAGCAGATCACAGTAAGGATTTAAAAAGCTGGAAAATCCAATTCGTGAACAAATGTTCAAGAAACTGGGGCCATTTAGCCAAAGATGAAACATAGGAAATGTGTCCAGCTTTTCTCCATCGGCACTGGGGAGAGAAAACAAGAAAAACGGATTTCAATCACAATGTGAGGGATATAGAGGAGTTTAAACTAAGTGATCCTATAAGCATTTTAAAAACCCAGAATTCACCCTAATTCCACCTGGGACATCAGGATTTCAAGATAGCACAAGTTTCTTCATTACCCCATCCTGACATTCAGCATCCTGAATTCTGAAGCTTCCGGTTAGAGTATGTAGGGGTCCCTTCTCTGGGTAAGGTTGGGGTGGGAGGCGACTCAGGATCTGGAGTCTATTTCTACAAGAATGGAGGTGGGAGCTGTGAAAGGAACCAGTGGGTGATGGGGTTTGGGCAGGACAGGTCATGGGAAGGGCTTAGCTCGGTAGTCCTCATTCTCATTCTCAAGGCTATCTTTGAAACCAGAACTGCTGACCCACCCTCCAGGAAAATCTCCTCTGAATCCTAATGTTGCTTGTCCTTGTGATTTGGTAGTGTATAAGTAGCAAGTTTGAAGAATTCCAACTCGACAGGCTTTGAGCATTATGCAAAGTCCTAGAAACAATCATTTAAGAATTACTGAATGTAGATGGCTGCACTAGAGACCCACACCCAAAAAGACATGCAATTTTTTTTAAAGTGGTATTTGTTAAGTGTACATCATGTGCCAGGCATGGGGTTGATGCAAGATCATCAAATTGGGCACAGTCCACGTCTTACGTGTGATTCACGGTTTCAACCTCCATTTCACAGATGAGGCAACTAAGGTCTAGAGAAATTAAGTGATTTGTCACACAGCAGACAAGTGGGGACTCAGGATTAAAACCCAGGTCTTTCTTACTCCCAGGCCCATGCTCTATCCACTAGGCCATGACTGCTTCTTTCCACCAGGCCATGCTGTTCTTTCCATTACGCTACACTGCCAATGATTGTGATACATTTCAAAGAATCGGCAAGGTGCTAATGGGCTGACTATAAGTCTAAAGAAAGCTGAGGTGCAGCCTAGCCTAGTGTAAAGAATACTGAGGACCAGGGCTCTAATCCCGGCTCTGCCACTTGCCCGCCATGGAGCAGCGTAGCCTAGTGGATAGAGCATGGGCCTAGGAGTCAGAAGGTCATGGGTTCTAATTCTGCTTCACCACTTGCCTGCTGTGTGACCTTGGGCAAGTCACTTAACTTCTCTGTGCCTCAATTCCCTCACCTGAAAAATGGGAATTAAGACTGCGAGCACTACGTAGGACAGGAACTGTGTCCAACCCAAACATCTTGTATCTACCCCAGCGTTTAGAGCAGTGCCTGATACATAGTAAGCACTGAACAATACCATAATAATACCATAATTATTATTATTCTCTATGTCTGAGTTTCCTCATCTGTAAACTGCGGTTTCAATACCTGTTCTCCATCCTACTTAGACTATGAACCCCACGTGGGTCATTCATTCATTCATTCATTCATTCAATAGTATTTATTGAGCGCTTACTATGTGCAGAGCACTGTACTGGTCAGAGCACTGGTCAAGAACTGTGTCCAACCTGATTATCTTGCACTTACCTTAGTGCTTTGGCCTGTGTTTGGCAAGTACTAAAACTAACACCACAGTTATTATTAGAATCAGCCTAACACACATCCCAATATCCATACTAGAAATACAGAGTTAAAAGCTGACAGAATTCTGTTATCCAGGTAGCACACTAACCAACAAATAGATTACAAACTCTATGACAGCAGGGATTGTATCTACCAGCTGTACTGGATACTCTCAAATGCTTAGTACAGTGCTCTCTACTAAGAAAACCAAATCGAGTTGCTAGAACATCCTTTGGGAGATGGTCAGTGGGGCAGCAGTGTGGTACATTTAAGATCAAACTGAAAGCCTATGGCTTCTCTACCTCTGTAAGACCAAGACCACACACAGATCCACATCCAGCTACTTGAGCAGTTCCAACAACTTCACTGACGGGACTTACTCAATATCAAAGGCAAAACAGGATTCAGAACGATGAAGTTTTGGAACGTGGTCAGCCTTCTTGCACTGAAGCTGTAGCTACCTCAACAGAGCTATACTGGGTGGGACCTTTGAAGAGAAAGGGTGACAGCAGATAACCGAACAACTGATGTATGCAGAGTGAAAATTGGGAAAGGAAGGAGGGGGAAACATTTTAAGAAAATGATAAAATAAAGTCTCAGGCAACGCTGCATCCCAGCTGAAAATATGGAGTTATTTGCTGAGGCTAGACCAGCATGGCACATTACTACGAAGAAAGAAGTGGCTCCCTTTGAGTAAAACCTTCAATAAGAGACATGGAACGAGAGACAAAGGTGGACAAAGAATAAACAATGTCAGGCCCTACAAACATTAAGCATGGAAACCCAACAACGGACAGCCTTTTTATGCACACTATATAGCTGGGATTGGGGGAACCACACCGACCTTTTCAGCCACACACCCACACATAGGTCAGTCAATCAATCATATTATTTACTGAGTGCTTACTGTGTGCAGAGCACTTTACTAAGCACTTGAAACAATACAACGGAGTTGGTAGGCCCGTTCCTTGCCCACGGTGAGCTTAGAGTCTAGGGAGAGGGAGACAGACATTAATAAAAATGAATAAATTATGGCTATGTACATAAGTGCTGAGGGGCTGAGAGAGGAGTGAATAAATAGTATAAATCCAAGTGCAGAAGGGAGAAGAGGAAATGAGGGCTTAGTCGGGGAAGGTCTCTTGGAGATGGGCTTTAAATAAGGCTATGAAAGTGGGATGAGTCCGTCAGGTATGAAGAGGGAGTGTGTTCTAGGCCACAGGCAGGAGGTGGGTGAGAGGTTGGTGGAGACATAGATGAGTTCAAAGTACAGAAAATAGGTTGGCATTAAAGGATTGAATTGTGCAGGCTGGGAAATCAGAGTGGTAAGGTAGAAGGGGACAAGGTGATTGAGTGCTTTAAAGTCTACAGTAAGGACTTTCCGAAAGATGGGCACAGAAAGATGGGCAACCACTTCCTGAGGAGTGGGAAAACATTCACTGAATGCTTTTGTAGAAAAAAGATCCAAGCAGCAGAGTGAAGTATGGACCGAAGTGGGGAGAGATAGGTGGTAGGGAGGTTCCTGAGGAGGCTGATTCAGGAATTAGGGTAGAATAAGATAAATGCATGCCTTCATTTTTATGGAGACTAGGCACTGAGGTTGAGGGGTCCTATGGCCGAAGTTGGGGTACTCAAACTGGAGAACACCGGAAGGAGCAAGAGAATGTAGGAGGTGAGGGGCAGTTCCTGGCAGTAACAGAAAAAGGCAGGTATCAGGAGCCACACAGTAGTAAATAGAACACTAAAGGAGAACCAGGGCAGGACTGAGAAGGCTCAATAGGGTTACAGCAAATAATAGATCATCCCATCTCCACCAGGAAAACTACTGCTATTGGCAATAATGAACAGGCAGGAAATCTTCCCATGAATAATCAGCCCACTAGCAGAGCCAACCATGACCTTTTTACAAGAACTGCACAGGTTCCCAACCAGAGGACACCCTGAAATATATGGAAACACCTCAGGAACGCCCTTGTCTACTCAGAATAATTTCAGAGGTGAGGATGCCCACCTTCAGGGTGGAACCAGAGAAGGGCAAGAAATGTTCAGTCCATTAATCAATCAGACTGAATACTTACTATGTGCAGAACACTTTACTAAGTGCTTGGGAGAGAACAATACAACAGAGTTGGTAAGAATGTTGGAAAGGTGTAAAGGGGGTTCAGAGGTCAGTGGCTTTTGCTCTTTGGGCCAGAATCCACTGCTCTCTAAACCAGTGTACAGGTGTTCCAAGGTGAACTGGGTCACCCACCCTCTCAAGGTCAAAACCTACCTTATGACTGTCAGAGTTAGCGAATTGAAACTCCAAAGCACAAGCAGGATATTGCCCCCGCAGCCAAAACTGCTAGACAGACACCCAGGCCAGGAATACAGAAGGTGTCCCTTACACCTTGCCAACCAAAGGCAAGGGGTGGGTGGGTGCAGAGGGAAGGAACGGAGATTGGACAAGCAGAAATTACAAGCCCAAACGGCCTGGAAGGACTAGTGAGAAATACTTGCCACCTCCGATGTCCTGGACAGCGGATCGAGACTTGCGGCAGCCAGCTGCATGTCACCTCTGCCCAGAGTGTGGGATGCTCACGTGAGGAAGCATGGGACAGGTGAGTGTCCCGCTGAATGCTTGTGGGGCTGGAAGCTAGGGTGCTTCACCACATGCGTGTAATGCATAAGTTGATTCCTCCCATGAGGGAAATGTTTGTGGGTGGGAGCTAGACACTTCACCATGTGTAACACAACTGGATTCCTCCCATGTGGGAAGAAGCGTTCGTGGTTAGGAGGTAGGCGCTTTGCCATGTGAGAGAAACACATAAGTGAATTCCACCCAAGTGGGAAGCATTCGTGGGCGGGAGCAGGGTGTTTCACCATGTGTAACGTGCATTCCTCCTGAGAGGAAAGTTCTATTCGCTGCGTGTGAATAAATAAAAATAAGTGTATTCCTCCCTCACCACGTAGAATAAATTTTGCATGGCTCAGCCTGACTCCAGTCTCTCCCTCTCACCACACCGATCCTTTGACCTGTCCCCACATGACAGGTGACAGTGAGCGAGCCAGTAAATTACATTGTTGTGGACCTGTTGTTGACGTGTCATCTCATTCAGATCAGTAACTACGCTGGGGCGATGGGCAGGTCTTTTCCCTTTTAGGTGGAGATTCTCTTATAAGAACGCCTGCATGTTGCTGAGGGGATGAGGTTGTCAGCAACATTAAAGTGATAGCAGTATGGTTGGAGAGGAAAGGGCAGATTTTAAGTGATATTGTGAAGGTTGAACCGACAGGATTTGGTGGTAGGTGGAATATGTGAGTTGAATCAGTCAATCAGTGGTAATAATTGAGTGCTTACTATATGCAGAGCACGGTTCTAAGCGCTTGGGAGAATTACCAGACATATATCCTGCCCTTAATTGAATGAAAGAGATAAGTCAAGGATAACTCCAAGGTTATGGACTTGAGACAGGGAGGATGGTGGTGATGGGAAGAGTGATGGGAAAGTCAGAGGGAAAACTGAGTTTGGGTGGGAAGATGATGAGTTCTGTTTTGGACGTGTTAGGTTCGAGGGGTCAGCGAGACATACAAATAGAGATGTCCAAGTTGCTCTGTGGGCCAGACTCCACTGCTCTCTAAACCAGTGTACAGGTGTTCCAAGGTGAACTTGAGAAGCAGCGTGGCACAGTGGAAAGAGCACGGGCTTTGGAGTCAGGGCTCATGAGTTCGAATCCCAGCTCTGCCACTTGTCAGCTGTGTGACTGTGGGCAAGTCACTTAACTTCTCTGTGCCTCAGTTCCCTCATCTGTAAAATGGGGATTAAGACTGTGAGCCCCACGTGGGACAACCTGATTCCCCTGTGTTTACCCCAGCGCTTAGAACAGTGCTCTGCACATAGTAAGCGCTTAACAAATACCAACATTATTATTATTATTATTAACTGGGTCACCCACCCTCTCAAGGTCAAAACCTACCTTATGACTGTCAGAGTTAGCAAAATGAAACTCAAAAGCAAGTAGAAAGGATAACTTCACCTTTGGTGTCATCTGTTGAATACAAAGGGAAAATGTATCTAAGGATATGGACTACCAGCAAGCCCAGGGAAATTGTTACTGGGAGGACCAAGGATCGTTTCTGGATCTCGACACTTCAAATGGGGTTCCAGGACCTGCGGCAGCTCTTGTCCAAAATATGGCTGATAATCATCAGCAATTAGATTAAAAAGTCGAGAAGCAGCATGGCTCAGTGGAAAGAGCACGGGCTTTGGAGTCAGATGTCATGGGTTCGAATCCCGGCTCTGCCACTGGTCAGCTGTCTAACTGTGGGCAAGTCGCTTAACTTCTCGGTGCCTCAGTTCCCTCATCTGTGAAATGGGGATGAAGACTGTGAGCCCCAGTGGGACGACCTGATTCCCTTGTGTCTACCCCAGCGCTTAGAACAGTGCTCTGCACATAGTAAGCGCTTAACAAATACCAACATTATTATTATTAAGTCTCAAAGTCCCAAATATCAGGTTGTTTTCAGATTTCCTCACATTTCCTGCCAGCAGATGTGATCAGACACTGGAAGTGTGGATTTGGGGGTCTCATTTAGAATATAGATACTAGTTAGGTGTTCTGTTTAGGCATTCTAATAATAATGTTGGTATTTGTTTTGCGCTTACTATGTTTAGAGCACTGTTCTAAGCGCTGGGGGAGATACAGGGTAATCAGGTTGTCCCACGTAGAGCTCAAAGTCTTCATCCCCCATTTTACAGATGAGGTAACTGAGGCACCGAGAAGTGAAGTGACTTGCCCACAATCATACAGCTGACAAGTGGTGGAGCCAGGATTCGAACACATGATCTCTGACTCCCAAGCCCGGGCTCTTTCCACTGAGCCACGCTGCATTCTAGTGGGAAGAACGCAAGTTTGTGAGACAGGTAATGTATATTCTACTTCCACTAAAAGGCGTGGCTCAGTGGAAGGACCCCAGGCTTGGGAGTCAGAGGTCATGGGTTCGAGTCCCGGCTCTGCCACTTGTCAGCTGTGTGACTGTGGACAAATCACTTCACTTCTTGGTGCCTCAGTTACCTCATCTGGAAAATGGGGATTAACTGGGAGCCTCACGTGGGACAACCTGATTACCCTGTATCTACCCCAGCGCTTAGAACAGTGCTCTGCATATAGTACGTGCTTAACAAATACCAACATTATTATTATTATTGCTCTCATTCTCTAGGCTTCACACACCCTGATTTCTGGGTGCAACACATAGAGACAGAAAGGCTTCCAAAGTGACAAGGCAGAAACAGAAGATTGAACAGCAGGTCAGGTGGTGGCCTCAAGACTCATGGCCAGTGGCACTCCTGCCCCCAACCCACTGTCTCCCCCACTAAACAGCCCCAGACTCCCCAAGACTTCCACGGTGCTCTCCCCTGGCTAGCTTCTAGGTTTGGTTGTGACTGTTCAAACCACTGACTTCTCTCCCAAACAAGTGATAAATCAATCCCAACTTCATCAAGGACAACCCTAGAGTTTACGGAACAGAAGCAGTGTTTCCTTGTGGATAGCACACAGGCTTGGAAGTTAGAAAGACTTGCGTTCTAATCCCGGCTCCATCACGTGTCTGCTGTGTGACCTTGGGCAAGTGCACACAGTAAGTTTTTTTTTTTTATTTTGTTAATGAGATGTAGATCACCTTGATTCTATTTATTTGCTATTGTTTTATTGAGATGTTCTTCCCCTTGATTCTATTTATTGCCATTGTTCCTGTCTGTCTGTTTCCCCCGATTAGATTGTAAGCCCATCAAAGGGCAGGGACTGTCTCTGTTACCGATTTGTACATTCCAAGTGCTTAGTACAGTGCTCTGCAGCCTGGCAGTTCTCGGCAGCCTGGGGCAGGGGAACGAGGTGATGTATGAAATAGTAGAAGCAGGGAGTAGTGTTTTAACCAGCTCTGTTGTATTATGCTCATAGTACAGTGTTCTGCACACAGTAAGTGCTCGATAAATACCATTGATTGATTGTTAATAATAGTAGAGGTAACCGAGTGTTCTCTGGGTGTAATGCACTGTACTAGGAAGCAGGGAAGCAGTGTGGCTCAGTGGAAAGAGCACGGGCTTGGGAGTTAGAGGTCATGGGTTCTAATCTCCGATCCGCCGCTTGTCAGCTGTGTGACTTTGGGCAAGTCGCTTAGCTTCTCTGTGCCTCAGTTACCTCAGCTGTAAAATGGGGATTAAGACTAGGAGCCCACAAGGGACAACCTGATCACCTTGTATCCCTCCCAGCGCTTAGAACAGTGCTTTGCACATAGTAAGTGCTTAACAAATGCCATCATTATTATTATTAGGATTCTGGAAAAATACAACAAAAGCATACACATTTCCCCTGTCCACAAGGAGTTTACCCTCTAATGGGGGGAGACAAACATAACAAAACTTAACAAATAGGGTAATTACACATACACAAGTGCTTGGGGGAAGAGTGTTAATAAATATTTAAGTTCTATCCCTTGTCCTCCTCGACACTGTGGATCACCTCTGCCTAAGAAATACTACCTCACCTTGTTTTTTTCTGACACCACCTACTCCTGGTTCTCTTCCATCTCTAGCCAATCCTTCTCAGTGTCATTCTTCATCTTTTTTCTCTGTCTCCTAAATTTGGGAGTCTCAAGACTCAGTTCTGGGTCCCCTTCTATTCTCAATCTACACCAAATCCCTTGAAGCTCCAACTACCTCCTCCACACAGATGACTCCCAAATCTAACTCACTAGCCCCAACCTCTTTCCTACCAAACAAGCTCATATTTCCTCCTGTCTCCAGTACAACTCTGCTTGAATGTGTCATAGTCACCTCAAGCTCAACATGTTCAAAACTGAATTCCACATCTTCCCCTCCAAAACTGAATTCTTCCCTCCCAAATCCACTCCTCCATTAAACTTTTCCATTACAGTTAATACCACCATCCTCCCCTTCTTCCAATATTGTAACCATGGCATTATCCATGACTTCTCTCTCTCTCCTTCAGCCTCCATATTTAGTATGTCACCATATCCTGTCACTTCTTCCACTGTAACATTTCCAGAATCTATTCCTTCCTCCCCAAACTATCACTATGCTGGTCCAAGCAATCATAATAACCAGACTTGACTACTGCATCAAGCTTCCTCAATGATTTCAGTGCCTCTAGTTTCTTTCCAATTCAGTCCACGCTTCATTCTGCTGCCTCTGGAGTGTAAGCTTCTTGTGGTCAAGGAATGTGTCTTTCAACTCTACCATATTGTTCTCTCCTAAGTAGCTAGTACAGTGCATGGCATATAGTAAATACTCAAATACCATTGATCGATTTCCTGGATCGTTTTTTCTAAGACATCATTCTGTCGACAGCACCCAATCAATCAGCCAATGGTATTTATTGAACACTTTCTATGTGAGAGCACTGTACATCAAGCTTGGGAGAGGACAGTAGAGTTGGGGAGCACAATCTCTGCCCTTACAGACCTCCCCACTCCTCAGAACCCTCCAGTGCTTCCCATTCCTCTCTGCACCAAGCAGAAACTCTTTATAATGATCCTCCTCACTCTTTTCCCACGACGCTTCAATTTGTATGCTTCTCACTGTGCCTCGTCCTCATCTCCCCCACAGCTAATCTCATGCTCACATTCTCTCTCCTACCTGGAAATCCCTCCCCCTTCACAATACAAGGTCATTGGTAACATTAGAAAGTGCAGTTCTGTGGACTGAAGGGGCCAAAAAATGATCGTGGGCCAAGAGAAATGGTGGAAATGAAGGCAGTGGGAGCATAGGTATTGTTTAATAGTTTGGATGAGAATGGGAGCAGGGAGATGAGATAATAGTGGGAAAGGACTATGAGATTGAGAAAGGGCATTTTTAACATAGGGGAAACAAGCATTTTTGAAAGCAGAAGAGAGGGAGCCATCTGTACCCTTTAATTCCTCCCAACATAAGCCCCTCAACACTTATGTACATATTCATAATATACTGTAATGTCTGGAAATGTGTGTGCCAACTCTATCTTATTGTACTCCCCCAAGGGCTTATTATAGGCTCTCCACACAGTAAGCACTCAATAAATATCATTGACTGATTAGAAGGAAGTTGAAGATAGCAACTGAGGGGCTGGGAGGGAAAGGCTGAGAAGGAGCTTTAAGGAGATCAGAAGAGATAAGCCTGGAAAAGATAGCAAAAGTGGATTTAAAGAATAAGTGGGAGACTTTCTCTGAGAAATAGCATAGCTGTGGGAGAAAGATGAGGAAGGGGTAGTGGAATGCTGAGAAGGAGGATACATTTTGGGGACCTCACACCTAGTAGCTTCAATTTTGCCTAGTGGAATAATTGCACTGATAGATCACCAGATGCTAGGGTGGGAGATGGTGGGAATTTCGAGCAAGAGTAAGTTTTGCAAAAATTGGTAGGGTTTATGGGCATGGAAGTCAGTGAGGGAGGAATATACGATTTGACTGGCAGAAAAGAGAAAGAAGGTTATCTGCAATCACAGAAATCAAGCTGGGATCCGGGTTTCCACTAGCTACATTCAAGCTGCAGAGGCATAGAAGTGGAGGGAGCAGACCGCGGAGGGGGTCCAGGGCCGAGGGTTGGTGGTGCAAGAACAGCTAGGAGGAAAGGAGGAAAGTTTGAGTCCGCATTGCTGTTCATCTTCGTCCCTGTTACGAGCACAAGCGGAATGCAGGGGCCACTTTCCTGGGCCGGCTGATACTTGAGAGAAAGCAGCAAACACTTTTCAACTACTCTGTCCTGGACCGAGAACTCTAGCAAAAGATAGTGGTTGGGGGGAGAGAGTAACCTGAACAAGAACAAGAGTCAGGAGAAAAATAATTTCCCTCTTCCATGGGTCCTGCAAGCTACAACACCCAGACTACCTACATTAACCCAGACTGAGCCCCCCTTTTCCTTTGCTCCTCCTCCCCCCCCAATCACTCCGACTCCCTCCCTCTGCTCTACCTCCCTCCCCGTCCCACAGCACTTGTGTATATATGTACATATATATTCTATTAATTTTATTAATGATGTGTATATATCTGTAATCTTATTTATTTTGGTGCTATTGATGCTTGTCTACTCACTTTGTTTTGCTGCCTGTCTCCCCCTTCTAGACTGTGAGCCCATTGTTGGATAGGGATTATCTCTATCTGTTGCCAAACTGTACTAAGTGCTTAGTACAGTGCTTTGCCCATAGTAAGCACTCAATAAATACAATCAAATGACCTCCAGTACAGAGGGTAAATAGTGATTTTCCCATGAGCCTGGATTGAGTGTTTTCTCTCTGAATTCAGAGTGCACATTACCCATAGCTTGATCTTAGGCTTCGTGGTCCGTCAGTCTCCTATCAAAACAAATAGGTGATTAAAATAAGTGGTACCTTATTTTGCTGACAAACTCTCTTTCCAGATGTCAGGAAGGCAACCGTTACAGGCTACTTCCAAGCATTCTGTTGCCGATGCTGGAGACAGGATCCTGGACTGGATGTGCCAAAGGTTTGCCCCAGTGATGATGGGTTTATAGTAACCTGAACTATGACTTGTGGATAATTCCCCTGTTATTCAAAAATCTTTAAGGAAGGCAAGGAGGGTGAATCCATGGCTTTTCATGATTCAAACCTGTCTCTGGACACCCTTCAAATAGCAAGTTCTTCAATGTATCTATTCTTAATTTCTCCTGCTGTAAAAATTGTTGTTTCATTTCACTTCTTTGGTCCCCAACTTTTGCCTCAATCACCTCTCACCCTTGGCTTCTTCAGATATGTTATCCCAATTTACCAGGCTTAAGACATTCCATTTTCCAGCTCTTTTAAACCAACAGCATTATTTTTCTGGACCCCTCCCCTTTCTCAGCAGTCCTAAAATTGTGGAACAGTCATAGTGAGGACTAATTACGCTCTTGCTTCTAAAATTGCTTCTAATTGCAATCTTGTTCCTTCTCCTCTTAAGCACATTTCACCCAAGATGTTTAGGCTTGATGGGCCATATGACATGTGGCTAATCTGCATCTGTGCTCCTTGCATTAGAAGAGAAAGAGGGGCCCCAAACAGATAGTCAAATTGAGGGGGATTAAGCAGTAAACCAACTCAATTGTACTCTCCAAAGTACTTGGAACAATGCTCCCCACACAATGAGCACTCAATAAATACCACTGATCCAAGTACTTATGATCGCACATTGATTAGTGCATCACCCCACTGCTGACCTCCCTGCCCATTCCAATTCATACTTCTCTCTGCTGCCCGGATCACTTCTCTTGAAAAGCTGTTGAGTTCATACTTCCCCCTCTCCTCAAGAACTTGCAGTAGTTGCCCATCCACCTCAGCAACAAACAGAAACTCTTTACCCTTGGCTTTAAAGCACTCGACCACCTTGCTCCCTCCTACCTTAACCTTGCTGATTTTCTACTACAATCCAGCATGGTCACTACACTCCTTTAATGCCAACCTACTCACTGTACCTCCATCTCATCTATCTCACCACTGACCCCTTGTCCTAGTCTGCCATCTGGCCTGGAACTCCCCCTCCTCCCCGCCCCATCTTCATATCTGACAATCACTCTCCCCACTTTCTAAACCTTATTTATATCCCATCTCCTCCAAGTAGATTTCCTCGACAAAACCCACAATTCATCTACCCCTTCTCCTTTCTGCATCACCTCTGCACTTGGATTTGTACCCTTTATTCACCCAACACTCTGCCCCACAGCCCATAGGAACACATCCATAACGTATTTTAATGTCTGTCTCCCCTCTAGACTGTAAGCTCTTTGGAAGCAGGGCACATATCTACCAACTCTGTCATACTGTACTCTCTCAAGCACTTTAATACTGTGCTCTGCACACAGTAAGAGCTCATTAAATACCAATTATGATGATGATGAATAGAAAAGGACAACTTATGTGTTCATGCCAATATAATTTACTGAAACATTTTCACCAGCAAATGGTATTCCTCAACCTTCAACACTGAAGGCTCACCTATGGGTACATTACTGATCTGCTTTACCACTTCTACAGCTCAAAGGAGCTACTGGGCCCCAAATCAGAAATCCTAAGCAACCCAAGGTAATTTAAAATATCCTGACTTTCCCCACCTCAGGATACCTAACATCCCTTATTAAGTATCCCATTAGAGAAAAAAATGGTCTAGTTGATAGAGCATGGGCCTGGGAGTCACAAGGACCTGGTTGTAATCCTGGCTCTGCCATTTGTCTGCTATGTCACCTTGGGCAAGTTACTTCACTTCTCTGGGCCTCAGTTACCTCATCTGTAAACAGGAGATGAAAGCTGTGAGACCCATGTGGTACACGGACTGTGTCCAAGCTGATAGGTTTGAATCTACCCCAGTGCTTAGTACAGTGCCAGTACGTAGTAAGTGCTTAACAAATACCATTAAAAAAAATTAAATTAAAAAAACACACAGGTTCACCCCACCTGTGGGGATCTGGAGCAACACGCTGCTTATTTGAAGTTAAAGAGCTCCCTCTCACCATCTTCATCTCCAAAATTAATCCTGGGCATCTAATCATTCCAGCTCCTCCTAAGTGGTCGCAGCTATCTTGGCAAATTATCCCAGTCAATTATGGTTGACTGTTAAACTCTAGGCTTCTTCAATTCTGCTTTATGTCAACCTGCTTGCCTGGGAGGTGGTGTGTTCTAATGGAAAAAGGGAAGGAGGGTGGCCTAATGGAAAGAACAAGAGCCTAGGAGTACCCGAGTTCTAATCCTGCTCTGCCACTTGTCTGCTGTGTGCTCTTGGGAAATCACTTGACTTCCATTTCCTCAACTGTAAAATGGAGATTTAATACTCACTACTGTGAGCCCCATGTGGAACAGGGCCTATGTCCAACCTGTTTTGTATAAACCCCATTCATTCGTATTTACTGAGCGCCTATTGTGTGCAGAGCACTGTACTAAGTGCTTGGAAAGTATAATTCAGGCAACAAATAGAGACAATCCCTACCTAACAACAGGCTAGCATTTAGAACAGTGCTTGACCCATAGTAAACCTTTGACAAATACTATTTTCTTTAATAATAATAATAATGTTGGTATTTGTTAAGCACTTACTATGTGCAGAGCACTGTTCTAAGTGCTGGGGTAGACACAGGGGAATCGGGTTGTCCTACGTGGGGCTCACAGTCTTAATCCCCATTTTACAGATAAGGTAACTGAGGCACAGAGAAGTTGTGACTTGCCCACAGTCACACAGCTGAGAAGTGGCAGAGCCAGGATTCAAACCCATGACCTCTGACTCCAAAGCCTGTGCCCTTTCCACTGAGCCACGCTGCTTCTCCAAAAAAGAAAAGAGCCTGGGACTGGTAGTCGCAACACCCAGGTTCTAATCCAAGCTCCACCACTGGTCTACTATGTGATCTTGGATAACTCATTTAACCTAAGCGTCAAAATTTCCTCATCTGTAAAATGCTAATAAGGTTCCTGCTGTCCCCACCTCTTTCACTGAGTCCCAAGTGATAGAGGGTCAGTGCCAGGCATATAGAAAGCACTTAGTAAATATCATTTATTATTATGCCACTCCCCAGTTAGCCAATAAACACTATGATTGCCCAATCATATTTACTGAGCTAAATGCTGTGTGCAGGGTACTGTATTCGGTGCTTGGGAGAGTACAACAGAACAGTATTACAGAAACACTGTCTGCCCATGAGGAGCTTACAGCCAAAGATTAGGGCTCCTCATGGATTTCATATAATCAAAAGGTTTACCACCCCTTTTGGCTTCCCACGGTAAAGCCTTCCATTCCCAGTCAGAAATCTTTTCCAAAATGAATGGGCATTTCTGTAAATCATGTACACAGTTGTTTTTTTTTGCATTCAAACTTCTGCATCTGGCATTCACAAATTCACATTCAGTCTTGTTCTTCATTTGAGCTTCCCCAAACCTAGCAGGCATTGTGCACAGTAAAGCTTAAGAAGTTCAAATTATATTTATATCAAGTTCCTGAAATTTCATTTGTGAATTTCAGCACTGGAGGAAACAGCCTCCTAAACATTTCAACCACGTAACCTGTCCAAAACAGAACTCTGCATCTTCCCATGCAAACCCTGTTCTCCCCATGACTTTCCCATCACTAAATGGGATACACCACCATCCTCCCTGACTTACAAGCCCCCAATATTGGCATTATCCTAAATTCCTCTTTCTCATTCAACCCATATATTCGATGTCACCAAATCCTGTCAGTTCTACCTTCAGAACACCGCTAAAATACACCCCTTTCACTCCATCTAATCTACTGCAATGCTGATCAAAACACTTCTTTATCCCACCTTGACTAGCAAAACATCCTCCTTGCTGACCTCTCTGCTTCCTGTCTCTCCCTATTTCTGTCTGTAGTTCACTCTGCTGTCCAGATCATTTTTCAACTAAACCTTTCTGTTCATGTTTCCCCACTCCTCAAGAACCTCCAGTGGTTGCCCATCCACCTCTGCATCTAAATGAAACTCCTTACCACAGGTTTAAAGCACTCAATCACCTTGCCCCCTCAATTTCCTACTGTAGCACAGCCCAAACACTTCGCTTCTGTACCTCGATCTCGCCTATCTCCCTCCCGCCACTCCTTCATGTCCTGACTCTGGCCTAAAACGCCCTCCTCTTTCATATCCAAAATACAGCTTTTTTCCACACATCTTCTCCAAGAAGCCTTCCTCAACTAAACCCTCATTTCCTCTTGTCCCACTCCCTTCTGCATCGCCCTTGTACTTCGAATCGCACCCCTTGTTTACCCCCTCCCTCAGCCCCACAGCACTTGGGTGCAAATCTATAATTTCTTTACTGATATTAATGTCTGCCTCCGCCTCTCCACTGGAGGCTTGTTGTTACCAAGTCTGTTACATTGTACTCTCCCAAGCTCTGCACACAATAAGCACTCAATACATAGGACTCATTGATTGATTTCCAATGTCTAAGAAGCTAAACTCCTTAAGGCCTGGTACCACTGACTGAAGATCATCCACGACTTCTGGATCACTCTCTGGCAGAGATTAGTCCTGAATGCGAACAAAGCTTCTACTGTATTCTTCCCATCACCTACTAAAGTGGTCTGCACACACTTGCTAAAGAAAGTACTGAATGAACACTTATATAAAGTTCTCCTATACAAAGGTCAACCAAATTTTGGAACCAGAGGAAGATAAATTAGCAAAGGAAATTTGTTCTCAAGGAATAGTCAAAGGCTTGAGCCATTTACTTTGGGGACCAAAACAGTTGTCCATAAATGGATTAACCGCTTTTCTCAAGCTGTGAAGCCTGCTTCCCTCAAACTCTGGCGTTCAGTTGGCAGCAGACTCTTTCTACAGGCTTCTTTGCTTAAGGGCCATCTCACTGTCAAGACAGATTCTGGAGCTGATTCCTCCTACTGCCTCCTAGGCACGCAAGCCCGTCTTTACACGGTTGCACGGTTGCTGAAATGCAAGTTACTCTTCTTAGGCCTGCTTCGTCAATTTTCCATCCATGTTTCACAGGTTGGTTCAATGTAGTGAAACAGCTCTAAAGAGATCCTCCTACAGCATCCAAATGGTCTATGTTACCAGCTGTTAAAACTCCTCCTGCTGTGCCCATCCGGAGTAGTAAAGGTGGTGAGCAAATGATTCATCACAGTAACAAAAACTAGTTTGCCTTTCTTGGGGTGAGGTGTGGGGGGGGAGTAGATCAGTTGGGGGTGTTGAGGAAGGTAATCCAATACTACTATATGCTGCAATGCTTCTTTTCACGTGCTGGCATTTCGTCGATTGCTTCAGTGGATTTGGCAGTGATCTGACTGTGAAGTCTGTGACTTCGGAATTGTTTGTTTTTTTAACTACAGTCACTCTGACGGTATTAATATTTTATATCACACCACAGCACTATCTAGATAAGGTTAAAGAAAGTTGAAGGACTATAAATGTCCAAAGTGGTAGATCTTCCGAATTAGGGGCACAGTTTGAAAATACATTCTCATGGGAAACTAGAGTTACCCAAACTTGGGATGCAAATTATGCATGAAGCTGCACCACGGGGTACTGCAGGTGCACCGTGTAACTCCTGGAAATCATTTCCAATGGACTTCCAATCCCTTTTCAGGACAAAAATGCTTGCTCACAGCTATCCTTCTCCAATAGGGTTAGCCCTTTTCCTATTCTGGGAAAAATACCCAGATCCTTAAAGCTGTCTTACAGGGACAAAAATCGAAAGGTTCATATCTTCTGTTCTGGAGATCTTACCTGTCTAGATGTATTGATTACATTAATAAGAAGACTGTATTCAGAGTAATGATTTCGTATATCATTTAATAGCTTGTCTACTAACTCCAAAAGACACCAGACAGATCCGTTTATATGGTACCTAGTCACCTTCTATAAATTTTCGAAACTTCTCCCTTACCCATCATTGAATATCAGAAATCCAAGGTCAAATCAGATGGTAGATTTATTGATTGGCTACGATGAATAATCAGGAGAACACATCTGAGTTAAAGAGCAATCGAAACATTCCTTATGGCTTCACGTTGCATTGGGAGACCGATATCAACCATGTGCATGAGGCTGGGTTGGCATACAATGGCTACCCAGAAGCAGGGGCAGTGTTGGTTCACACTTGTCCAGTGTTTCCTGTCACAATGTTTTTAAAGAAGTTTCCTCTTCTCAAACTCCTGCAGGAAAAAAAAAGAGAAATGGGTGGGGAGGGAGAAGAGAAACAGACAACCAAATTATAAACCTCTCATTTGCACAATCCCATGAACCACCACAAAAGGCAAATGCAAAGAAGTACTGGTAACAGGACATCTGGGAAAAAAATCAGCTTTCAAAAGAATCCCTGTCAGCTTAAATTTCACTGAACTAGGTACCGGGCTTCAGCCTTATTCCTCCTAAATACCAAAAATGAGGCACACAGTTTTTCTCCTGCAGAATTATTATTTTGGGTTGGAGAATCTTATTGCTGGCCATTTGGACATAGGATGCAATAAGGGTGCCATTACTGGGTCCTTTCTGCCAACGAAAGATTGCCAAACTTGGGCTGCGTTTTCCAAGGGCAAGGATGAGGAGGGAGAAATTCAGACTGTTCAGATCTGAGAACAGCATAAATACTTAGAATACGATTGAATGAATGAAAGGAAACAACTTCTCAGATGGCATTTCTCAAGCTGGCCGGCAAAGGCGAGAATTTTAAAATGAAGACTTCTGCTGCCACACGATGGAGTAAACTGGTAACACGTGCACACAAATATCAATCAGTCTGTTTCTGCTCATTTTCTATAAAAACGTAAAATCCTTGTATTCTATTTACCACCACCTTCCTACACCCAACAACTCCAACAACCGACACCCCATCCACTGTCAGCCAATCATTCAGGAGAGTGCAAGGAGGGGAAAAAATATATCAGTCAAGTCACCTGTTTGCCCTTGAGATGAGGCACAAAGAAAATAATAGAAGGAAAATTTTCTTCCTTTTCCTACTGCTGACTGTGGTGGCCACCACCAACTTCAATTAAATGCTCAGGCCACTCACTGATAACAATGGGAAAGTCAGCCAGACTTTTATTATCTAAGAGCCAAGGTTCCCTTCTATCCTAGGAATAATACTCCTTTTCCCAATGTCACATAGGAGGCCAGGAATTTTAAGGCTTTTAACAATAAATGATGTTTCTGTTTTTCATAAAAGAAATGGCAAATCATTTCCAAAGAAAAGGATGATAGTAATACATCACAGAAGGGACCAATACAGTATTATTTCAAGGCCCACTTCTAGGACCAAAAAAAGCAGATGAGTAAGGGAAGTGATAGATGAATTGGCCAGACCCATGATATAAGCAGTAATTAAAGTCAAAAAACAATCCAAGGCAAATTAGAATTGAATACTGATATCCATGCTTCAAAAGACATTGGACAAGACATATCAGGTGTTCTGGTCAGGTCCAGCCCAGAAGCAACATTAAATAACCCAGCTGCCTGAAAAGCAACACCTTAACACCTCCTACGCCTGGGTAAGGAAGGAATATGGGGAGGGTTCCTCAGCAAGGGTTACACCTGGCTCAAAATCCCAAATAATGTGGAAAACACTCTGTGCCACACTCTGCGTCAACCGACATGGGCCACCTCCTCACTCCTTTGGAAAGAGCCTTTGAAAGAAGGAAACACTTTGCTTCAAAAAGTTATTTCCAGTCACGCCCAGATGGAATGCGAATGAGCTTCTGATGAGGTCAAGAAATTTACCTGAATGAAATAAAGCAGATGGAGATCCATCACTTTCAAGGGCCTAATTATGTGGTCACACACCGACAAACTAAATAACTCCCAGCATCTGATGAGGGTCTCGTAACTCACCTTGTACATGGTGCTTCCCAGCTGAGCCGGAGACATGCTGACGACGACGCCAGCGCTCTGGAGGGCAGCAATTTTTTCTTTAGCTCCACCTTTCCCACCAGCAATGATAGCCCCAGCGTGACCCATCCTCCTTCCCGGAGGAGCAGTCAAACCCGCAATGAAGGACACTACTGGCTTGGCATTTGGCCCCTGTGGAGGAAGTAGAACAACATTTTTAAACACTGAATGGCCCGCATCTGGGAAACAACCTAATGAAAAGAAATCAATCAAATATCAGTCACTAACTGAGGAACCACTGCCAGCAAATGGCCCTTGATAGTTCAGCCTGGCAGGAGCCTAATCACCTCCCAACAGTAATGGAAACACTACACCACGACTGGGGTCTCTTAGGACACTGCTGAGTTATTCCAAATTAACCCAAGGCAGCTTGGAAGAAGTCTTCAATCCATCAATTGCATGTATTGATTGCTTACTGTGTGCACAGCACTATATTATGTACTTGGAAGAGTACAAAGTAACAGATTTCAATCTAACCAAACTTCAGTGACACAAAGTTGTTTGATACATATCCACCTGCCCCTTCATAATCAATCAATGGCCCTATTTATTGAGCACTTATTGTGTGCCAAACTCTATGCTAACCTATACAATAAAGTGGTAGGCAAGATTCCCTGTCCTCAAGGAGTTTACAACTAATGGGAGAGATAAACATTAAAATAAAAGAGAAAGACGAGGTGGCAGACTATAGGATAAGTACATAAATGCTGCGGGGCTGAAGGATCAAAATGCTTAAGGAGTACAGATCTAAATGCAGAGGCAAAAGGTGGGAGGAGCAGATAAGACGGGGAAAAGAGGGGTCAGTCAGGGGTCAATCTTGAAAGCCCTACTAAAATAACCTCCTCTGGGAGGCTTTCTTTCCCCTATTTACCCCCCAACTCTACCATGAACTTATCTGTGTACGAGACTAAGTACTTTGACTCACCCCAGCCCCACAGCACTTTTATACATCTCCTTATACTCTGCCATTTTGCGTGGCTATAATGTGTTTTAGTCTTCCCTTGTATTCTGTGAGCTCCTTGTGGGAAGGAATCACATCTTCTAACTCTGTTGTAGTGTACTTTCCCAAGTGTTTCGTACAGTGCTCTGCACCCAGTGAGCGCTCCATAAATATCACTGACTGACTGGAAGGCCTCTTGGTGGAACAATGATTTCAGTAGGGCTTTGAGGATACGGAGAATGGAGATCTGTGTCAGAGAGGAAGTCGGAGGGAGTTCCGGGAAGGAAGGAGGGACATGAGCAAAGGAGTGGGGGGGTCTGGAGTTTGGGAGATTGATTCAGGCCCTGCAATAACCTGACCGGTCAGACTTTCGGGGTTTATCTTGATTAACAGGCAGGGTCCTGGGGTTTATCATGCCATTTCATATGATCCTGCATAAATTCTTAAAATAGCCAGCCCCCAGGTAACACTGAAGAAAGTTTCACTGGCTAGAAGCAGTACATTTCTTAATGGAAAGTGCTTCACATAGGCAGTTTTAATGTAGCAAAGTAACCCAATGCCAAACAGCAGACCACGGGAACATCACATTCCCTCGGGTTTCACCTCACCACCAAACTCTTATTCACCTACAAATTACAACTCTAAAGTTTTGCAGTTTATGAATAAAACACAGGGCCCAATTTTTAAGATGCATTCGTGTGGTGGACAGAATGGAGTGTTTAAAATCTCTCGTACACCCAGATTTGCCTTTTTTCACCAGCAGTGATGGTCTTCAAATGATTTCCTTGCCAATGGACCGAAATGGGGAGTGGGGTCAGTCAAATCTAAGAGAGGGAATACACTCTATCTTGCATTTTCTTTGCAGAACTGGCCTGAATCAATCAATGGTATTTATTGAGCACTTACTTTGTGCAGAGCAAGGTACTAAGTGCTTGGGAGAGTACAACAGAGTACGTAGCTACAATGCCTGCTCTCGAGGATCTTACACTTGCCAAGGAATTTAGGAAGCAAGTGAATACCTAAATGTCTTGGGGGTACAGACTCAAGTCCATGGATAATGCAGAAGGGAAGGAAAACTGGGTGAGGAGATGAGAGATTAGTCAGGGAAGGTTTTTTGGAGCAGATGTGATTTGAGTAAGACTCGGGAATACAGTGAGAGTGCTGGACTCGCTAGATTTGAGGTGGAAGGGAATTCTGAGCACAGGAGGGAAGGAGGGCACGAGCAAGGGATCGACAGTGAGAGAGACAAGATGGAGGCTGATGTTAGAGTGAAGTATTTATACTGGGTACTAATGGGAGAGAGCTGACTGCTTAAAGCCAACAGAGAGGAGCTTCTGCTTAACATGAAGATGGATGGGAGGCACACTGGAGGTTTTTGAGGAGTTGGGAGGCTTGCATGGATTGATTTTTTTAGAAAAATGACACGGACAGAGTGAGGGGTGGACTGCAGAAGGAGAGGCTGGAGACAGGAAGGTCAGTGATGGGACTGAGTAAAGTAACTGAGGTGGGATGTGACACGCTTGGACCAGTGTGACAGCAGTTTGGATGGAGAGGAAGGGGTGAATTCTGGAGAGGAAGATAGAACTGGCAGAATGAGGTGACTGACTAGATAAGTGGGTTGAAGGAAAGAGATATCATCAAGGACAATGCCAAGACTGTGCACTTGTACAACAGAGAGGATGATGATGCTGGTGAGAGTGATGGAAAAGTCAGGAGGAGAAGGATTGTGGGGGGAAGATGAGTTCAGTTTTGGGCATTTTTCCCAAACTACCCAAATAACTTAGAATATATTTTGGGGACATTAATTTGTAAGCTTGAGCCTAGCATGAGAATTGTCAGCATTAAGTAAAATGTACTATACTAAGTAGGTACTAGAGCTGTTGGGGAAAAAAAAAAATCAAACTTTCTATTAATCTTTCCTACTCAAGAGACTCAGTGATCATCTATTGTGAAGACCCAGTTTAAGTGAACTTCAGCCCTTGCTCTTAATTTTCCCTTTCTGTAGGCTTGGTCACATCTCCCCGCTGATGGAACTCCTTTCCTATTCAAATCCACTAATTTGTAAATTTTCCCATCTTCAAAACCCTCTTGTAACCCCACCTCTCCCAGCAGGCTTTCCTTGAATAACATTTTCTCAGCTTCGCCACTTGCTTGTTATGTGACCTTGAGTAAATCAATGAACTTCTCTGTGCCTCAGTTTCCTCTTCTGTAAAATGAGATTCAAGACCAGTTCTTTTTCCCCTCAGTCTATGAGCCCCATGTGGGACAGGGACTGTGTCCATCCTCATTATCTTGCATCTATCCCTGAGCTTAATATAGTGCTTGGCACATAGTAAGCACTTAAATATCACTATTATTATTTCCATTATCCTCCCCACTTATGAACCCACAGACCCCTATGGCATTTATGCACATATTGATTTGTGAACTTTACCACTTATTTTCTTTTCATTCTCTTGCTATAAGGAGTTGCACTGTTCTTTTACTTTTCAATTATAAATAACTTTGTGTCCATCCATCTTCCTGTTATATATCTTGAGAGCAGGGATTGTGTATTTTTCTTCCAATATACTCTTCCAAACAGTACAGTGCTCTGCACGTAGTAGGGGCTCGATAAACATTATTGACTGATTAATCTATTTTAGTGACACTAATGGGAATTAGAGTTGTAAAAAGGGGGAATGCTTTACAACCCACCTAAGATGTTCTTTTAGGAAGAAATAAGAATTCTCATTTTTTTTCCCCTATGTTACACTTACTGAATTGTGTTGCTTCAAATATGCTGCCGCATCCTCTTCAGCATTACCACCAATTTCACCAATTAGTATGATTCCTTCTGTGCTTGGATCTTTCAGAAAAACTTCAAGGCAGTCAATAAAATTTGTTCCATTAAAGGGATCACCTCCAATTCCTGAAAGGGAAAAGATTACTCACCTTTTCTGAAAATAGGATGTTGGATTTGAGTTTGGAAAAATCAAAACAGGAAGAGTTGACTTTTTAAGCATTCTCTTTAGAGTTGTTGGATATTTTCAGTAGGATCTACGATTATTTAAAAACTTTAAATTTTTTTGCTTTGTAAAGTCATCCTGAAAAAGTTCTAAAAATCAAAAACCTTAACTGTAGTGGGATTTGATGAGAAATGGCACACAAACTTTAGGGGGAAAGGAGGGGGCGAAAACCTACTTGGTAAAGAGAAAGTTGTCGCATTTTAATTAAACAATATTTTGGGGCTACTTAGAATAGCAATGCATAATTTGAAATTAAAAACTTGATTAAAATCTTCCACCCAATTTCACTTTCTAAAGTGAATTGAAAAGGACATTAAAAAAAATCACCAATGCGTACACAACAATAATAATGATATCAATAATAACTGTGATACTTTGTTAAGTTTTTGTGCAGCATTGTGCTAAGGGCTAGATTAAATACAATCAGCTCAGATACAGCCCCACATGGGGGACATCAGTCTAAAGGGAGGCGAAGAATGGATATTTCCTCCATATTTTACAACTGAGGGAATTGAGACACAGAGAAGTGAAGTGACTTATCCAAGATCGCACAGGAAGCAACTGGAAGAGCCAGGAGCAGAACCCAGGTCCTCTGACTCCAGGCCCATGCTCTTTCTGCTAAATCACACTTCAACTTTATAAGCATGTCTTTTTTGTAAAGCCTGGAAAATAGATGCCTCTAATGTCTATATATTAATTTTGCATCTCAGGAGCCAGTTGGACCATCTAAAACTTTGAAACAATTTTGCATCTTTACATAAACCAAAGGTTCCTCTATGTACATATAAATGGACTTCAAGGCTCCTTGACTTTTTAAGTTTTTTTTTAACGGTATTTGTTAAGTACTTACTATGTGCCAGGCACTTCACTAAGCACTGGAACAGATACAAGCTCATCAGGATGGACTCGGTCTAGGTCCCCATATGGAACTCAGAGTTATAATCCCCATTTTACAGTTGAGGTATCTGAGGCACAGAGCAGTGCCTTGACCAAGGTCACACAGCAGACAAGTGGTCCTTCAGACTTCCAGGCCCATGCTCTAGCCAGTGGACCACACTGCTTTCTCACTCCACTCCAGTGACTTCATCTTGAATAAAAATAATTCAAAGAAAGTACCCACCAACACAAAATGACTGTCCCAATCCAACTTGTGTTGTCTGATGAACCGCCTCGTATGTCAGGGTGCCAGATCGTGACACAATACCTTCGAGGAAAAGAAGTCAGACACATTTGGTCTACAGCAGAGTACTAGGAAACATATAAATTCTGAAATAATTTTACATTATTATAAAACTCGATTTACCAAACCAACACTGGGTCTTTGTCTGAAGGCCTTTGTAAATGGGTCAAACACTAGCCTGCCTGAGTTGGGAAGTTAAAAGCCTGTTGGGAAGCCTTTGCAGGACAAAGGAATATCCTGTGGACTAACAGTCTTGAAAACACTCCCCAGCGGCCTCAGTTTTACCATCCCCATAATCCTAGTCACCTCAACTCCCTTTATCAGTGAACAAAGATGCAACTATGTCCACTGGAAGATCACCTAATGGTCTTAAAGATGCTGCTCCCAAAGTGCCATAGGGCCAGGGATCAGCTTTAGATTCTGGAAGTTTTGGATTCAATGGATTAAAAAGCTCCAAGTTGGTTAAAACCACACTATCAACCCTGGAGTACGGAGCTGAATGCTGCAATAGCATCGGTGACATAGTTAAAATATATGGGCTCATCTAACTCCTGTCTTGTTACATCCCCTTGGGACTTATGAAGAGACTCTCTCCCAGGAAATAGCTTCTCTGCCGGGCAATTAAAATGCATGTCACACTGGGGGCTATAACTCTTAATTTCTCAGCATCGGCACATCTGAACTCGTAACCACAGTGCTGTGTTAGCATCACTATATCTGTTTGCAGCTAAGTTTAGGGTTTAGCTATAAATTAGCACTCCCTTTCATATCTGCATTTTGGATCAAGCCATTTTTACACCAGAGAAAGTCAAATTTGTGCGCCCCATTAGTCACAGTGATGACAAACCACCTTTTAGTCTGGAATTTAATCAAATAAAACTTTTACCAAAAGTATGATAGGCCTTTAAACTAGTTCCACCTTTAAAACATACATCCTCCCTAGGCCAGCATTTCTCTCGATGTGAACGCCGGGTCTGACTGACACTGCCAGCCAGCTTTCCATCACCACTCTTAAAGGAGCAAGCAATGAGAATATTATTTTTTTATGGTATTTGTTAAGTGCTACTATGTTGCCAGGCACTGTACTAAGAGGTGGGGGTAGATACAAGCTAATCAAATTGGACAGAGTTCGTGTCCCACAGTCTTAATCCCCATTTTACCGATGAGGTAACTGGCACAAAGAAGTTAAGTGACTTGTCCACTGTCAAACAGCACAGCAGTGGTGAAGCCGAGACTAGAACCCAGGTTCTGACTCCCAGACCTGTGCTCTATCCACTGTACCATACTGCTTCTCCTTAGAACACAGCACTCCACTACCAAGTCAAATTTGACGGAACAGAAAGGGGCTTCTTCCCCTCTGCCTTCAAACATGCTCATGTCTCCTGCATCCTAAAAAAACCCTCTCTTGACCCCACTTCCCCTTCCAGTTATCGCCCTATCTCCCTCCTACCCTTCCTTTCCAAACTCCTAGAACAAGTTGTCTACCCTTGCTGCCTTGAATTCCTCAACTCTCTCTCCTGGACCCCCTCCAGTCTGATTTCCATCCCCTCCACTCTACTGAGACTGCTCTCTCAAACGTCACCCATGAACTCAACTGTATATATTTTCATTACCCTATTTATTTTGTTAATGAATTGTACATCGCCTTGATTCTATTTAGTTGCCATTGTTTTTACGAGATGTTCTTCCCCTCGACTCTATTTATTGCCATTGTTCTTGTCTGTCCATCTCCCCCGATTAGACTGTAAGCCCGTCAAACGGCAGGGACTGTCTCTATCTGTTGCCGACTTGTTCATCCCAGCGCTTAGTACAGTGCTCTGCACATACTAAGCGCTCAATAAATACTATTGAATGAATGAATGAATGAACTCCTTCTTGCCAAATCCAATGGATCCTACTCTATCCTAATCCTCCTCGACCTCTCAGCTGCCTTGGACACTGTCGACCAACCCCTTCTCTTCCACACCTCATCTCACCTTGGCTTCACGGACTCCGTCTTCTCCTGGTTCTCCTCTTATCTTTCTGGCCGTTCATTCTCTGTCTCCTTCGAGGGCTCCTCCTCCCCCTCTCATCCACTAATGGTAGGGGTTCCTAATGGGTCAGTTCTTGGCTCTTTTCTGTTCTCCATCTACGCTCACTCCCTTGGTGAATTCATTCGCTCTCACGGCTTCAACTATCATCTCTATGCAGATGACACCCAAATCTACATCTCCTCCCCTTTCTCTCCCCCCTCTTCAGGCTCATATCTCCTCCTGACTCCGGACGTCTCCACCTGGATGTCTGCCTGCCACCTAAAACTCAACGTGTCCAAAACTGAGCTCATCTTCCCTCCCGAGTCCTGTCCTCTTCCTGACTTCCCTGTCACTGTGGATGGTACGACCATCTTTCCCATCTCTCAAGCCCACAACCTTGGTGTCATCCTTGACTCATTCACCCCACACATCCAATCCGTCACCAAAACCTGCCGGTCTCACCTATACAATATCGCCAAGATCCGCCCTTTCTTCTCCATCCAAACGGCTATCGTGCTGGTACAAGCTCTCATAATATCCCAGCTGGATTACTGTGTCAGCCTACTCTCTGATCTCCCTTCCTCCTGTCTCTCCCCACTCCAGTCTATTCTTCATTCCGCTATCCAGATCATCTTCCTACAGAAACGCTCTGGGCATGTCACTCCCCTCCTTAAAAACCTCCAGTGGTTGCCTATCAACCTCCGCACGGAATAAAAACTTCTCACTCTGGGCTTCAAGGCTCTCCATCACCTTGCCCCCTCCTACCTCTCCTCTCTTTTCTCTTTCTACTGCCCAACCAGCACGCTCCACTCCTCTGCCACTCACCTCCTCACCGTCCCCTAATAACGCCTAACCCACCGTCGACCTCTGGCCCACGTCCTACTGCTGTCCTGGAATGCCCTCCCTCCTCATCTCTATCAAACTAACTCTCTTCCCCTCTTCAAAGTCCTACTGAGAGCTCACCTCCTCCAGACTGAGCTTCACCTTTTCCCTCTGCTCCCTCTGCTCCCTCTGTGCTCCTCCTCCACCTTCTGCTCCCTCCCCCTTCCCCCCCTTCACTTCCCCTCAGCTAAGCCCCTTTTCCCTCTGCTCCTCTCCCTCTCCCTTCCCCTACCCTCAGCACTGCGCTCATTTGTATATTATTTATTACCCTATTTTATTTTGTTAATGACATGTACATCCCCTTGATTCTATTTATCGTGATTATATTGTCTTGTTTTTGTCCGTCTGTCTCCCCCGCTTAGACTGTAAGCCCGTCATTGGGCAGGGATTATCTCTGTTGCCAAATTGTACATTCCAAGCACTTAGTACAGTGCTCTGCACATAGTAAGCGCTCAATAAATACTACTGAATGAATGAATAAAAGGGAAGAAAAAGACAGAAGAGGGAAGGGAGAGTCAAAAAAAAAAAAAGCAAGAGACGCGATCCCCTATTTTCTGGCATAATTCAGTGAAACTACAGAAAACTCTTCTCTTGTCTCATTCTTTCATGCCTGTCTCTTTCCCCTCTATGTTGAAACACACTCTGTTCTTTCCCCATCATGAAAAGGTATCTCTCCCGCATAGCCACAGCCCCATATCATTCTTCTCTAAACTCCTTGAATAAACTGACACTTCTCACTTCTCCATCACCTCACGGTCATTTCGTTAATCCAGGCCCTTTTAATTAAAAGCTCATCTAACCAATTACTTCTTTATAACTGGAGTGGTAACTCCTCCACCCTCTTTCTCCTCAAAGGTTTCCCACAGGCCAGGTTCTATGCTTTCCTTCACCATTCTCTAAGCCCCCTCTTAGTCAGAGGTCTAAGTAAAAATGCTCTGTTTCTGGAAAGAGATGCCCGACAGTGGGGTTCGGGGGAGGAGGAGGGAGAGGCAGGCAAGAACTGCTCTGGTTCACAGTGCAAGAGGAAGATGGGAACCTCTGAGGTCCCCAGATGGATCACACCCAACCAGCCCAAATAGCTGGGGCAGTGGAAGGGCAGGGCCAGCTCCCCTCCCAGACCCACCCTAGAGGTGGGCCCATGCCCTGCCCAGAGCCCTGCCCAGAGCCCCGCCAGGCTTCTGGTGGGAGCAGACAACACTGCTCTTGGCTTCATACTGGAAGAGCTGCAGTGTGGTGCTCCGGTCAGGCACAGGGCAGCCTGGGCAGTTCCAGCTGGCTCCACCTTCGGTTGGGTTCTCCTCTTAAGCCTTCCTTCCAGGACCCCACCTTCCATTATTGGTAGAAATTCCTCAAGCATTTACTTCTAGGCCTTTTCTGTCACAGATTTCACTTCCTCTCACAGCTTTAACTTCCACTTCTTCAGAGAGGACACACAGCCTTCGATTTCCACTACGGAACACTTCTAATTTGCCAGCATCCCTGTCAAGTTGATGTTGCAAACACCGAAGTTAATGTCTCCTGTCTTTCTCCCTAAACTCTCCCTCATACCCAACTTCCCGGTTGCTCTGAACGATGTCATCTTTCCCAACCACCAAGGCTACAATTTCAGTCATCGTACACTTCTGCTTTTCCTAGGCCTTCCCAAAAATCAGACATCTCCTAGCTCTTTCCCAACGGTGCAGGCAATTCCAAGCCCAAGTCCCGGTGATACCTCAGATGAAGACCCAGAACCCGCTCCTCTCAATGTCTCTGATTCTAGCACTGCTCCCTGAATGTTCAGATACCACTTCTCTTGTCCATCTTGTCAGCATCAATCCGCATCTTAGAATTTTTCAGGAACCTCTCTTCACTCTTCTAACAAAACAAACGCTTATTCCCCCCAGATCCTTTAGCGATAGCCTCTGATGATCTCAACTCGCTTAACAGCCTCTTCGGTGCCCTTGGCCTTCCCATTTCCAACTCCCCATCCGAGCCCACCTCGCACCCTTTTCCTCAATCTGCTCTTACGACATGGAAGTCAGACTTGATTATTCCATCCAATCCTGGCACGGCATGTCACCTCAGTGCCTGCAGTTTCCAAGTATCCTGCAAAAATCTACCTTTATATTTTTAGATATCTTCATATAGAATCATCTAGTCTCCGTTGTTACTGTGAAGGACTGATTGCTCATTTCCGTTTGCCCCTGTCGATGTGATCCAATTCAGATCGAACACTCTTGGAAACAGGGATCCCAACTATCCGATTCACTATATACAGTGTCCAGCATATCACTCAGCGCATACAGAATTAATCAGCTATTTGTTGCTGATAAAGGGTTACAGAAAATGAATATGTGACTGGAACTTTTATTCAGCTTTAAAAAAAGATTTTCTGTTGACTCTGCAGATTAGATTATTTAAACAATAAAGGCAAATTACAGATTAAAAACATCAGAAAAAGGTTATTTTTGTACTGTAGTTTACTTCTTTCTCTCAAGCCTAAATTGTAAAACAGATGATCATAAAAAAATCTGTAATAGCAACCAAGACTTAGCACAAAAGTTAAATGTCACTCAATTTGGAATGTGTTCCCCTTCCTTCAAAAATATTCAATTAGCAGATGTGCTTTTTATTGCTCCTCATACCCACCACACACTGGAAATCTACAGTAAGATTCTACCACATTAAGTTGTTTGAATGCATTTAGAAATAACGAAAGAGTTTCTGGATTCTCCAATACTTGCACTTTTCATTATGTTGCTACAAGGCAAACTTTATGGTGATGCAAGTATCCGGTAGTGTGGCTGCCAAAGCAGTAGAGTGGTTAAAGGACACTTCAATCAGTGGTATTTACTGAGTGCTTACTGTGTGCAGAGCACTACACTAAGTGCTTGGGAAAATAAAATGCAACACTGTTGGCAGATGCAATCCCTGCCCTCAAGGAGTTTACAATCTACAGGGGAAGTCAGACCTTAAAAACGATTAGGGACAGGGGAAATAGCAGAGCGTAAGATTATTAAAAGGATTGTGGGGATCAGATGAGCATTAGAGTGCTAAAGGGGTACATAGCCGAGTTCATAATCAATGCAGAGGGGAGAGCAGATAGGGCAAATAAAGGGCTTAATCTGCAAAGGCTTCTTGGAGATGTGATCTTAAGAGGGTTTTTGAAGGTTGGGAAGAGCGGCGGACTGCCAGACACCAAGGGGGAAGGGGTTTCAGGCCCAAAGGAGAATGTGGGCGAGGATAGGTGAAGGGATAGACGAGATCGAGGTTACCGAGAATAGGTGTCACGGGAGTGCTGTGAGCAGGATGGGTTGTAGTAGGAGATAAGCGAGGTCAGGAAGGAAGGAGAGAGCTGGCTAAAGCTGATGGTGAGGAGCTTCTGTTTAATGCTGAAGTGGCTGGGCAATCTTGCAGGCTTTTGAGGGGGAGATATGGACTAAAAGGTTTTTCAGAAAAATGATCCAGGCAACGGAGTGAAGTACGGACTGGATTTGCCTCGCCATCCTTTATTCCTCTCTTTCCAAAAATTGTCAGATACTTTCTTTCAGGAACATTTAAGACAGTACTTTCTTAAAAGGAAATCCTGCCCAACACTTCAGAACACCACAGCAATACTCCATGGCCATAAAGAGAGCACATCTACAAAGGGCAAAACTGGCCTCCTCTTTCACTTTTCCATTATGGGTACCCTAGAAACTGGAGGAATAACTAGAATGCTAACTCTTCAGCCTATACCATCACCTCTTGTGCTCAACTTTACAGAAGACATAGACAGCAGTCTACAGAGTGGTCATATACAAGTAACAGACTTAGTGGATTTGCACATGGGCCATCTATGACATTCTGCCAGCCTTGTGATTACCATGTCCACCCCTCTGAAAGTGCCTGATAATACGTTTCTGCCATCCACACAGACCCTAAGGGACATTAGTGTATTCGAAAAAAAGGGCAACCCATCAACAAGACATTTGCTAAATGATATGGTCTCTCTTTAGTTGCCATGATGAATAATTCTTTTCAATGACTGACTACCAGTCGCAGTACTCAAAAAAGGGGCAAAAACACATTTGGCATTCCTGGAAAAGGTTCTCCTCCGACTGGTATTTAGAAAGTGAGTTGGAACTAAACACATGAATACTTGGGTCAATTTTGCAACAGTAGCTTAGTTTTTCAGTGAGGTTCAGTGCTGACATGTGCATTAAGACCACACTTCCTTTGATACCTAGGCTGGCCAAAAAACCCCAAGACTCGGTTTTTAAATTGTTAAATGGAAATAAAGGAGGACGGCTAAGAAAAGCAACTGAAAAGAGACAAACAGAGGGCAAAGTTTAACATCTTTAGGTCACTAACTCAATCCAGCCAACCTAGTAGTGAATCAGTCACTGACAATTTTTAATGATTTTTTTTTTTAGCACTTACTATGTACCACCCACTGTAGTAAGCACTGGGGTAGATCCAAGCTAATCAGGTTGGATTCAGTCCATGTCCCATATGGGGCTCACTGTCCTGTCTCTCCCCATTCCGGTCCATGCTTCACTCTGCTTCCATATCATTTCTCTACCAAAACATTCAGTCCGTGTTGCCCCACTCCTCAAGAACCTCCAAGGGTTGCCCATCCACTTCCCCATCAAACAGAAACTCCTTAGCATTGGCTTTAAATCACTCAATCACCTTGCCCCCTCTGACCTCACCTCACTGCTCCACCACAACCCAGCTCGCCCACTTCACTTTTCCAATGCCAACCTATTCGCTGCACTTCAACCTCACCACCAACCTCTCGCCCACGTCCTGCCTCTGGCTTGGAATGCCCTCTCTCTTCATATCCAACAATCACTCTCCCCATCTTCAAGGCCTCTTTAAAGGCACATCTCCTTCAAGAGACCTTCCCCAACTAAGCCCTCATTTCCCCTTTTCCCACTCCCTTCCAAGTCACCCTGATTTGCTCCCTTTATTCATCCCTCAGCCCCAGAGCACTTATAAATATAGCTGTAATTTATGTGTTTATAATAATGTCTGTCTCCCCCTCTAGACTGTAAACTCACTGTTGGCAGCAAATGTGTATACCGATACTGCTGTATTATACTCTCCCAAACGCTCAGTGCAGTGTTTTGCACACAGTAAGCACTAAATAACATTAATCAATCCCCATTTTACAGATGAGACACAGAGATGAGACACAGTGACTTGCCTAAGGTTACAGAGCAGACACGTGGCAGAGCTGGGATTAGAACTCAGGACCTTCTTACTCCCAGACTCGTGCTCTATCCACTAGGCCACACTACTCCAAAGAAAGAGAAAAGAGAAGAGACCCAGAATGAAGCTTTCAAATTTCATTCAGCTCTGATTTCCCGTTTTTCCATGGTGAAAGGAAAGGAAGGGTGGAAGGGGAAGAGAAGTGTGTGCTTGAGAGTGTAAGGCTGTGTCCCTTTGTTCTAATGTGAGGGAAACACAATTCAGCTAAAGAAAAATCAGACTCCCTCTCTATAACCTCCACTAGCCAGCCCAGCAGTCACCCTCTTCACCCTGCTGCTACTTTTTTTCACTCCACGATGAGGGCTGAGAGTGATAAGACTCCAGATGCTTTTTTTAAACAACTGATGTGTTCAGTCCAAGTAAAAGACGAACTTTCAAAAGAGTGCATTTTTGAAAAATGGCCCTACAATTGAGAGCTTTTACAAATTCAGACAGCCCTTCCAAAAAGAGATGTTATTGTATAAGGAGGAATTCACTGATACTGACCTTTTCCAGGGCTGAAACCTCTCACTAACTCTCAACTCACATTAAGGAAAAGGGTTTGAAAAACTACAAGTCCATTTCTTCCTGGATTTGGAGACACTCTTCCTTTTCTTTCCATGTCCAGTGTTATTTAACTCATGACATGGAAATGACAAAGCATCACTAGTGTTTTTCTGAGTCACTGCCATTTTTAGTTGAACCTTCTGTTCTTAACCCAGTGCTTGAAAAATTTATGGGTGGTTATGTCTTTCTGCATGAGCCATCTGGGCTGTTTTGACAAAGTCACTGTTTTCAATAAACTGAACAAATGATCACTGTACAGAACGTTAGTGCTCAACACTTACCAATTCTTCCTTTCTTGTGAATGTGGCCAGGCATGATGCCGATTTTGCATTCTCCAGGCTTAAGGAAAGTAAATTAGAAGCATATATTTTTTTAAAGGCTTTAAAAAAAAAAAAATCTCAGAACACTATAAACAGACGACCCGAAAACGTGTGGCTTAAATGTGTGGCTATGCACATGAAGAGACTGCTTTTTTAACTGACTTACATTGATAACTCCGGGGCAATTGGGACCAACTAGCCTTGTCTTGCTCTGTCGGGTCAGAGAGTGTTTCACTCGCACCATGTCCTGCTGTGGGATCCCTTCGGTAATGCACACAACTAGAGGCATTTCTGCTTCCACGGCTTCGTTGATTGCAGCAGCAGCAAACGGGGGAGGAACGTAGATTACAGACGCAGTGGCTCCTGTTTGTTCTTTGGCCTAAAACATTAACCACGATATTTTTACTAGAGACTGAGAAACATCATAAAACGCATTAAGTCCCCAAACCTCTGAGGCCACCAAATAACAAGGGCCTTCTTTCTCGTCACACCCAAGTTGCCATTAACCATCACCGCCTAGCAAAAGAGGTGCGGGGCTCAGTTTCTCTTATGTAGTAACTACACCTTATGCAGTAACTTTATGCTCCCTCACTGCCTGTGGTTTCCACTTGCAGAGATGGATAAGGCAACATTTCTTAAGGCAACACTGAGAAAGACAAGACTCCAGATGCTGTTTGAAACAATAGATGTTTTCAGTATGAGTAGAAGAGGAACTTTCAAGAGAGAGCATTTTTGAAAAATGACTCTATAATTCAGAGCTTTTACTAATTCAGACAACCCAAGCATTGGCTTGGTAAAATTTTTGACCACTTAGCAAAGCTTACCCTAAAATAACTGAAACAAATGTTTTAAAGACTCCAAATCAGTATTTTGCAGGGCGGTGGCCTTCAGAACACAATTCTAAAAAGTAACAGTGTAATTATATCAGTTAATTTGAGAAATATCTCAGGATCATCATGCAAAAAATTTTGAAAATGATCATGGCCTTTGCTGACTGTCCCAGATGGTACGGGAACAACAGCAGTCACACCTACACAATAAAACTGGTGATGCTTTCATGATCATTTCAATCACAGGAAAATTAAATGCAGAATATTTCAAGGTGTCTTTTAATAGAAGGCACGTTTTTCATTCCTTTCTTGGGCCAAGCATATATCATTCACTAAACTGGAAGCTCCTTTTGGGCAGAGACTGTGTATCCTAGTTCTTTTGTCCTCTCCCAAGTGCATAATTCATTCATTCAATAGTATTTATTGAGCGCTTACTATGTGCAGAGCACTGTACTAAGCGCTTGGGATGAACAAGTCGGCAACAGATAGAGACAGTCCCTGCCGTTTGACGGGCTTACAGTCTAATCGGGGGAGACGGACAGACAAGAACAATGGCACTAAACAGCGTCAAGGGGAAGAACATCTCGTAAAAACAATGGCAACTAAATAGAATCGAGGCGATGTACAATTCATTAACAAAATAAATAGGGTAACGAAAATATATACAGTTGGGCGGACGAGTACAGTGCTGTGGGGATGGGAAGGGAGAGGTGGAGGAGCAGAGGGAAAAGGGGAAAATGAGGCTTTAGCTGCGGAGAGGTAAAGGGGGGATGGCAGAGGGAGTAGAGGGGGAAGAGGAGCTCAGTCTGGGAACGCCTCTTGGAGGAGGTGATTTTTAAGTAAGGTTTTGAAGAGGGAAAGAGAATCAGTTTGGCGGAGGTGAGGAGGGAGGGCGTTCCAGGACCGCGGGAGGACGTGACCCAGGGGTCGAGGGCGGGATAGGCGAGACCGAGGGACGGCGAGGAGGTGGGCGGCAGAGGAGCGGAGCGTGCGGGGTGGGCGGTAGAAAGAGAGAAGGGAGGAGAGGTAGGAAGGGGCAAGGTGATGGAGAGCCTTGAAGCCTAGAGTGAGGAGTTTTTGTTTGGAGCGGAGGTCGATAGGCAACCACTGGAGTTGTTTAAGAAGGGGAGTGACAGGCCCATATCGTTTCTGCAGGAAGATGAGCCGGGCAGCGGAGTGAAGAATAGACCGGAGCGGGGCGAGAGAGGAGGAAGGGAGGTCAGAGAGAAGGCTGACACGGTAGTCTAGCCGGGATATAACGAGAGCCCGTAATAGTAAGGTAGCCGTTTGGGTGGAGAGGAAAGGGCGGATCTTGGCGATATTGTAGAGGTGAAACCGGCAGGTCTTGGTAACGGATAGGATGTGTGGGGTGAACGAGAGGGACGAGTCAAGGATGACACCGAGATTGCGGGCCTGCGGGACGGGAAGGATGGTCGTGCCATCCATGGTGATGGAGAAGTCTGGGAGCGGACCGGGCTTGGGAGGGAAGATGAGGAGCTCAGTCTTGCTCATGTTGAGTTTTAGGTGGCGGGCCGACATCCAGGTGGAGACGTCCCGGAGGCAGGAGGAGATGCGAGCCTGAAGGGAGGGGGAGAGGACAGGGGCGGAGATGTAGATCTGCGTGTCATCTGCGTAGAGATGGTAGTCAAAGCCGTGAGAGCGGATGAGTTCACCGAGGGAGTGAGTGTAAATGGAGAACAGAAGAGGGCCAAGAACTGACCCTTGAGGAACTCCAACAGTTAAAGGATGGGAGGGGGAGGAGGCTCCAGCGTAGGAGACCGAGAATGATCGGCCAGAGAGGTAAAAGGAGAACCAGGAGAGGACAGAGTCCGTGAAGCCAAGGTGAGATAAGGTATGGAGGAGGAGGGGATGGTCGACAGTGTCAAAGGCAGCAGAGAGGTCAAGGAGGATCAGAATGGAGTAGGAGCCATTGGATTTGGCAAGAAGGAGGTCATGGGTGACCTTAGAGAGAGCAGTCTCGGTAGAGTGGAGGGGACGGAAGCCAGATTGGAGGGGGTCTAGGAGAGAATGGGAGTTAAGGAATTCTAGGCATCGATTGTAGACGACTCGTTCTAAGATTTTGGAAAGGAAGGGTAGTAGGGAGATACGACGATAACTGGAGGGGGAAGTGGGGTCAAGAGCGGGTTTTTTTTAGGATGGGGGAGACGTGGGCGTGTTTGAAGGCAGAGGGGAAGGAGCCCTTGGAGATTGAGTGGTTAAAAATAGAAGTTAAGGAAGGGAGGAGGGCAGGGGCGATGGTTTTAAGAAGGTGAGAGGGAATGGGGTCCGAGGCGCAGGTGGAGGGGGTGGCACTTGCGAGGAGGGAGGAGATCTCCTCTGAGGATACTGCAGGGAAGGATGGGAAAGTAGGGGAGGGGGTTGTTGGGGGGGAGGGGAGAGGCGGAGGGGTGACTTTGGGGAGCTCAGACCTGATCGTGTTGATTTTCGTGAGGAAATAGGTGGCCAGATCATTAGGGGTGAGAGATGGGGGAGGGGGAGGAACAGGGGGCCTAAGGAGAGAGTTAAAGGTCCGGAACAATCGGCGGGGGTGACGGGCATGGGTGTCGATGAGGGAGGAGAAGAAGCTTTGCCTGGCGGAGGAGAGGGCAGAGTTAAGGCAGGAAAGGATAAATTTGAAGTGTGTGAGGTCGGCTTGGTGCTTGGACTTTCGCCAGCAGCGCTCAGCAGCTCGAGCATAGGAGCGTAGGAGGCGGACGGAGGAGGTGATCCAGGACTGTGGGTTAGTGGAGCGAGAGCGGCGGAGGGAAAGGGGGGCGAGAGAGTCGAGATGAGTAGAGAGGGTGGAGTTGAGAGCGGAGACCCGCTCGTCGAGAGTGGGAAGAGAGGACAGGGCGGCAAGGTGAGGAGAGATGCTATTGGAAAGACGGATGGGATCGAGAGAGCGGAGGTCTCTGTGGGGCAGTAGCGAAGATTTGCAGGGGGAGGGAGTGTGAGAGATGAGGCAGGTGAGAAGGTTATGGTCAGAGAGAGGCATTTCAGAGTTGGTGAGTGAGGAGATAGTGCAGCAGTAGGAGATGACGAGATCGAGGGTGTGACCGAGTCGGTGAGTGGGCGCGGTATGGTGGAGGAGGAGGTCGGCAGAGTCGAGGAGGGATAGCAGGCGGGCGGCAGAGGAGTCGTCGGGTACATCCGTATGGATGTTGAAGTCTCCAAGGATCAGAGTGGGCAGAGAGAAGGAGAGGAGGAAGGTGAGAAAGGGGTCAAGGTGGTTGAAGAAGTCGGAGGTGGGACCGGGAGGGCGGCAGATGACGGCGACAAGTAACTGGAGTGGGTGGTAGAGGCGAATGATATGGGCTTCGAAGGAGGGGAAGGAGAGGGAGGGGGGAGGAGGGATAGTGCGGAAGTGGCATCGGGGCGAGAGGAGGAAGCCGACGCCTCCTCCCTTACCGGGGATAAGACACAGCTCTGCATGCCATGGGCTTTCAGAAGATGCTATTAACTAATTAATCAATTGAGAAGTAGCTTGGCCTGGGGATAGAGCACGAGCCTGGGAGTCAGAAGGCTCTGGGTTCCAATCGTGTGACCTTGGGCAAGTCACTTCACTGGGCCTCAGTTATCTCATCTGTAAAATGGTGATGAAGACTGTGACCTCTTTGGAGGACAGGGACTGCGTCCACCGGATTTGCTTATATCCATCCCAGCGGTTAGTATAGTGCCCGGCACATTGTAAGTGCTTAAATACCATAGTAATAATAACTGTCATTATTATTATTAGTCTACAAAATTTGTATGTGAGAGAAACAAGTTTTTCTTAACATGAAATTAGTCATACACTGAGCTTGTTGATATTATTTTATGTGATTTCCAGTAGGGCTCTTCTGTATATCAAAACCAGGCAGATCATCCCTAGAAGGAGTTCGGGGGTGGAGAAGAATGAGACCGTCAACTCGGCGTGGGCAGAGTGTGTCTTATACTGTACGCTCCCAAGCGCTCAGTACAGTGCTCTGTATAGTGTAAGTGCTCAATAAATATGATTGACTGATGAAAAAAATAAGAAAGCTAGAGATTGTTATATTGGAAAAGTTTGATGATTCTGAAAGGAGCTGCCCCAGAAAAAACACTTTGGACTACTGTCTCCATCAGACAGCCTTTCCTGCTCTTCAGAGTGCTATCCTGAATCATAATCACCCTGAAAAGAATGCTGCTTATTCAACTCTCAGTTGTGCAGAGGGCACAGGCTGGCAATACACACCACAAGAAGCAGAAGGCATACAAAACACATACTTTTATTAGGTACTTTTAGGGCAGAAATGATATTCTGAACCCATACCCTTGGTCATGGACTTTTCCCAACTAGTATTTCTCTCCCTAAGTAAATAACGACGGGCTCACTTCCTCCTCCCTCTAGTCCCCGACCAGGCCCAACATCTATGGATTACCTCCTTCACAGTATTGAACACAGGGAGACCCAGGTGGGTCTTGCCTCCCTTCCCTGGAGAAGTTCCTCCAACTAAATTGGTTCCATAGTCCAACGCCTGCTGGCTGTGAAAGGTGCCCTGGAAAAAAAAAAGCACAAAAAAACTTGAGAAAAAGCCAACTCAAAAGACTAAACAGACCCTGCATGCTAAATCTATTCTTATTCATTCTCACAGAGGAACATACAAACCGGGAAAATCTATATCTGTTCCTAAATGAGGAACGGTCTGAGAGAAATAACAGCTCCCAAGAAGGTACAAGGGGAGAGAATGAGCAGGTTAGGACAGACTGACAGGCTGAACAGGACAGCAGTTTAAGACTTACTAGATCTAGACTGTAAGCTCCTCATAAGGCCGGGAAAGTATCCGCTAATTCTGTTGTATTGCACTTTCTCGACCACTTAATACGGTGCTCTGCATATAGTCGGTGCTCAGTACCATTTACTGATAGGTAGAGAAAGTCAAGAGGATTCATTCAATTCAGTAGTATTTACTGAGCACTTACTATGTGCAGAGCACTGTACTAAACCCTTGGAACATACAAGTCGGCAACAGATAGAGACAGTCCCTACCCTTTGACAGGCTTACAGTCTAATCGGGGGAGACAGGCAGACATGAACAATGGCAATACAGTCAAGGGGAAGAACATCTCATAAAAACAATGGCAAATGAATAGAATCAGGGTGATATACATCTCATTACACAAAATAAACAAAATAAATAGGGTGATGAAGATATATACAGTTGGCCAGACGAGTACAGTGCTGAGGGGGTGGGACGGGAGAGGGGGAGGAGGAGAGGGAAAGGGGGGAGAAGAGGGTTTAGCTGCGGAGAGGTGAAGGGGGAGGAGGGAGCAGAGGGGAAAAAAAGGGGGGAGCTCAGTCTGGGAAGGCCTCTTGGAGAAGGTGAGCTTTAAGTAGGGATTTGAAGAGGGGAAGAGAATTAGATTGTCGGAGGTGAGGAGGGAGGGCATTCCAGGACCGTGGGAGGATGTGGACCAGGGGTCGACGGCGGGATAGGCGAGACTGAGGGACGGTGAGGAGGTGGGCGGCAGAGGAGCAGAGCATGTGGGGTGAGCAGTAGAAAGAGAGAAGGGAGGAGAGGTAGGAGGGGGCAAGGTGATGGAGAGCCTTGAAGCCTAGAGTGAGGAGTTTTTGTTTGGAGCAGAGGTTGACAGGCAACCACTGGAGGTGTTTAAGAAGGGGAGTGACATGCCCAGAACGTTTCTGCAGGAAGATGAGCCGGGCAGCGGAGTGAAAAATAGACTGGAGCGGGGCGAGGGAGGAGGAAGGGAGATCAGAGAGAAGGCTGACACAGTAGTCTAGCCGGGATATAACAAGAGCCTGTAGCAGTAAGGTAGCCGTTTGGGTGGAGAGGAAAGGGTGGATCTTGGCGATATTGTAAAGGTGAGACTGGCAGGTCTCGGTAACGGATCGGATGTGTGGGGTGAACGAGAAAGACGAGTCAAAGATGACACCAAGGTTGCGGGCCTGAGAGACGGGAAGGATGGTCATACCATCCAGGATGATAGGGAAGTCTGGGAGAGGACCGGGCTTGGGAGGGAAGATGAGGAGCTCATTCTTGCTCATGTTGAGTTTTAGGTGGCGGGCAGACATACAGGTGGAGACGTCCTGGAGGCAGGAGGAGATGCGAGCCTGAAGGGAGGGGGAGAGGATAGGGGCAGAGATGTCGATCTGCGTGCCATCTGCGTAGAGATGGTAGAGCGAATGAGTTCACCAAGGGAGTGAGTGTAAATGGAGAACAGAAGAAGGCCAAGAACTGACCCTTGAGGAACTCCAACAGTTAAAGGATGGGAGGGGGAGGAGGCGCCTGCGAAGGAGACCGAGGAGACCGAGAAGGAGAGGAGACCGAGAATGACCGTCCAGAGAGATAAGAGGAGAACCAGGAGAGGACAGAGTCGTTAAGCCAAGGTGAGATAAGGTGTGGAGGAGGAGGGGATGGTCGACAGTGTCAAGGAAGCTGAGAGGTCAAGGAGGATTAGAATGGAGTAGGAGCCATTGGATTTGGCAAGAAGGAGGTCATGGGTGATCTTAGAGAGAGCAGTCTTGGTAGAGTGGAGGGGACGGAAGCCAGATTGGAGGGGGTCTAGGAGAGAATGGGAGTTAAGGAATTCTAAGCAGCGAGTGTAGATGACTCGTTCTAGGATTTTGGAAAGGAAGGGTAGTAGGGAGATAGGGCGATAACTGGAAGGGGAAGTGGGGTCGAGAGAGGGTTTTTTTAGGATGGGGAGACATGGGCATGTTTGAAGGCAGAGGGGAAGGAGCCATTGGAGATTGAGCAGTTAAAGATAGAAGTTAAGGAGGGGAGGAGGGCAGGGGCAATGGTTTTTATAAGGTGAGCGGGAATGGGGTCCAAGGCACAGGTGGAGGGGGTGGCACTTGCGAGGAGGGAGGAGGAGGATGATTTGCTAGCATCCTATATACTGGAAAAAAACAGTCTTTGCCCGGTTGTGATCTTTGTTGGTCTGGTTTGGATTTACTTCTCCCAGAATCATAAAATGGATGTTTGAAGTACTAAGAAAACAGATATGGTTTCAGATTCAATCACTAATAGTTGTAGAAATTGAATGCAAAATTATTTTGGCACATTATAAGCAAGCTAAAGAGCTGTTTACTTAAGCAAAAAGGCTATAGACCATCTTCCATTTTAAGATACTTCATAATTTTCTGTAGTACAACTCAAATAGCAATATTCTCTTGTCTACTAAAATCCTCTAAGCCAAGAGTATGCATCTAAGCAACTGAACCAAGGTCTTGGAGGGAACGGAGGGGAAGCTAGGCATGTGAACAAGTACACGGGAGCAGCCTGCTGAGTGGTCTAAAGAAGTTGAGGGAGGAGGAAAAGGTAGAGAGGGCTGAAAATGAGCAAGAGGGACGGGGGATGGGGATTGTCGAGACACATATCTGGTAACCTATCTCTGTCACCAGTAACTGAATTTCCTGGAAGTTTTTCAAGCACCAGTATTACCACTGGGAAAAGTCGTTTTGTGGGGTTTTTTTGTCCTCCATCACCCAATGCACAGTTTCAAGAACAGGCTCATATTTTACAATCCTTCAAAATATTTCAGCAGCTCATAATAAAGAGATTTATAACATGAATGCTGACAGCCACCACTGATTTTCCTGGCTCCATCAGACAAATTCAATTTTTGTTCATTCAAAAGTGTAGCAATGAGTGAATAAGAAAAGAGTGAAAAGAACATGGGCCTGGGAATCAGAGACCTGAGATTCGAACCCAGGGTTCTAATCCCAACTCTGCCACTTGTCTACAGTGAGACCTTGAGCAAGTCACTTCCCTTCTCTCTGTGCCTGAGTTACCTCATTTGTAAAATGGGGATTAAGATCGTGAGCCTTATGTGGGACAGGGACTGTGTCCAACATGATTATCTTGTATCTATCCCATCATTCACTACAGTGCCTAGCACACGGTAAGCGCTTAACAAATACAATTATTCCCTCCAGACTATAGCTTGTGGGCAGGGAACATGTCTACCAACTCTGTTATACTGTACTCTCCAAACTACTTAATACAGTGCTCTGCACAGAGTAAGCGCTCAATAAATGGCTAATGAATTTAAAAGAGTTAATGAACTGAGGTGAAATAAATACCCAGCGCTGGGGGGGTTACAAAGTATTTGAGTTGGAACAGTCCATATCTCACACAGGGCTCACGGTCTTAATCCCCATTTTACTGATCAGGTAACTGAGGCACAGAGAATTTAGGTGACAGGGCTGACACTATGGCAGAGCTGGGATTAGAATCCAGGTCCTGTGACTCAGGCCCTGTTCTTTCCACTAGGCCATGCTCCTTCTCCAAAATATATTTGGGGAACTGCATTTCAAAAATCAGTTGTAGAAAAATCCTTCCTCCCGCACCCATCCTCTAGCAACAAAGCACCTGCCGGAAATCTCTACCCTCCAGACCGTAACCCTTTGGTGGGCAGGATACATGCCTACAGACTCAGCTGTACATTCCCAAGTGCTTAATAAAGTGCTCTGCGCACAGAAAGCGCTCTATAAATCCCGCTAACTGATCACTGTGGTTTGTGACTCTGGGTAACTAGGCCCAGAATCTACTATTACCACTGTACACAGAAGGAGCGTGACTCAGTGGAAAGAGCACAGGTTTGGGAGACAGAGGATGTGGGTTCTAAACCCGGCTCCACCACGTGTCTGCTGTGTGACCTTGGGCAAGCCACTTAATTTCTCTGCGCCTGTTACCTCATCTGTAAAATGGGGATTAAGGCTGTGAGCCCCAAGTGGGACAGGCTGATCACCTTGTATCTGCCCCAGCGCTTAGAACAGTGCTCGGCACATAGTAAGCGCTTAACAAATACCATAATCATCATCATCATCATCATCATTAGAGTCTGGAACTAGGTTCTGTTTCATTTAAGTGGGCTCACTGTAAATTTATTTTATGTTTCGCAATCATAATACCAACTATTCAAATCTTAGAAAGAAACTTTTTTTGGCACACCACACACATTCTTGTTGCCATTCACTGAAAGAAGTAGTTTCTTGTACAAGAACTCTCAAAAGTTAAATAACTTGGGATGATTACAAGTTACTAAATTTCAGCCTAAAGATAAAACTGGAAAGGGATCACATGGACTATGGCATTGCCTGAGTCTGAGGTCCTTCTCTCAGCCTGTCACAAATGTTAATAAATACGACTGAATGACTGCTAAGGGAAAGGAGACCATAAAGCATGTATTAATACCAGGGTTTAAGCCCGAATAGTTGATTACTGTACATTACAAGAATGAGTTACTTAGGCATACCTGTTTGCCAGTGAAACCTTGGCAAATGACCTTTGTGGTTTTATTGACGTAGAGGTTATTCCGTGAGGCTGTATAGGAACAGTGCCGAATTCCATTCTGTTGCACTGAAAAATGCAAAAGATAATTACATATATTATACCATTTTCTGACCGACCCACATCAAATGTCCCAACGGTCCACACATGAAAACCCAAGACTTCGCAAACATTAAGGCCCTCCTGTGATCTTTCCCTTCACAACCTCAACTGCTAAGTGAGAGTCTTCAGGAGAAAGGGACAAGAGGTAGCCAATTCACTCCACTAGGGTTGTCTCCCTAACTGAATACTACCACCTTGAATTCACATCGCACATTCAACAAGTTGGAAAAGTGTTTTTAAATAATGAGCGCCTCCAAGGCACCACTGTGAACATGAGGCTCGGAAAGTCCTGGCCAAACTAACAGAATCACAACACAGCTCCGAAACCAAAACAACTGTGGGTTTAAATGATCCCTTGAAATCACACTTTCAGAATTTTAAAACATTCCTCACACTATCTTTAAAGCTACCCCCACAGTGACCATTTCTCTCCTTCTCCCCATTTCTTCTTCCAAAACTGACAGCCTATATCCACCTCACACCTGGATCAAAGCAGTCAGAGCGTGTTAGCTGGAGAAAATATCCAGAGGCAAACACAGAAACACAGTGAGACAGTATATTCCTGACCAATCCTTCCTTCCTGTAAGACATGCTGCACTAAAACTTTGCAACGTCCTGCAATGTTTCCTCTCTAGTACCAGAAAAAGACTTACAAGTTTTTATGTCACTTCATGTTTAAAAGAGGGTGACTGTAAGGATCAACAGCCAGGAAACTTGGGGTCAATCTCAATTCTCGGCATAAAACTTCAAGTCGTACTCAGAAAAAAAAAAAAAAAAGCCTCCAACAGCAGTGTTACAAAAATTAAACTCCCGGGACAAGATCAAGGGACGGAGTAAATAGTATCTGTTACTACACAGATACTAACGGTATCTATGATTAGCCTTGCCATGTTGCCCCAAGTTCATTCATTCATTCAATAGTATTTATTGAGCGCTTACTATGTGCAGAGCACTGTACTAAGCGCTTGGGATGAACAAGTCGGCAACAGATAGAGACAGTCCCTGCCGTTTGACGGGCTTACAGTCTAATCGGGGGAGAGGGACAGACAAGAACAATGGCACTAAACAGCGTCAAGGGGAAGAACATCTCGTAAAAACAATGGCAACTAAATAGAATCAAGGCGATGTACAAGTTCCCTGTTCCAACATTCCAACAACTGTTCCTGTTCCAACAACTGTCCCAAGTTCCCTGCTCAACATTCTGGAGCCTAATCAACACCCCTGGTTACTCCAGAGGGCCCCCCAAATTTCAATGCGGTCAAACTCCATACTGACCTTTGAATTTGTTTGGCTTTCATTAACTCCTCTCAAAAGTGATTTCCCAACTGTTAAAGAGTGCAAAGGTAAAGACCTTCCTTCCTAACAGAGTTGGTGCTTATGTTTTCCTGGATAAAGGCAAATAGAAAATTTATAAAACGCAGATATATAATCTTTAGACTATGAGGTTTAGGACTTGATGTTGTGTTTCTCTGGGAATTCCCTTCGGCACCCAGTAGAGTGCACCATTGCATTAAAAAAAAACCCAAATAAACCCACAAAATGAGGAAATGTGCTACCTATAAGGCAACTGGGTCAGAACATAAATATTCTCATTCACTACCACCTCAAATTCCACCCTCGACACACACACAAAAACTGGGGTTTGCTATTCTGGATGAGCACAGGCCCAATTTCGTTGAACATCTGAGCTGGCTTCGGTTCCAACGTCGAGTGAGTTTGGACAGAAAGACACTCCCTTAAATTGTACCTTAAATTGTAATCCGAAATAGGTACAGCTATAGATTACCCTACACAACTCCACAGTCTCACCTGTTATTTTACACTATATGTTTGTATTGGGTAGCTAGCCTGATATTCCATGAGGCCCCTTTTTAAAACTGGGAAAGTGGAGCAAAGGACAGAGCCAGTTGTTTGTTCCCCGATGAAGAGAGACGTGGGAAAGAACTTAACTCTGGTCTCTCGAAATACCAGGAAAGGGGGCTCACACCACAGGTCCATAAATGCCGCAGCAGGATCATTAAGGGTTGACCTGGAAGAGACTTCCCTTCCCTCTAAAATCAGAATCGAATCAGGTGGTAGCCATCCCCTCTAAGAGTGGTCTGGGGCCGGTCCCACCAGGGAGCAAGCACATGCCCCGACTGACCACTCACTGAAATTTTCAGCCCAGCAACTAAAAATCTCCACCTCTCCCGACAAGGGTATTTGTGAAGCGCTTACTATGTGCCGAGCACTGTTCTAAGCGCTGGGGGTAGACACAGGGGAATCAGGTTGTCCCACGTGGGGCTCACAGTCTTCATCTCCATTTTACAGATGAGATAACTGAGGCACCGAGAAGTGAAGTGACTTGCCCACAGTCACACAGCTGACGAGTGGCAGAGCCGGGATTCGAACCCATGACCTCTGACTCCAAAGCCCGTGCTCTTTCCACTGAGCCACCTAGAGTCCTGACCTCTCTCTCGAAGCGGCAGGAGGCAGGCACGGAATCGTGGCCAGAGCACGGGCCCTGGAATTAGAAGGCCCTACTTCTAATCCCAGCTCCTCTACACGCCTCCTGGGTGACCGTGGGCAAGTCATTTCACCGGGCCTCGGGCCTCGGTTATCTCGTCTGTAAAACGGAGGTACAAGTGTGAAGCCCCTAGAGGGATGGGGACTGGGTCCAACCTGACTAGTGTCTATCGACCCCAGTGCTTAGAACAGTGCTTGGCACTGAGTAAACGCTTAGCAGGTGCCATTATTATTATTATTATTAGATTTAAAATTTAGGGCTGCAGACCCAATCGACCCACCCAACACGGTGGCCTGGAAGCCCTGGCCAACCGGAGCGAGCAGGAGAGATGGTGGGGTGGGAATGAGGCCCCCTCCACCCCATGCGCTCAGACACGCGTGCAGAATGTCGGTACACACAAAACACGCCGGCCTAGGGGAAAGAGCAAGGCCTGGGAGGGAAAAGGACCTGGGTTCTGATCCCAGCTCTGCCACTTGTCCGCTGCGTGAACTCGGGTAAGTCACTTCACTTCTTTGTGCCTCAGTTACCTTGTTTGTAAAATGGGGATTGACCGCACTTACGTAAACATCTGCAATTTATTTATATTAGCACCTGAATGCCCCTCTAGACTCTAAGCTCCCTATGGGAAGGGATTGTGTCTGTTTACTGTTACAGTGTACTCTACCGAGCTTTTTTTTTTTTTTGGTATTTATTAAGCGCTTACTACATGCAGAGCACTGTTCTAAGCACTGGGGTAAATACAGGGTAATCAGGTTGTCCCACTTGGGGCTCAGTCTTAATCCCCATTTTACATATGAGGTAACTGAAGCACAGAGAGTTAAGTGACTTGCCCACAGTCACACAGCTGACAAGTGGCAGAGCCAGGATTCGAACCCATGACCTGACTCCCAAGCCCGGGCTCTTTCCACTGAGCCACGCTGCTTCTCTTGTACGTACACCAGTGTTTAGGACAGCGACTGCTGCGTAGTAAGCACTTAACGAATAGCATAAAATAAAATAAAAGATAGAAACGGCACCGACACGAAGTCAACGTGCAATGGCGTCAACCGCACTCGGCTCCCGGGGGTGAGGCTTGGTGGTGGGGAGGACGCAGGCCCCGATCTGGGTACTAAGCGGGTGGGGGGGCGGCCCACACATATACACCACACACACACACCCTAACACCCCTGGTCCATGTTACATGGGGGGGCGCACACCCACACATTCATTCAATCGTATTTACTGAGCACTTACTGTGTGCAGAGCACTGTACTAAGCGCTTGGAAAGTACAATTCAGCAACAGAGAGAGAGACAATCTCTGCCCACGATGAGCTCACAGTCTAAAATGGGGGAGACAGACAACAAAACAAGTAGAGAGGCATCCACGGCATCAATATAAGCAGAATTACATATATATATGTGTGTATATATATGTTTAGACTGTGAGCCCGCTGCTGGGTAGAGACTGTCTCTATCTGTTGTCGAATTGTACATTCCAAGTGCTTAGTCCAGTGTTCTGCACATAGTAAGCTCTCAATAAATATGATTGAACGAATATATATACATATGCCAAAACAAGAGGCACGCACACATACATATACATTTATATATAATAAATATATAGTATGTATATTTTAAATATAATATATATGTTATATATAATTATATTTGTGCATTTGTTTGTATATATAAATATATACAGATATATTTATACATATTTATATATATATATATAAATCTGGAGTGTGGCTGCCAGAAGCCTCCCTCGAAGAAACCGGGTACAGAGAGAAGGAGGACTAGCATGGCTCAAGAGCCCGGGCTTAGGAGTCTGCGGTCATGGGTTCTAATCTCAGCACCTGTCAGCTGTGTGACCCCTGGGCAAGTCACTTCACTTCTCGGTGCCTCAGTTCCCTCATCTGGAAAACAGGGTTGAAGACTGTGCGCCTCACAGGGGACAACCTGATGGCCTATGTATGTATCTGCCCCCAGCGCTTAGAACAGTGCTTGGCACAGAGTAAGCACTTAACAAACACCAACATTATTATCGGGAAGCAGCGTGGACCAGTTGAAAGAGCCTGGGCTTGGGAGTCAGCGGTCGTGGGTTCTAATCCCAGCTCCGCCTCTCGTCAGCCGTGTGGCTTTGGATATGTCACTTCACTTCTCTGGGCCTCAGTTACCTCATGTGTAAAATGCAGCGTGGCACAGTGGCAAGAGCTGGGGTTTAGGAGTCAGAGGTCACGGGTTCTAATCCTGCCCCCGCCACCTGCCAGCTGTGTGACTTTGGGCAAGTCACTTCACTTCTCGGTGCCTCAGTTCCCTCATCTGCAAAATGGGGATTCAGACCGTGCGCCTCACATGGACCAACCCCATGACCGTGTATCTCCCCCCGCGCTTAGAACAGTGCTCGGGACATAGTAAGCGCTTAACAAAAACCAACATTATTATGAAAATGGGGATGAGGACTGTGAGCCCCATGGGGGACAAACTGATCACCTTGTATTCCCCCCCCACCCTAGCGCTTAGAACAGTGTTTGGCACATTCTAAGTGCTTAAGAAAAACCAACATTATTATAATTATTATTATTAAAATGGGGATGAAAACTGTGAGCCCTAGGGGGGGGCAACCTGATCGCCTTGTATTTCCTGCCCCAGCGCTTAGAACAGTGCTTGGCACATAGTAAGCTCTTAACAAAAACCAACATTATTATTATTTACTAAAATGGGGACGAAGACTGAGCCCCACGGGGGACAACCTGATCACCTTGTATTCCCCCCCACCCCTGTGCTTAGAACAGTGTTTAGCACATAGTAAGTGCTTAAGAAAAACCAACATTATTATTATTATTATTATTACAGTGAGGATGAAGACTGTGAGCCCCACGGGGGATAACCTGATCACCTTGCATCTACCCCAGCGCTTAGAACAGTGCTTGGCACATAGGAAGCGCTTAATAAAAGCTGTCATCATTATTCTTATTATTATTATGAAAGAAGGAAGAGGCAGGGAGGACGGACGGAAAGGCGGGCGGGGGAGCGCGGCCGCCCCGATCAACGTTTCCCCCCGCCCCCCCGGGGCCGGGGTCCAGATAATAATACTACTAATAATGACGGCATTGGTTAAGAGCTTACTGTGTGCCAAGCACTGTTCTAAGCGCTGGGGGATACAAGGTGATCAGGCGTTCCCACATGGGGCTCTCAATCTTCATCCCCATTTTCCAGATGAGGCCGCTGAGGCCCAGACAAGTGAAGTGACCTGTCCAAAGTCACCCAGCTGACAAGCGGCGGAGCCGGGATTCGAACCCACGACCTCTGACTCCCAAGCCCGGGCCACGCTGCTTCTCGGAGGGAAGTTGCGGCCCCCAAAGCCAAGCCGGGCCGGGCCGGCCCGAACCCGTCCGAACCGACCCGAACCCGTCCGACCCGACTCGAACTGACCCGACCCGACCCGAACCTGTCCGAACCGACCCGACCCGACCCGAACCTGTCCGAACCGACCCGAACTGGCCCGAACCCGTCCGAGGGGCGGGAGGGGAGCGGGGGAGGGGGGTGCTCGGGCCGCGGGGCCCAAAGCGGCCTAGCGGGGAGACGGCGCCGAGCGAGGAGCCTGGGCTCGGAGGTCCCGGGCGGAGGGCGGCGGGCAGGGCCGGCGGCTACTCACGAAGGAAAGGGCGAGCCAGGAGGCGGGCGCCGGCGAGGCTACTGCTGCCCAGGGACATGGCGGCGTCGGCTGAAGCGACGACTGAGACGTCGTCGTCTGTCGCTCGGTCGGGTCATTCCCCAATGACACGGGGTCCACCGCCCCGAGGCGGGGGGAGGAGGGTGGCCGAACCACATGCCTGATGGAAAGGCGCCTCAGAGGAGCCTCGCCCCGGCCTCCGAACCCGCGGTGGAGGACAGCCATCTTCCCTAGGCGTCGTTCCTCCAGCTTCCCAAACGAATGCGCGCCTCCATCCTCACCGACGAGGGCCGACTGCCGGCTGACTCCTGCGGGCAGTGGAAGGGGCAGCCCGGAGGGAGGGCGGAAGGGGCCCCGTGGGGCGGCCCTGGGGATTCTGGGAATTGTAGTTTTCGGCTGCCGATGCCAAGGTGGGGGGAGGGAGGGGGGGGCGGGGGCGGAGTTGCCAGGCAGATTCCTGCTGCTCCAGCCGCTGCCCGTCACCTTGGGCTTGCACCTTCTCCTGCTCCCGGCCCGGGAGCCCTCTGCCCTCTGCCCTCTGCCCCCCCGGGATTTGTAAAGACCGGTCCTTTGCCCTGCCCGCTCCAAGGCATCATTGCAGCGCTGCGTGAGAAGCAGAGTGGCTCCGCGGCAAGAGCCCGGGCTTGGGAGGCGCAGGTGGTGGGTTCGAATCCCACCTCCGCCACGTGTCAGCTGCGTGACTGTGGGCAAGTCACTTCACTTCTCCGTGCCCTCATCTGTAAAATGGGGATTAAGACTGTGAGCCTCACGTGGGACAACCTCATCACCCTCTATAATAATAATGTTGGTATTTATTAAGCGCTTACTATGTGCCGAACACTGTTCTAAGCGCTGGGGTAGACACAGGGGAATCGGGTTGTCCCACGTGGGGCTCACAGTCTTAATCCCCATTTTACAGATGAGGGAACTGAGGCACAGAGAAGTTAAGTGACTTGCCCACAGTCACACAGCCGACAAGTGGCAGAGCTGGGATTCGAACTCATGAGCCCTGCCTCCAAAGCCCGTGCTCTTTCCCCTGAGCCACGCTGCTTCTCTATAATAATAATGTTGGTGTTTGTTAAGCGCTTACTCTGTGCCGAGCACTGTTCTAAGCGCTGGGGGAGATACAGGGGAATCAGGTTGTTCCACTTGAGGCTCACAGTCTTAGTCCCCCCCACCCCCCCACCCCCCCAGCGCTTAGAACGGTGCTCTGCACAGAGTAAGCGCTTAACAAATACCATTATTATTATTATCATTATTTGGCATCATATCATGTCCCCTCGAGACTACCGCATCCCTGCCCTCCCCCACCCCCCATAATAATAATAATCATGTTGGTATGGGTTAAGCCCCTACTGTGTGCCGAGCCCTGTTCTAAGCGCTAGGGGTGATACGGGCTCATCAGGTCATCCCACGAAGGGCCCACAGTCTTTATCCCCATCTCACAGATGAGGAGGCAGGGAGAAGTGAAGTGACTTGCCCAAGGTCACACAGCTGCCCCACTTCTCAGGGATTGTCCATCCATCTCCCCACCAAATGGAAACCCCTCAGCATTCATTCGTTCAATAGTATTTTTTGAGCACTTACTATGTGCAGAGCAATAATAACAATGTTGGTATTTGTTAACCGCTTACTATGTGCAGAGCGCTGTTCTAAGCCCTGGGGTAGATACAGGGTAATCAGGTTGTCCCACGTGAGGCTCACAGTCTTTATCCCCATTTTACAGATGAGGGAACTGAGGCACAGAGAAGTTAAGTGACGTGCCCCCAGTCACACAGCTGACAAGTGGCAGAGCCGGCATTCGAACCCATGACCTCTGACTCCCAAGCCCGTGCTCTTTCCACAGAGCTACGCTGCTTCTCTATACTAAGCGCCCGGAATGTAAAGTTCGGCCCCAGGTAGAGACAATCCCTGCCTAATGACGGGCTCACGGTCTAATCGGGAGAGACGGATGGCAGGGTAAAACAGAACGAAACAAAAATGACATTATCACGATAAATAAAATCAAGTGGATGTACACCTCATTACCAAAATAAATAGGGTAATAGCATCGGAAGGAGGGAAGCAGCGAGGCTTAGAGGAAATAGCCTGGGCCTGGGAGTTAGGAGCCCTGGGTTCCAATTCTGCCTCCACCACTTACCTGCTGTATGATCTGTACCTGCAAGTCACCTCTTTTCTCTGTGTCTCAGTTCCCTCATCTGCCAAATGGGGTTTCAACACTTATTCTCCTTCCTACTTAATCCGTGAGGCCCATGTGGGACCTGATTATCCTCCATCTACCCCAGCACTTAATACAGTGCTTAACAATTATTATTATTATATGATTATCGCTATCGGCCTTAAGGCCCTCAGTGAGCTTTCCCTCTCCTACTTTATTATCTCACTGACTTCCTACTACAACCCGGCCTAACACCAACTTGCTCCCTGTACTTTGATCTCATCTGTGCCGCAGGACAATCCCTCTGGTTTAAAACTCCCTCTTCCTTCGGTGCAGAACAGAACTCCATTCTCCCCACCTTCAAAGCCCTACTGAAATCACACTTCTTCTAAGAGGTCTTCCCCAACTAATCCCTCATTTCCCTTACTCCCTCTCCCTTCTGCATTATACACTTAGGTCGGTACCCTTTAAGCCCTTGATGTTCACCCCACCCTCAGCCCCACAGCACTTACATATATCTGTAATTTATTTGAATGTAGGTCTCCCCTCTAGGATATAATCTCCTTGTGAACAGGAAAGGTGTTTACCAAATCTGTTATAGTCCACTCTCCTAAACTCTCAGTACAGCGTTCTGCCCACGGTAAGCATTCAAGAATTGCAACTGATAGATCGACTGATTGATAATGCACTGTAGCTAAAATCAAAGAGGACACGTGATTCCTTTCAACACAAAACTTTCATTCCACAACCTAACTCTGGTGCTCTTCCTTGATCCAGATCCGTGGCTCAGTGGAAAGAGCACGGGCTGGGGAGTCAGAGGTCATGGGTTTGAATCCTGGCTTCTGCCACTTGGCAGCTGTGTGACTGTGGGCAAGTCACTTCACTTCTCTGTGCTCAATTACCTCATCTGTAAAATGGGGATTAAAACTGTGAGCCTCACGTGAGACAACCTGATCACCCTGAATCTCCCCCTGCACTGAGAACAGTGCTCTGCACATAGTAAGCGTTTAACAAATACCAACATTATTATTATTATTATTATTATTATCCTGAGTGAATATCTTCAAAGAGAAGCAGGTTTTGCAATAATTAATGAACACCTAGGAAGGATAAAGCACTAACCAAGGAGATAATTTATTTTTCAGAAATGTATACTGATATGTGTCTGCTTCCTCCTTCCTGCTTCCTCTCCTGCCATGATTACTGTATCAGCTTCCTTGCTGACCTCCCAGCCTCCTATCTCTCCCAACTCCAGTCCATTCTTTACTCTGCTGCCTGGATCATTTTTCTACAAAAACATTTTCCTCTCCTCAAGAAACACTGGTGATTGCCCATCCACTTCATTTCTTATTTTCATTTCATTTAATCGTATTTACTGAGTGCTTACTGGGTGCAAAGTACCGTACTAAGTTCTTGGGAGAGTACAGTATAACAATAAAGAGATAGATTCCCTGTCCACAAAGAGCCGGCAGCATGACGGAGAGATGGACATTAATATAAATAAATAAATACTGAGAAGCAGTGTGGCTTAATGGAAAGAGCACAGGCTTGGGAGTCAGAGGACATGGTTTCTAATCCCGGCTCTGACACTCGTCTGCTGTGTGACCTTGGGCAAGTCATTTAACTTCTCTTTGCTTCAGTTTCCTCATCTGTAAAATGAGAATTAAGACTGTGAGCCCCATGTAGGACAAGTTGATTACCTTGTATCTATCCCTGTGCTTAAGCTTGGCACATAGTAAGTGCTTTACAAATACCATAATAATTATTATTATTACAGATTTTGTAATTTTGTAAAAAACAAATTTTTCATTCTAGCTTGCACAAATTCATCTCCTTTTTCACCTTATGTATAAACTATGAAGCACGATTTCAACCTGAACTTTAAAACCTTGTTGTGGAATCGGTGCTGTGTGTGTTCCAGACACTTCTTCACATTCAGTAGAACAGAATAATAATAATAATAGAAATAGTGGTGTTTGTTAAGCTCTTACTAGGTGCCAGGCCCTTTACGAAGCACTGGAGTAGATACAAGGTTATCTGAGTGGACACAGTCCCTGTCCCACATGGTGCTCCTGGTTTTAATCCCCATTTTACAGATGATGTAACAGGCACAGAGCAATGAAGTGATTTGTCCAAGGTCACCCAGCAAACAAGTGACAGAGGTGGGGCTAGAACCCAGATCCTTCTGCCTCCCAGTCCTATGCTCTATCCGCTAGACGGCGCTGTTTCTCTTAAAATCCTTACAACTGGCTGGAAGAGGAAGTAGTAAAAGGAGAGATAGGCAAGGAAGTAGTCCCCTGACCATGAGACACGGTCTCTGCTCACACCCACAGGATCCTCATCCACAACCCTGCGGGGGCAGGAGCACTCAGGATCCTCATCCGAGCTGAGCACTGAGCTGAGCATTGTGAGAACACCAGCAGTAGGGGTGGCTCCTCTCTCTCCCTGACCTGTACCCACTGTGCACCAAGCCCTGAGCTCTGAAGATTTTTGGTTTATTTGTTGTTTGTGCATTTAATGGTACTTGTTGCATCAAACGAAAACTCCTCACCACTGGCTTTAAAGCATTTAATCACCTTGCCCTCTCTTACCTCACCTCCCTGCTCTCCTAATACAACCTAGTCCACACACTTCACTCCTTTAATGCTAACCTTCTCTCTGTACATCGACCTTGTCTATCTCGCCAACAATCCCTTGCTCATGTCCTTCCTCTGGCCTGGAATGCCCTCCCTCCTCATAGCTGATACTCTCCCCGACCTTCAAAGCCTTACTGAATGCTCATCTCTTCCAAGAGGGCTTCCCTGACTAAGCCCCCCTGCCCCTTTCCTCTTCTTCCACTCTCCTCTGCATCACCCTGACTTGATCCCTTTATTCAACCCCCCTCCCAGCCCCACAGCACTTACACACATATCTGTAGTTTATTTATGTATATTAATGTCTGTCTCCCCCTCTAGACTGTAGGCTCATTGTGTGCACAGAATGTGTCAGTTTACTGTTATATGGTACTCTCCCAAGCGCTTAGTACAGTGTTCTGCACAGAGTACGCTCTCAATAAATATGATTGAATGAATGGATGAACCTAACAATCTGCATCAGCACCTTCACCCTGTGGCAAAGAACATGAGAAAAAAACTAAATTGAAAGAGGCTTTCACACTGTCCATTCACTACTTTGGTGAAAAACTGTCTAAGGCTATAATCGGCAATTTGATTGGGAAAGAAAAGCTGGGCACATTTATTCCGGAATTGTACATGTCCATCCCCAAAATGGAGAACCATAATGGGGTCGGCAACGTTGTCATGTGTTCCTGAACTTCTACTTATTGCTTCAAGTGAGTTTTCTTCATAACCTTGTGGAGGCTTACATAGCATCTGTTTTCTCCATGTTGTATGGAGCGCTCCTTGAGTCCTTCACAAAGGGCACCATTCAGTATGGCTTATGTATTTTAACGTAGTTGTAACTTCTGAACTGAATCTGTGTATTCTCTTTGGCCAAAGGTTCCAATATTGCAGTTCAATATAGCCAGTGAGTGAATGGGAACTTGTGAACTAACCACTTATCTGGATCGCAGCCATCCATGAGTGAGCACCTTTACTCTGTACCTTGACCAGTCTATTTTAACACCAGGTCAGATAAGAAGGAAGAGTTTAGGGAGAAGTTCACAAACTATATTGACTGTATTTACCCTCTTTGAGGAACTGTCAGAGGTTATAAGTAGCCTTGTCAATTCCATGTGAAGAGCTCATTACAGTTTGTTCAACATTTTTGACCAGAGCTCCACTGTAGCTCCACTGTACTGGGGTGAGCACTTTTCCCTGGGCCTGTGATTTTATATGTCTTGATCCAAGCTGGTATACTTAATAACCCTGTGCAGTCATATGTGCTAGGCTGTTTCCCATTAGCATGGAGAAATCCTGATGTCTAAACATCAGAGACAGCTATCTGGAAAGTCTACACATTTGAATTTATGTTCTCCTTCTGCAGTGTATATGGGTCAAACCCTGACTGAGTGACTGACAGATAGTATAATATGTATGTAGGCAGTGAATAGAGATTTGTATGCAGAACACTCATTTGCTTTTCCTACACTGTGGATTGATCAGCGCTTCCATGTTCCACTCTGACTTCTGCCTTAATGAGACAGCAAGATTAGAAACAAAATTTCAGGAAATTTTCACAATCTCCCTTAATCCCATTGTTTGAATAACTGTTGAAAGCTGTAGATTAGCTATTACAGTTCCAGATGAAAAGCTCTGCAGGGGGTTTTCCAGCTATGTTCATGGCCAGCTGACCTATGTTGAGGCTTAATAAACTGAACAGCTTGATCCTGGGCACCTAAACTTCCATATTTCATTCCATGTGGGTTTTCTTAAGAACTTCATGCATTCCATGTCATCTCCCTTTGTTCATTCATTCATTCATTCAATAGTATTTATTGAGCGCTTACTATGTGCAGAGCACTGTACTAAGCACTTGGGATGAACAAGTTGGCAACAGATAGAGACAGTCCCTGCCGTTTGATGGGCTTACAGTCTAATCGGGGGAGATGGACAGACAAGAACAATGGCAATAAATAGAGTCAAGGGGAAGAACATCTCATAAAAACAATGGCAACTAAATAGAATCGAGGCGATGTACAATTCATTAACAAAATAAATAGGGCAGTGGAAATATATACAGTTGAGCGGACGAGTACAGTGCTGTGGGGAAGGGAAGGGAGAGGTGGAGGAGCAGAGGGAAAAGGGGAAAAAGAGGGTTTAGCTGCGGAGAGGTAAAGCAGGGGTGGCAGAGGGAGTAGAGGGAGAAGAGGAGCTCAGTCTGGGAAGGCCTTTTGGAGGAGGTGAGTTTTAAGTAGGGTTTTGAAGAGGGGAAGAGAATCAGTTTGGCAGAGGTGAGGAGGGAGGGCGTTCCAGGACCGCGAGAGGACGTGGCCCAGGGGTCGATGGCGGGATAGGCGAGACCGAGGGACGGTGAGGAGGTGGGCGGCGGAGGAGCGGAGCGAGCGGGGTGGGTGGTAGAAAGACCTTTGGTATGAAGACCTGCTTGTGGCCCATCACCAGGGACTTTGTTCTTGTACAGCATCAAATTTAAATTAGCTTGAGCTTTAACATAAATTTACACATACCTTTAGCCCCAAAACACAATTTCATTTACTATGAAATAGAGCTAATTAGATACGAGATAGTCAAGTTGGATACAGTCCATGTCTCTCATGGGGCTCACAGTCTTGAGCCTTGTTTTACAGATGAGTTAACTGCAGCACAGAGAAGTGAACTGACCTGCCCAAGGTACCCAACAGACAAGAGGTGGAGCCAGAACTAGAACCCAGGTCTTTCTGACTCCCAGGACCATGCTCTATCCACTAGGTCACTTTGCATCGAAACCACCCTCTCAAAGGTCAAAACTGATCTCCTTCATGCCAAATCTAACAGCCCCTACTCCATCCTAATCCTTCTCAACCTCTCAGCTACTTTGACACTGTCTACCACCTCTTCTTCTGAAAACATTATCAAACCTCAGCTTTACTGACACTGTCCTCTCCTGGCTCTCCTCCTATCTCTCGGGCCACTCATTCTCAATCTCTTTCATGGGCTCCTCCTCTCTCTCCCACCCCCTAACTGTGGGAGTCCCTCAAGGTTCAGTTTTAAGTCCCAATCTATTCTCCATCTGTAGCCACTACCTAGGAGAACTCATTCACTCCCATGTCTTCAACTATCAGTTCTATACAGGTGATTTCCAAATCAATATCTCAAACCCTCAGCTTTCTCCCCAGCAGTCTTGTATATCCTCCTGAGTTCAGGACATCTCTATTTGGATGTCCCACTGACACCTCAAACTTAAGGTGTCACCTAAACATCAGTAACAGCTATCTGGAAAGTCTACACATTTGAGCTTTCGTTCTCCTTCTGAAGTATATTTGGGCCAAACCCTGACTGAGTGACTGACAGATAGTATAATATGCACCTAGGCAGTGAATGAAGACTTGTATGCTGAACAGTTATTTGCTGTTGGAAGCATATCAGTAACCATGACATGGAACTTCCCAAGGTATCTGAATTATAAGAACATCAAAACAGAACATGTCCAAAATAGAACATGTTCAAAACAGAATTCCTTATCTTCCCTGTCCTTCCACATGACTTTCCTGTCACTGCAGAGAACACCACCATCCTTTCTGTCTCACAAGTCTGTAGTCTTAGTATTATCCTTGTCTCATCTCTCTCATCCAAATCACATATTCAATCCATCACAGAATCCCGTCGGTTCAACCTTAACACCATCACTAAAATCCACTCTTTCCTCTTCATCCAAGTGCTACCGACATTAATCCAAACACTTGTTCATTCAATAGTATTTATTGAGCGCTTACTATGTGCAGAGCACTGTACTAAGCGCTTGGGATGAACAAGTCGGCAACAGATAGAGACAGTCCCTGCCGTTTGACGGGCTTACAGTCTAATCGGGGGAGACGGACAGACAAGAACAATGGCACTAAACAGTGTCAAGGGGAAGAACATCTCATAAAAACAATGGCAACTAAATAGAATCAAGGCGATGTACAATTCATTAACAAAATAAATAGGGTAACGAAAATATATACAGTTGAGCGGACGGGTACAGTGCTGTGGGGATGGGAAGAGAGAGGTGGAGGAGCAGAGGGAAAAGGGGAAAATGAGGCTTTAGCTGCGGAGAGGTAAAGGGGGGATGGCAGAGGGAGTAGAGGGGGAAGAGGAGCTCAGTCTGGGAACGCCTCTTGGAGGAGGTGATTTTTAAGTAAGGTTTTGAAGAGGGAAAGAGAATCAGTTTGGCGGAGGTGAGGAGGGAGGGCGTTCCAGGACCGCGGGAGGACGTGACCCAGGGGTCGACGGTGGGATAGGCGAGACCGAGGGACGGCGAGGAGGTGGGCGGCAGAGGAGCGGAGCGTGCGGGGTGGGCAGTAGAAAGAGAGAAGGGAGGAGAGGTAGGAAGGGGCAAGGTGATGGAGAGCCTTGAAGCCTAGAGTGAGGAGTTTTTGTTTGGAGTGGAGGTCGATAGGCAACCACTGGAGTTGTTTAAGAAGGGGAGTGACATGCCCAGATCGTTTCTGCAGGAAGATGAGCCGGGCAGCGGAGTGAAGAATAGACCGGAGCGGGGCGAGAGAGGAGGAAGGGAGGTCAGAGAGAAGGCTGACACAGTAGTCTAGCCGGGATATAACGAGAGTGTCATCCCAATTTGATTACTCTAACAGCCTCCTTGCTGACCACCCTGCCTCATTCATTCTTCTGCCCAGATCATTTTTCTACTGGAAAATTAGTCCAGGTTTCCCCATTGCTTAAGATCTATCAGTGGTTTCCCTTTCACCACATCAAACAGAAACTCTTTACCATTGGCTTTAAAGCACTCAGTCACCTTGTGCCCTCCAGCCTTACCTCTGAATTCCTACAAAGCAGCCCACAAACTTCTCTTCTCTAATGCCAACCTATTCACTGTACCTTGATATCATCTATCTCACTGCCGCCCCCTTTCCTACATCCTGCCTCTGGCCTGGAACTCCTTCCTCCTTCTTACCCGACACTCTACCCTCATTTGAGACTTATTTAAAGCACATCTCCTCCAAGAGGCCTTACCTGACTAAGCTTTCATTTCCTTTTCTCCCACTCCTTGCACTTCGATTTGTAACTTTCATTCACCCCACCCTCAGCTCCACAACAATGTACATATCCATAATTTATTTACTGATATTAATGTCTGCCTCCCTCTCTAGACTTTAAGGTCCTTGTGGACAGGGAACGTGTCTACCAACTCTGTCATATTGTACTCTCCAAAGAACTTAGTACAGTCCTCTGCACTCAGTATATGCTTGGTAAATATGATTGATTTATTAATCGAATGAATGATTAAACAGCTAAATATGGCTAATATAGCAGGAAATTGAGGAAAGAATTCTGGAGACAAGTGACCTAGAATAAAAAAATTAGTTGTGGGAAGGTGCTGGATATTGGAGAATTGATTTGTAACACTCTTCTAGGTTTCTGGGATGGAAGCATATCAGTAAGCATGACATGGAACTTCCCAAGATATCTAAATTGTAAGAACATCAGGACTCATTCCCTACAATTGACACATAGAGGAGATAATACTCTCATAATATTCACAGAGGAGAGAAGCAGCATGGCTCAGTGGAAAGAGCCTGGGCTTGGGAGTCAGAGGTCATGGGTTTGAATCCAGGCTCTGCCACTTGGCAGCTGTGTGACTGTGGGCAAGTCACTTAATTTCTCTGCGCCTCAGTTACCTCATCTATAAAATAGGGATTAACTGTGAGACTCACATGGGACAACCTGATTACCCTGTATCTACCCCAGCACTTAGAACAGTGCTCTACACATAATAAGCCCTTAACAAATACCAACATGATTATTATTATTATTAATACAGAATCAACACCTAAAATAGCAAAAAGGCCAAGAAAGGGGCTTGAGATATGGAAAAACATTTAGAAGAGAGCTCACAGACTCTACAAAGAAAATCCATGGGAAACATAAATGGAGAAGAGACAGGAAAATCACAAAGATGTCACACTAAGGGCAGGGTAGTAGGACAAACTACAGAGAAGCAACACCTAGAACAGAAAAATCCCTGGGGAAAGTGCAGTAGCCTGAGGAAAGGACTCCAGTGATTACACAATGCTTCTAGGGTGGAAATAGATGGAAATCCAAAATGCAAAAATTACCAGAAAATCAGAACAGGATTAACAACAACAGAAATCAATACCAACCATACAAGACATAGTATAGAATCAACACTTGAAATAACACAATCCTCCAGAAAAGGGCTTGAGATGGGGTAAAGCCATTAGAAGGAAGCCCTGGGGCTCTAGGAAGGACAAAATGAGAAACTAAGGTCCTCAGGCTGAAAAATGCAGATAAGGTATAATGTCCAGGGAGAAGACAACGGGTCAGAGCTCAATGGATAACAGTGACCTATTACAGGAAACATGGGCCCAGTACCTCATGCAGCAAAATCCCAGGGCTGGGTATTAGAATCAGGGTATCAGATTTAGAGGAGTCTGCTTGGGTCACTAACTGGACATCTGTGGGTAAACATAAGGTGGAACCTCCAAGAAAATGAGAATTGGGCAAACATAATGAGAAATCATTTCCTAGAATGGAACCACACAAGAAGTAATATAGAATCAAGCCCTGGAACACCAAAGCCCTAAGAGAAGAGGCAGGAACCTGGGTAAAGCACTGACAAAATTCTGCTAGGGTCCTAGGGTGGAATTACAGGGGCAAACACAAGGAATGACTTCTCAGGAAAGCAGAACTGGGTGCGCAATATTACAAAGGAATGACTTCTCAGGAAAGCAGAACTGGATGAGCAATACTACAAACCATTACCAAGAACCAATCCTACAAGCGACCTATATACTGAACTTAGAGAACAACAAAATCATCAGAGAAGGTGGGTGAGACTGGGCAAGCATTTAAAACACAGTCCCAAGACTAGCATGGAAGTAAATGTGAAAGGGTAAGGAAACCCTGACAGAGAGAGCATAATGGGAATGGTTCCAATAAGAATCAGTTACCAAAAACAAGAAAAATAGAATCAACACCCAGACCAGCAAAATCCCAGGGGTAGGTAGAGGAATCTTGGGAAAGAACCAGGAAGATACTAATAGGGTTTCTATGATTGAATTATAGGGATTATGTGGATAAACATAAAGCAAACTCTCCCAGGAAATCTGTCCCAGATGAAAGACATCAGGAACCACTTCTTAGAACCTACCTATACCAACCCAGCAGCCCCTCATCCTCCTCCATCTAATTTCTTCCAACTCCTTGCTCTGTCCCCACCCCCTTCCCCTTTTCCTGCTTCATCCCTGTCCTTTCCCAGTGCCACCTCTCCCTCCCCTCCTCCCGCAGGCCCCCCCTTCAGGTCATTCCCATTCAATAATAATAATAATGTTGGTATTTGTTAAACGCTTACTATGTGCCGAACACTGTTCTAAGTGCTGGGGTAGACAGAGGGGAATCAGGTTGTCCCACTTGGGTCTCACGATCTTAATCCCCATTTTACAGATGAGGTAACTGAGGCACCGAGAAGTTAAGTGACTTGCCCAAAGTCACACAGCTGACAAGTGGCCGAGCCGGGATTCAAACCCATGACCTCTGACTCCAAAGCCCGTGCTCTTTCCACTGAGCCACGCTGCTTCTCTAACCCCTCACTACCCCTTAAACCATCCCCTAGCCCCACACCCCGACCACAACCTCAGTCAAGTGAGGGCTGTGGAACCTCCACTCCAGCACTGGAAAGCTTCCCTTCAATCTTGACCTGTTCCTGACCCATTCACTGCTCCTCCTCACCACCACTGAAACCTGGCTCTGCCCAGGTGACACTTTGTCCCCTGCCTGTCTCTCCATTCATTCATTCATTCCATCACGCTTATTGAGCATTTACTGTGTGCAGAGCACTGTACTAAGCACTTGGGAGGTACAATTCAAAAATAAAGAGAGAATCCCTGCCCATACCAGACTTACAGTCTAGAAGGACTCTCTAGACTCTCTCTAGAGGGAGTCTCGACTTCTCCCACAACCCAAGACTCACTGAGAGGAGTTGGCTTCCTTCTTGTTCCCAGTGTCATTTTTGCATCATCCCACCTCCCAGTTCCCTCTTTCCTATCGTCTGAAGTCCACATCATCCACCTCTATCACCTACTCCAATTGCTACTCATGGTCATCTGTTGCTCCAAGCCCCCTCCTCCAACTTTATGAACGATTTTTTTCCTTCTCTCTTTCTACTTCTCTACCATGATTCTTGGGGACTTCAATATCCACGTGGCCCTTCTGCTGCCCCCTTCCTCTCACTCCTCAACTCCACTGAACCTCCTGCTCACTGGAGAGGAGATGACGTTGTCAGAGAACCAAGGGTAGACAGCGTTTCCAGAAAAAGGGCTTGGTCCACAATGTGAAGAACACTGAGAGGCCTAGAAGTTTTAAGATGGAGTCAGGTTCATTGGATTTGGCAAGGAGGAAGTCTTTGGGGACATTGGAGGAAGCAGTTTGAGTGGAGTAGATGGTGCAAATACCAGATTGCAGCAGGCCGAGGACAGATTTGAAGAAGAGAAGGAGGAAACAGGTGCACACAACCCATGCCCTGGGGACTGGTCCAGTACACTGGCATCAGGGAAGAGAGTCCTGGGACTCAGGCCAGCAAATGGACACCTGTGGGAAGGGCCTCAGTAAATTATCAGAGCCCCAAGACTTATGCGGAAGGCCCTGGGACTAGGTTCAGCGGAATGACACCAGGCAGAAGAGCCAGGAAACCTAGATCAGCACCAGAACACATATGGAGAGGGTCATAGGACCTGATCCAAAACCCCAGCGTTTGTGTTGAGAGTCCTTGAACCTGGGCCAGCATTCAGCATCGGTGAGGAGAGTCCCGGGACCTGGTTCAGCACTTCTGCTTTTGTAAGAAGGGCCCTAGAACTTGGCTCCAGTAGGGGAACTGGCTTAGCACCCTGACACATGTAGGGAAGGCTGTAGGTCATACATCAGCACCCAATTACCTGAGGGAGGGTCCTGAGGCCTGGTTCAGCCCCGAGGCACCTGTAACAAGGGCCCTGGGACTTAGGCCAGCACCTCAGGACCTAGAAAGGACTGAAGAACCTGGGTCAGCACCATAGAATCTACAGTGAGAACCCTGAGACGTGGATCAGCATGCCAAAACTTATAGGAAGGGCCCAAAACCTGGTTCAGCTCCCCAGCTCCAGAGTGGAGGGTTACACTGGCATCTTTGGATCTAACTCTGGAACCTGGTTCAGCACCTTTGCCAATGAGCAGAGGGCTCTAGGACCTGAATCAGCAACCCACTGAGAAGTGGGCATGATCGTACACCCTGGATCAACATCCCAGATCCACTGGCTCTGGAGCATGGGTCAGTGAATTGGCACTTATGAGGAGGATGCAAGAACTCAGAAATCCGGGACCTTGGTAAGTACCCCAAGCACCTTTGGGAAGGATCCTGAGATGTGACTCAGCACTCTGACAAGGGGGAGGATATCCCCGGGACTAGTGCCAGCACCCTGGGCCCAGAAGGGCTTGGAAACACTTTCTGGATGTGAGGGGAAAGCCCCAGGATCTGGGCTGGCACTCCAGCACTAGTTGGGAGGGCCCTATTACTAGTTAAGGTCCCCCGGGGCCCTAGCAGGGAGATACTGCAACATAGTTCATCACCATGGCACCTGGGAAGAAATCCCTGGAACCTCAGCCAGAGACATGGCACCTGTAGTTAAGGCCTTGGAATTTTGGGTTCGACCTCTAATCAGGGAGATCATGGGTTCTGGGACCTTAGCCCCAGTGGGGAGAGGCCCAAAACCTGGGTGACAACATGGGTTGTGTTCTAGAGCAAATGTCCAGCAATTATGAAATTGGAAACTGACCTTGGAAACTGGATCATCATCATCATCATCATTATTCAGTGTTTACTTTGTACAGAGCCACTATACTAACTGCTTGGGAGAGTACAATACAACAGAGTTGGTGAGACACATCCCCTGCCCTCAGTGAGCTTACAATCTAGAGAAGGAGACAGACATTAATATAAATATATAATTTCCAGATCTGTACAACTCAGAAGGGAAAAGGTGTCAGGGAAAAGAGTGCTTAATTGTTGATGGCCTCTTGTAGGAGATGTGACCTTTACAAGTATTTGAAGGTGGGGAGAGTGGTGGTCTGGCATATATAGAGAGGTGTGGAGGAGTTCCAAGCTAAGGGGAGGAAGTGGGAAGGAGGTGTTCAGCTTGATGGATGAGATTGGAGCACACTGAGTAAGCTGGCACTAGAGAAGTAAATTGTGTGGGCTGGACTGCAGTAAGCAACTAGTGAAGTAAAGAGTTTCTGTTTGTTGTGGAGGTGGGTGGGCAACCACTGGAGATTCTTGTGAAGTGTGGAGATATGGACTGAACGTTTTTAGAAAAATGATGAAGTATGCCCTGGAGTGGGGTGAGACATAAGGCAGAGACGTCAGCAAGGAGGTTGAAGCAGTAACCCAGGTTGGGTAGGATAAGTGCTAGAATCAGCATGATAGTAGTTTGGATGGAGAGAAATGGACAGATTTTAGAAATACTGTGAAGGTAGGCCTGACAAGATTTGGTGATAGCTTTGAGTATATGAAATATGAGTCAAGGACAATGCCAAGGTTATGGGCTCGTGAAATAGGGAGGATAGTGGTACCTTCTACAGTGATGGAAAAGACAGGGGGAGGACAGAGTTTGGGTGGAAAGATGAGCTCTGTTTGGAACAGATTTAGTTTGAGGTGTCAGTGGGAAATACAGAAAGAGATGTATTGAAGGCAGGAGGAAATGCGAGACTGCAGAGAAGGACAGAGTTCAGGGCTAGAGATGTAGATTTGGGAATCATCCACATAGAGATGGTAGTTGAAGCCATGGGAGCAAATAAGTTACTTCTCTAAGGGAGTGGTGTAGATGGAGAACAGAAAGGCATCCAAAACTGAGCCTTGAGGGACTCCCATTGTCAGAGGGTGGAAGACAGAGGAGGTTTCTGCAAAAGAGACTCAGCAGGATCAGTCAGAGAGACAGGAGAAAAACTAGGTGAAGTTAGCATCAGGGAAGGAAGGTTGGTTAAAATTTTAATTAGAAGGGAGTGGTCTACAGTGTCAAAGGAACCTGAGGTCTAGAAGGATTTGGATGCAGTAGAGGCCATCAGATTTGATGAGAAGAAAGTCACTGGTTACCTTTAGAGAGCTGTTAGAAAGTCACTGGTTACCTTTAGAGAGCTGTTTCTGTGGAGCAAAGGGGGTTAAAGCCAGATTGGAGTAGATCAAGGGAGAGAATTAGAGTAGAGGAAGTGGACACAGAGGGTGTAAACAACTCTCTCAAGAAGTTTGGAGTGAAATGGTTTGAGAGAAATGGAGTGATAACTGGAGGGAGCCATGAAGTCAAGGGAGAGTGTATGTTTTTAGGATGGGGATAAATAATCAATCAATCAAACAATCGATGGTATTTATTGAGCATTTACTGTGTGCAGAGCACTGTATTAAACATTTGGGAGAGTTCAATTCAAAAGAATTAGCAGACACATTCCAGGGGAGTGTCCCAAGGTGACCCTGGGGTACAGACCATCTCAAGGTCAAATGCTATCTCGTGACTCAGGAGAGCCAGCAGGCGGAACTCGGAAGTGAGGGTGGGACACCATCCCCACAACCGAAACTGCCAGATTGACAGCCCAAGCTGGGAATACATGTGTCCCTCACCCCTGTGCCAATCAAATTAGGAATGGAGGAGGGGGGAGGGCAGAGATTGGATAAACTGAGGCCGGAAACTGGAATGGCCTAAGGGCACAGGTGATAAATACCTGCCACCTCTAACCTTCTGTGCAGAGGAACAGGACTTGCAGCAGTGGGTTACAGGTCACCTCTGTCCAGAGCGTGAGAAGGCCACTCTGCCTGCACCGAGTGAGGAGCCGTGGGATGGGTGAGTGTCCCGTCCTGCTGAGGGCTCATGGGGTTGGAAGCCAGACCATGGGTATGTAACATTTAAATGGATTTGATGTCTAAGTGGGTATCTCCCCAGTGGGACGTGAATATGGTGGGAACTAGCCGCCTCACCAAGTGCGAGTAGCACATGAGTGGATTTGATGCCTAAGTGGGTGCCTCCCAAGTGGGATGTGAACAGAGTGGGAGCTAGCCGCCTCACCAAGTGCAAGTAACCATAAGTGGATAACGCATAACTGGGTTTAACGCATAAGTGAATGTAACTCATAAGTGTATGTAACTCATTAGTGTTTAACGCATAAGTGTATTTAACGCAAAGGTGGATTCCTCCTGGGTGGGGCAAGCACATGGTGGGAGCCAGCTGCCTCACCACGTTGTGAGTAAATCATAAGTGGGCTCTGGTGTCCAGCCACATGCAAGTAACATACCAGTGTATTCCTTGTCCAGCCACATGCAAGTAACATACCAGTGTATTCCTCCCATTAGGGAAGCTTTAACACCATATTTCTCCCAAAAGGGAAGGCCGATTTGTCATGTTTAAATAATTAATTAATTCAATTTACCCGGCGGAATAAATTCTATACAAAACTCAGGTTTTCCATCCCCGGCCTCTCTCTCTCGCCACGCCGATTCCGAAAGAACCTGTCCCTGGCGACGGATGACATAAATGAACTTTTCCCTAAGAATATTTAACAATTATTCTTAACTTATTCTTAAAAATATTAATATCAATTTAACAATTTTTCCAATTATTATCCTTTTGTTGTTTTCCAAATCCTTGAGATGAGACTACACCTTCCCAGTTCCTTAAAAGGAAACAATCATAACGACAAAATAGACATCCTGATCTGTACATTTGCATGATACCAAATAACATACGTCTGCTTTTAGCCCCTTAGCTAGGATACAGCAGAGACAACACATATAATGGAGATTTTATATTAAAGACCACTTGAACCAATTTAACAAGCAAAGATGAATAAATAAAACCCATTTTTAATACATCAATTTGTAATATTCAGCAATTAAATCTGTACTTTGTGAGCAGCTATCTCCTTATGAGACTCCTTAAGATCAATGGCTGACAAAGTTTCTCAGTCTAACCCCATTTTAGTTAACTTCTTTTACCCCAACAATATTCCTTTTACCAGCCAGATATGTCAAGATGACTTTTGTATTTGATTTGCTTATGTACCTTTTACCAATTTAGCCAAATTTAGTGCAGTAGAGTTTCAGAAATAATGATTCTGAAGCAGCGTGGCTCACTGGAAAGAGCACGGGCTTTGGAGTCAGAGGTCATGGGTTCGACCCCGGCTCTACCACTTGTCAGCTGTGTGACTTTGGGCAAGTCACTTAACTTCTCGGTGCCTCAGTTACCCCATCTGTAAAATGGGGATTAAGACTGTGAGCCCCACGTGGGACAACCTGATTCCCCTGTGTCTACCCCAGCGCTTAGAACAGTGCTCGGCACATAGTAAGTGCTTAACAAATACCAACATTATTATGATTAAATCACCACCCCTACAGTTTTTCCTAGGCTGGGAGAACAATGGCAAATTCACACCCAATTACTGCCATTGTAGTTTCCAGAGGGAGGTGCCTTAGGTTGAGGAGTGCAACCATTCACTTGAGGGAGGCAACCCTTTGCTAGAGGGAGGTGTCTTTTCTCAAAGAAACTCCCTTCTGATCTTCCAACTGATAGCTCTGGCCCTGAGGCAAATTGATAAAGTCTCCTACCCCCTTGCCTTAACTGAGCTGAGAGAAGGGAGAAGAATTAAAAACTCCAAGCCAATAAATGATTCTCAATCTAAGGAGAATCTAAGGTGGTCTGTTTTTGCCAAATCAACTCCAGAGGCCAGCAGGCTGAAGGAAATACCAGGACAGGTGCACGGAGCTCCCAGCTGCCGGCCATGGGAACTTGAGGCCCAAGACAGGTACATGGGGCTTCGAGCTGCTGGCTTGGAGAGCTCGGGGGCCAGGACAGGTAAACGGGACAGGTACATGGGGTTCTGAGCTGCCAGCCAGGGGAGCTTAGAGGTTCGAAAGTTTGAGGAGGGGCAAACGACAGTGTGCCTGAAAGTGGTGTGGGTCTGAAAGTAGAGGGGCTGACGGGAGACGGGAGATGTAAGTATGTTTGAAGGCAGTGGGGAAGTAGCAGTTGGAAAGAGAATGGTTGAAGAAGGCACAGGGAAGAAGGGAATAGGCAAGTGTCTTGATAAGGTTTGAAGGGATGGGGTCAGAAGCACAGGTGAAGGGGCTAGACTTTGGGAGGAGGTGAGAGACCTCTTCTTGAGATACTGCAGAGACTATAGGGAGAGTCGAAGATGATGGAGGAGGGGTAGGAATTGGAGAGAAGCAGGGGAGATTTTAGGAAGATCACATCCATTCGTTTAAATTTTGTTGATAAAATATGTGGCCAGATCATTAGGGGAAAGAGATGGTAAGGGCAGGGGGATGGGAGGCTTGAGGAAGGAGTTAAGTGTCTGGAGCAGCTGGTGGGGGAAGTGTACATGTAAGTGAATTAGGAAGGAGAGGTATGTCTACCCCAGAATTTAGTACAAGTTTAACTCATACTAAGTTTATTATTGTTATTATTATTACCATTATTTTCATTTTGGGGATGATGTCTCATTCACCAACCACCTACCCTCTTGCCCTTACCTAAAACTTTGCTTCCCTGTCCCCTCACTGCTTTCCATCCCACATGCAGGCTTGCTCTCCCTCATTCTCCAATCCACCCTTTCTCTTCCAGGCACATTCCACAATTTCCCACTTCTCCAACCTTTTCACTTTGGGGCTTCTCCCACATCTTTTTTTTTCTCTTTTTCATTTTTACTGTGTCTGTTTCCTCTCCTCATTACTCATTTCCTTGTTTCCTCCTGCATCTTCCTTTCATTTGTACTGGCACTCACCATCCTTTCCCTCCATCTATGAATTCCATTTTCTCTGCCCTCCTCCTTTCTTTCTCCTTTCCCCCAGAAAGTCAAAATCTCATACTCCCAAAACCCCTCTTGAAGTCATGTGCCATTTTTAGCACCTATATCTAGTGCCCATTTTGTGGAGAAGAAGCGTGGCCTAGTGGAAAGAGCTCAGTCCCGAGAGAGTCAAAGGATCAGAGTTCTAGTCCCAGTCCAGCCACTGGCCTTCTTTATGATCTTGGGCAAGTCAATTCACTTCTCTGTGCTTCAGTTTCATCATCTGGAAAATAGGGATTAAATAGCTGTTCTCCCTCCTACTTAATCTATAAATTCTGTGTGGTTCAGGAATTGTGCCTGTCCTACTTACATTGTAACTACTGGTGATGCTTAGCACAAGTAAATGTTTAACAAATACCAGTTATCATTATTATTTTCATTATTCCCTCTCAGCTTGATCACCCATCCTCCTTCACTTTCCCCATCCTGACATCTGACTGCCCCATTCAGTCTTCCAAAACATAGTCTCCAGTGCCCTTCACTCTATTTACTCTCATTTGAACTCCCACTTCCTTATTTCCCTCTCTTGGAGCTGGAGGATGGGAGAGAGAGAGCTTCAGTGCTGAAAGTCAGGAGCTAGGGGCAGGGCTCTGGGACCAGGACTAGATGTGCCTATTAGTGGTGGCACCAGAAAGGACTGATCCTTTTCCAGTGGTCCCCGGCCCTGGGTGGCAGAGGTGGAGAGGGCTGGGGGAGTTAAAGCTGGAGCCCACCAATGCTGGGTCTCAGTGGGTGGAGCCTGCTTGACTCCTGGATGGAGACTCCCTGCTTCAGCCTCAATCTGGCCAGGGGACGTAGCCCTTTCCAAATTCCCAGGTCCTTTCTCCTGGATCCCAGGGGTGTGTGTGTGTGTGTGTGTGTGTGTGTGTGTGTGTGCGCGTGTGTGTGTGTGTTGGGGTGGCGACCCCCAGTACCCTGGCCCTCGATCTAACTGGGAAAATTGGGAGGGTCCTGCAGCTCCAATGATGCCCTCCAGACCCAAGGCAACTTTGGGGTCTCAGCCTCCTCAGCTCTTAGGGAACCCCAGCTCCAGTCCCTACATAGACCTATTTTCTCCCCTTTGGGTCTCCCGCTGAAGGGTAAGGGACCCCCAAAGCTTTATCACTGATTCTTAACCTCCCTCCCTCCAGCTTCCAAAGAGCCTTGCTAGTGACTGCTCCTGTCTCCCTCTTGGGGACTTTGGGCCGCCCCAGCCTCAGTGTGAGGGAAGGCTCCGGGATTGGTCAGCTCCAGAAGAAGTACTTCAGGTTGATTCATCGGGATCATCTCTGTGGAACAGGAAGTGTGGTTTACCCCTCCAAACCCTGTTCTCAGTCTCTCCTCCCCTCTCCCACCTAACCCCAAGCTGTCTCCGAGGCCTGCCACAGTCTCCCTGCTCCCATCTACTCTCCCATATTTCCCAACATAAAGCCTTCCCCTTTCAGAAGCCTTCTCTAATTTGCCCTATCTACTCTCCAGCCCATCAGACCCATGACCTCCTTCCCTGTTGCTGCTCACCTTCCTGCCCCAACTCCCTTCCCATCACTGCTGGATTTGTCTGTCCAGGTGACTGAGTCCATCTTGATTGGGAGCTTCTCAAACGTGGGGACTCACTCTGTTCTTTCAAACAGGCCCAGGACAGGGCATAGTTCAATACTAAGTGATGGCCAGGACGAATCACCCTAACTTTAGGAAGAGGCAAGGAGGAGCAAAGGATTTTCTCCATGACACCTCGGGGATGTAGTCTCCCATCCTGCTCTGCACATAGTAAGCGCTCAATAAATACTATTGAATGAATGAATCCTCATGAGAAAAGGAGCTGAGGGAACAGGGTTCCACTTCCCGGGGGTCACTCACCTCTCTCAGCAGTCAGGTCCTGGACCTGGAGGCCTGGAGTAGAAACGGAGGGAAAAAATTGCCTTCTTCAGCAGGAGAGACCATTTCATAGAGAAGCAGCGTGGCTTAGTGGAAAGAGCACAGGCTTGGGAGTCAGAGGTCATGGGTTCTAATCCCCGCTCTGCCACTTGCCTGCTGTGTGACCTTGGGCAAGTCACTTAATTTCTCTGTGCCTCAGTTACCTCATCTGTAAAAATGGGGTTTAAAAAATGTGAAGCTCACACGGGACAATCTGATTACCCTGTATCTACCCTAGCGCTTAGAACAGTGCTCTGCACATAGTAAGTGCTTAACGAATACCATAATTCTTAATTATTATTATTTCAAACACCCCCTGTCTCTGGTCAGGTTCAATCCTAACCGTACTTGGACAGTTACAGGTTAGATCTCAGTTGTGGGTTAGATATCCACTTGACTCCAGTCCCTTAGCTCTCCTATTGGTACTGACCATCAGTATCCCTGCCCCTCTCCCCTCCCTGCCCCTGCACCTTGTTTCTTCTTCCTCCACAGGATGAAGCCCACAGCCGGGCTCAGCACTAGCCCAGCGGCAGCCGCCACGCCCAGCGCCAGACTCCAGGGTATCCACCATGTGGGTTTCCTTGGGGCTGCAGGGATGAGAGAGTCGGCAGGGAGTGATGAGGAAACCTGACTCCCACCCCCACCTCGCTCCTACAAGCTCAACGGCCCCCACTGTGCCAAGTGGCTGGCACACAGTAAGTGCTTAACCAATACCATGATTATTAATCATCATTATTATTGCCCCTTTCTCCTGGAGCTCTCAGCCCTCTCCCCCTTCTCCCTGTACAAAGTCAAAACCCCAATGTCTCTGGAACTGGCTCAGCCTGGAGGACCTACAGTTCGGATTCCACTCAGTGCTGTCTCTTGGGGGTTCAGTATCAATGGAGCCTCAGGGAAGACCCAGTTTCCCTGCCCCTCCTTACAGAGCCCATACCTGGATAGGCGGTGGGCACTCCCAAGGTGCTGTGCTCAACCAGGCAGACGTAGCTGGAGTCCCCAACCTCTGCCCGCAACTCCAGGGTCTGGCGGAGGTAGAAGGTGTCGTCGGCGTTGGGGAGGGTCCCACTGGAGCTCTCTTCTCCCCACAGCCCCTTCTCTCCATCCTTCACCCAACGCAGAAGGATGGAGCTGGGGTAGAAGCCAGTGGCCAGGCAGGAGAGGGTCAGGCTACCGTCCGGGGCATCTTTGCGGGTCACGGTCACCTCCGGGGGTGCTGGGAGAGGAAGGACAGAGGTAAAGGAGCTTGGGAAGAGGCTCCGCTGGACTCTAGCACATTATGTAAGGAGAACCTCATCCCTGGATAAATAGACTATTGTCTCCACTCTGTCCATATTCCCCTTACCTCCGAACACTTAAATCTCAGCCAAGCTGACTCTTCCAAGAAGCTTTCCTTGATTTCCCCCATCCACTCTTCCCGAAGTGAACACATTTTTTCCAGAAATTTGGGGGTAATTTCTTGTAATTCTGTCCTGATGAATGGATGCTATTGCCATTTCTGCCTATCTCTCCTCTCTGACTGGGAGCTCCCTGAGAGCAGGGACATAATTTGTTTTATAATGCAAACTCTAAATGGCTCAGACTGGACTCAGACCAGACTCTGCTATTGGTACTTCAGTTCAAACATTAATCTTCCAATAAATATTATAGCTCTAAAATTTTGAATTTTTCTGGACTTTGTTCCAAAATCACTTTCTCATCATTAAACTCATCTATCTTCACGCTGTTCCTGTGAGGCAGAAAAGTCCAGACATTACTCTTCCCATTGTAGAAATGGGGAAACTGAGGTTCAGAGAAGCAATGTGGCCTAGAGGAAAGGCCCCAGGAATCAGGAAACCTTTTTTTAAAAAACGGAAAACAAAAAAGGTATTTGTTAAGTGCTTACTATGTGCTGGACACTATACTAAGTGACTTGACCAAGGTCACACAACAGCAAAAATGGCAGAGTCGGGATTAGAACCTAGGCCCTCTGACTCACCGGCTTTTTCACTAGGCCATGCTGGGTTCTAAATCCCAGCTCTGCCAGTTGACTGCTGTGTGACCTTGGGCAAGTCACTAAATTTTTCTGTGCCTCAGTTTCCACTCACTAAAATGGGATGAAATACTTGTTCTCCCTCCCAGATAGACCATAAGCCCCATGTATGACAGGTGCTTTAACCTATGTGCTTCTATTGTATCTGGCCCAGCTTTTAGTGGATGGCTTGGCATACAATGAGTATTTAACAACTACACAATTATCAGTACCATCATCATTATTAATATTGTTGCTATTTTTTTAGGTGCTTTGCTCAAGATCAACAGAGCAAACAGTCAGTCAATCATATTTACTGAGTATTCACTCATTCATTCATTCGTGTATGTTGAGCACTTAGTGTTTGCAAAGCACTGTATTAAACCCTTGGAGAGTACGATATATTAACAAACAAACAAATTTCCTGCCCACAGTGAGCTCACAATCTAGAGGGGGAGACATACAGTAATATAAATAAATAAATTACAAATATATACAGATATATACATATGTGTTGTGGGGGTTGGAGGAAGAATGAATGAAAAGAGCAAATCAGGGTGATGCAGAAGGGAATGAGAGAAGAGGAGAGGAGGGCTTAGTCAGGGAAGGCTTCTTGGAGGAGTTGAGGCTTCAATAAGGTTTTGAAGCGGGGGAGAACAATTATCTGTCTGATATGAGGAGGCAGGGTGTTCCAGGCCAGAGGTAGGTTGTGGGCAAGAGGTCAGCGGTGAGATAGATGAGATTGAGGTAGTGAGAAGGTTAGCAATAAAGGAAGGAAGCGTGCGGGCTGGGTTGTAGTTGGAGAGTGGTGAGGAAAGGAAGGAGGGGGCAAGGTGATAAGTGCTTTAAAGCCAGTGGTGAGGAGATTTTGTTTGATGAGCACTCACGGTGAGCAGAGCACTGTACTAGATGCTTGGGAGAGTACAATGTATTCGTATACCTGGACCTCCCAATCTAGAGCAACTAGAACGTGGATTAAAATCCACCTCCCTGATTACCAGCCCGGGGCCCTTTCCCTACCCACACTGCCCCACCCCCAGCTGACCACTCACAGAGCTCTCTGAGTTGCCAGTAGCGCAGGGCATGTCTCATCAAGGTGACACACTCCTCCTTGACGTAGCTCCTCACGCCCTTGGACCAGAAGGTGCTCTCCTGCTGGAAGGGCTCGAAGCGGAGTACAGCCGGGCTGGCAGCCACCCAGCCCCCCTGCAGCTCGTCCAGCCAACAGAAGTCCATCCCATTGTAGGCGAACTTGAATGAGCTGCCCACCTGGGTGTCGCCGTCCATCTCACAGCCCACAAGGACTTGCACAATATGGGTCCCTGTGAGTCACGGGGAGCAGAGAAGAGACTGGGTCAGGGTCATTCCTCCACCAGAAGGCCCCTGTAATGGTCAAGGGGGCAGAAAGACTGAGCCCGTCATTCCAGACTTTGCTATTTCTTCACCTGTCACTCCAGCCAGTTCTGGTCTGGCCCTATAGACTATAAACTCCTCATGGGCAGGGATCAGGTCTACCAACTCTAATGTATATAATTTCCAAAACAGTGTAGTGCTCTGTACATAGTAAGCATGCAATAGATACCATAGATAGATTCTATCCTGACCCAATGGACCAGGGTAAGGACAAATCAAGATTAGGCCCCTTGGGGAGGTTGGCTCCATCAGTTTGAGGGGCCTTGGAGCTCCAGACAGAGTCTGGAAGATCCCAGGTCTTGTCCCTTTGGAACATATGGATTCTGGGTCCTGTGGGCGGAATGGCTGTGATTTCATTGGCCCAGTAGGGCTGCTAGGCATTCTCATCCCTGAGGACCGGCAACCCCTGGGCCCCAGGGGCACCAGGCCAAATGTCGAGAAGGTAGACTAGAAGAAGACAGCAGCATGGAGCAGTTGATAGAACACGGGCCTGGGAGTCGGAGGGTCATGGGTCATCCTTTGCTCTGCCATTTGTCTACTGTGTGACCTTGGGCAAATCACTTAACTTCTCTGTGCCTCAGTTACCTCATCTGAAAAATGGGGATTAAGACTGTGAACCCTACATGGGAAAACCTGATTACCTTGTATCTACCCCAGTACTTAGAACAGTGCTTGGCCCATAGTAAGCGTTTAACAAATTCCATAATTATTATTATTATTATTATTATTAAGAAGGGATTGTGGTGTAGTTGAAAGACCATGGGGCTGACAGTTAGGAGACCTGGGTTCTAGTTCTAGCTCTGCCACTCCCTGTGCAACCCCGGGCAACTCACTTGATTAATTTGTGCCTCAGTTTCCTCATTTGCTAAATGGAAATTCATTACCTTTTCTCCCCTTTTTTATGGTATTTTTTAAACATTCACTATGTGCCAGGCACTGTACTAAGTGCTGGGGTAGCTACAAGCTAATCAGGTTGGTCAGTCATGTCCCACATGGGGCTGTCAGTCTCAATTCCCATTTTACAGATGAAGTAACTGAGGCATTGGGAAATTAAGTGACTTGCCCAAGGTCACACAGCAGACAAGTGGTGGAGCTGGGATTAGAACCCAGATCCTTCTTACTCCCAGGCTCATGCTCTTTCCATTAGGCCGTGCTGCTTCTCACTTCTCACTGCTCTTCCTACTTAGACTTGTGAACCACGTATGGGACAAGAACCAGGTTTATTCTGATTATCTTATATAGATACATGTGTATATATATATCCCTGAATTTAGCATATTCCCTTCTCAGGTGGCACTTGGAGAATTTCCAGTATTCTACCAGTCTCAGCTATGAGAGGGAGAGTCAAGCAGCGGCATACCCATGCCTAACAAACCCATTTCTAGCTTGAGCAGTGGCTAGTGAGTGGAATAATAATAATAATAATAATGTTGGCATTTGTTAAGTGCTTACTATGTGCAGTGCACTGTTCTAAGTGCTGGGGTAGATACAGGGTAATCAGGTTGTCCCACATGAGGCTTACAGTTAATCCCCATTTTACGGATGAGGTAACCGAGGCAACCGAGAAATGAAGTGACTTGCCCACAGTCACACAGCTGCCAAGTGGCAGAGCCGGGATTTGAACCCATGACCACTGACTCCCAAGCCCAGGTGGAAGGCAATCTGCTACAAGTCAAAGCTCAGAGACTCGAGTTTACTGCGCAGAAGAAGGCAACGGTAAACCACTTCTGTATTTTTACCAAGAAAACTCTTTGGATACACTACCAGAAAGAGCGCTGATGTTGGGTGCTCTGGGAGAGATGTGTCCATCGAGTTGCTATGGGTCGGAGATGACTTGACAGAGTAAGACAAGACGAGTCTTAGCATATTGCTTGGCATAGAGTAAACACTTAATGAATATTATTAACAATCCAGAACTCCAAACCAGGCAGCAAACAGAGGATCCTGAAATCCATTTGCACATTCGCATGGCATAATGGATAGAACACGGGCCTGGGAGTCAGAATCATGAGTTCTAATCCCAGGTGTCCCACATGTCTTCTGAGTGATCTTGGGCAAGTCACTTCACTTCTCTGTGCCTCGGTTAATTCATCTGTAAAATGGGGATTGAGACTGTGAGCCCCATGTGGGACAAGGACTGTGTCCAACCCCTATTTGCTTGTATCTACCCCAGTGCTTAATAGAGTGCCTGGCACATAGGAAGGGCTTAACAAAAACCATTTATTATTATTATCATTACTATAGTCTCCATCGAGGTACAGTCTGATTTGAAGTGCTTTTCTAAATAGGGATCTGGAACTAAGCTAGAGGTCTTGACAAAAGCTGACATCATGCGGGGCTGAGCCAATAACAATTGAAAACAGAAGTCTGAGGGCTGGGACCACAGATAAAGGTTAAAAAAGAAGGAAGACAAGAAGTCGGGGCTTTTTCCAAGACCACAGAGGAGGAGGAGGGGTTGGGAATAGGTTTTGCTGAACAGAGAATACAATTTGTGGCCACCTAAGTGACCTCTGATAGACTCAGAGTCTAGGGAAAAGTGAAGTTCAAACAAAAGCATTGTGTTTTGTGCCTGTATTTTATTTTACCCTCTTTTGAGCTAGTATTGATACTTGCCAGGCTGCTAAACAACTTAGTGTTTATTTTCTTAGTCCTTGAACCTAAGTTTTGCTATTGCCACGGGCTTTGGATCTCTATTTGAATATCAAACAGAAATTCTGGTTTTCTCTGACCACACTGCAGCTCCAGTGCAGCCAAGGCTAAACCTGAGCCATAGCTGCTGAATTCCCCACTGGTGTCGAGGGGCTAAACCATAACACTCAGGGAGGGGGTGGTTGTAATTCACCTGTGCAATTGTCTTTGGCTGGGAACATTCTCAATAGAAGCATGGAAAGATGAGAACCCTGGAATTTCACAACAAGCTCCAGTGCGAAATTCCTGGCTTTTGCAGAATGCTCCAGAGAGACCTTGGTGTGAGTGGGTGGATGGGCTAAGGAGAACCTAATAGTACATCCCAAAGTATTCCATGCAGAAGGAGGCTGAAATGTCCCCAAGATCTCTGATCAACAAGGACAACTGGCTAGGATACACAATGGACATCAAGGCTTCGGGGTCACAGGCCGAGACTACAAGAGGGACCGGAGAGAAGTGAACTCAGAATTGAAGGAGCGTCATGGCCTTGTGGAAAGACCAAGGGCGTGGGAGTCAGAGGAGCTTGGTCCTAATCTCAGCTCTGCCACTTGCCTGCTGTGTGATTTTGGGCAAGTCACTTCACTTTCTTATGCCTCAGTTTTCTTGTTAACTCTGTTCTCCCTTCCTCTTGGACTGTGAGTCCCATGAGCGATAGGGACAGGGACTGTCTCAGAACTGCCTACACTGAATGGACCCCAGTATTTACAAAATAAATGTTTTATAAGTACTATGATCATTATTATTAATTACTCTATTTGTAAGTATTTTCATGTTTGTCTACCCTCAATATGTCTGTCACCTCAGTGTTTCTGTAATTTTTTTCCCAGTGCTTAGTACTATGCCTTCGCGTTCATTCATTGGTATTTATCGAGTGCTTACTTTGTGCAGGGCACTGTTCTAAGCACTTGGAAAGTACAATTTGCATCCAGTGGGTGTTTGATAAATACTATAAGTTTTACTATAAGTCCCCCAGGAGTCACCCTGACTTTTCCCTGGCTTCCCGCCTAGAGTCTTCAGGACTGGACTGGGGATCCTGGGAATACCTGTCACTCAATCAATTCATTAATGGCATTCATTGAGTGCTTACTGCACTAAGAACACTGTACTAAGCACTTAGGAGAGTACAGTACCCAGAATTGGTAGTCATGTTCCCTACCCTCAGTGAGTTTGCAGTCTAGATGGGGAAGAACTGGGCCAGTCCTAACATCCTGGAAAGGTAAATAATGAATTACTATCGCTCCCTTCTCCCAGCTCCAAACCAAGACCCATGTCTCAACTAGAACTGAGCCCACTGTCTGTGCAGAGGGAGTGTAAGATCATGAAGGAACAGAAAGAAGATGGGCTGGGAATCCTGGGCCCAGGAGACTCACCTCCACTCTCATTGTGTTTACTCATCCAGTTTTCCACGGCCCAGCGGAAATCCTCCTCGTAGGCTTTCAGCTTCTGCTGCTTCTCTCGGATCCTCCTGGCCCCCAAGGCCCGGTACAGCCAGCCCAGCTTGAGCACCAGCTCCCGCCGGGTGCTGTCATAGTATAACACTTGTTGTCCATCCAGCCGCACCACTACCATCAACGTGAAGGGGCCGCCCTCCCTGCCCACCGCCGTGAGGTAGGCAACTCCATTGTGAATTTCTGGTGGCAAGGATGGCACCAGGAAGATGGTGGAGTGTGGAAAAAGAACAATGAGATAGGCACACCTCCTGCCAATCACCTTGGGCTCTGCCCAGCCTCCTCTCTCTCTTCCTACCCACAACTTGACTTTGTTCTCCCCTGTGTCAAACCCTGGCCATCCATCCTGGAAAACTTCTAAAAGACCCTTTCTTCTGGGAAGCCTTCTTGACTGCACTTATTAAATACTACTTCTTGCAGCCTGCTCACTATCCACCATGTAGAGCTTTCCCACCTCCCTATTCCTCCTGCCCATGCCTTTCCAACACCTCTTCCCCTGACTCACATCTCTAGTGGCTTTCTCCCTTCTGATTTCCTCCTCTTACTTCTGCTCCTGTGACTCCTTGATTTCTTCTCCTGTCCCTGCTGCCTCTGATTTCTGCCTCTTCATCTGCCTTTCTACCCATCTCTTGTGAATCTTCAGGAAAACTTCCAGATCATCATCATCATCATCATCATCATCATAATGGTATTTGTTAAGTGCTTACTACATGCCAAGCACTGTTCTAAGCGCTGGAGTAGATACAAGAGAATCAAATTGTCCCATGTGGGGCTCACAGTCTTAATCCCCATTTTACAGATGAGGTAACTGAGGCACAGAGAAGTTAAGTGGCTTGCCCAAAGTCACACAGCTGACAAGTGGTGGAGCCAGGATTAGAACCCATGAACTCTGACCCCCAAGCTCCTGCTCTTTTCACTGAGCCATGCTGCTTCTGCTTCTCCTTCATCCAGGTAGCTAGTGATCTGGGCACTGACCCAAGAGAGTGCAGTCCTAGATCACAGCTCAAGCCCACCTGCCTCACCCTGCCCACCCGGGAGGGACACTGAGCCAGGGTTTCTCTCCTCTCCAGACTCCCACCCCCCACTCAGCTCCCTCCTGCTCCCCCACACTCACCCGCCAGGGCCTGCGGCAGAGCAGCAGCAACCAGAAGGAACCAGAAGAACGAGCCCAGGCTCACCCTCATGCTTCGTGGCTCCACGCCGTCCCCCGAAACTGGCACAAGGCCTGACTCCTCGCCGCAGCTCCAATCTGGATGCTCCCCCTCAAGAGTCAGATGCCCGGGTGTCAAGTGGAACGGGGTCCTTGTGCCATGGAAACGTTCATCGAGGAGCCCCGGGCCTCCTTCACATAAGATAACGGTCACACAGTGACAGACACCTGCTTCCTCCAAGCTGAGCCCAGCAGGACACCTGCTTCCTCTGTGCTGAACTCGGCATCAAGTGCTCTCTGCTGAGAACTGGACTCCTCCCACTGCCTCCCACCCCCAGCCCTGGAACTGGGCAAAAGTTGCCTGGACAGGGGAAGTGAAACTGAGCCTGTTGGGGAGAAAGAAATGTTCAGCACTGGATTCTTCCTGATCCTGCAAGGGCTGAGGTCCCACGTAGCCTAGTCTACACCCAGGACTGTACTCGGACCTGAAATGAAAACTATCCTTCCTTCCAGAAAGGGTCTCTATGAAGAGGAAACTGTCTGAAGCTCTCAATCAGCTCGATCTATCCCACCTACCACAGCACATATGTATATATCTATATACATCTGTAATTTATTTATTCTATTTTTTTACATTAATGTCTGCCTCACTCTCTTGACTATGAGCTCCATGTGGGCAGGAATGTGTTTGTTGTTATAGTGTACTCTCCCAAGTGCTTAGTACAGTGCATTGCACACAGAAAGAGCTCAAAAAATACAATTAAATGAGTGAATACCTCACCTAATTAATCTCCTCTTACATCCAGTCTGCACATTCCCCTCCTCTAGCACCATCTTACTCAGTGTGCCCCAACTTCATCTATCTCACCACTGAGTCCCTTCCCATATTCTCCTCATGGCTTGAAACTTCCTCCTCCTCCACATTTGTCACACCACCACTCTCTCCACTTTCAAAGTATTGTTAAGGTAACATAATAATAATAATAATAATGTTGGTATTTGTTAAGCGCTATGTGCAGAGCACTGTTCTAAGCGCTGGGGTAGACACAGGGGAATCAGGTTGTCCCATGTGGGGCTCACAGTCTTAATCCCCATTTTACAGATGAGGTAACTGAGGCACAGAGAAGTTGTGACTTGCCCACAGTCACACAGCTGACAAGTGGCAGAGCTGGGATTCGAACCCATGACCTCTGGCTCCAAAGCCTGTGCTCTTTCCACTGAGCCACAGTCACATCTCCTCCAAGGAGCCTTCCCAGATTAAGCCCTTTTCCCCACTGCTTGCTCTCCTTTCTCCATTGTCTATGCACTTGATCTGTGATATTTGATTTTTGCCCCACTCCCAACCCCACAGCACTTATATATATATCTTTAAATTATGTATTATAGATCTTTAATTGTACATTATAAATAGTTTATTTATATTAATGTCTGTCTACCCCTCTAAACTGTTGTAAACTGTTGTAGTATATTCTCCCAAGCGCTCAGCTCAGTACAGTACAGTGCTTAGTACAGTGCTCAGCACATAATAACACTCAATAAATACCACTGATTGATTAGGCTTTTTATCTGCACACAGTAAGCGCTCAATAAATAAAATGAATTGACTGATTCTCTGGCTTTACAGGGTATATCTGTGGGAGCAACTCAGGTAAGGGAGCCTGCAACTCCTGAATGTCTGAGACCAGAAAAACAGGTTTGGGGACTTCCAACAGTCCCCATCCCCACCTCCTAGTGTCAGCTAGACCCCAACACAGCTCACCCCCCATTTCCCCATCCACACGCAGCACTGATTGTATTCAGATTCTGGCCTGGAGCAGCTCTGGGTGATCCAAAGCAAGTGACACCAGTTATGTGACAATAGCTGAGTTGATTGGACTGGTTCCCACAGACTCTGTCTCCTGCCCGAATGAAACTCTGCTGAAGGATCCAAAAACCAAGAGACCCAGGACACAGGTGACCAGACCCCAGTTTGTGAAAGAGCCAGCCAGAGATCTGGGGTAATAGAGAGCCAGTTCACACAAATAGAGAAAATCCAAAGATCAAAAGACCCACTGGCACAGGGACTCAATAGGCCTGAGATCCTGAACCCCCAAAGGCCCCCTACACACTCAAAGTCCCTATCCCACACTCGAGCTCATACTTTGTCCACCGAGGTTCATTCATTCAATAGTATTTACTGAGCACTTACTATGTGCAGAGCACTGTACTAAGCACTTGGAATGTACAATTCAGCAGTAGATAGAGACAATCCCTGCCCAATGACAGGGTCACAGTCTAAACGGGGGAGACAAGACAGCAAAGCAAAACAGAACAAAGCAAAACAAGACAACATTATTACAATAAATAGAATCATGGAGAAATACACCTCATTAACAAAATAAATAGGGTAATAAATAATATATACAAATAAGCACAGTGCTGATGGGAGGGGAAGGGGGAAGTGTAGAGGGCGGGGGGGGAAGGGGAGGGGAGGAGCAGTGCCCCACCAGTGCCAAATTCTTCTTGAATCTCCATTTGTTCCCTTGTCTCCAGCCTCTCCCCTCTTCACTATTTACTTCAGATTATTTTTCTAAATGGTCATTCTGCACACACCTCACATTCCTCAAAAACATTCAGTGGTTGCTCATCCTCTCTGAATCAAACAGAAACTCCTGACCTTTGGCTTTAAGGATTTCCATCAGTTCTCTCTCTCCTACTTATCCACTCTCTTCTTCCCACAACACAGCTTGCACTCTTCATTGCTGTCAAATTAACTTTCTAACTATGCCTCATGCTCTTCACTCTCACCTACAGCCTTTAGGTTCCCACCCCTGCTTCTTGCCTGGAACCCTCTCCCCTTTCACTTTCGACAGATCACTTCTCTCCCCATCTTTAAAGGCCTTCTGAAATGCCACCTGATCCAAAACAATTCCCTTGAGCCAACTCAGCGCTTCTGCACTTAAAACCGCATTTCTGTACATATCGATTTACATACTCCATTATTTAAGCACTTTCTCGTCCACATATCCCTCTTTCCAATCTCTCTTTCCTCTCATCCCTACTTTAGTTTAGTGACTGTCTCCCTCATTAAATTATAAGACCTTAAGGGCGGGGATTGTGTCTACCAACTCCACTGAACTCTCCCAAGCACTAATAAATTAATAAATAGCACTGATTGATAAAGACCAACTTTGGACTGAGCAGTTGAGTGCAGGGAGATGGGTGCATCTGTGGCTGATTGGGAGTGAAGGTCCTTTTATGGTCTGCTCTTTTCCCCTTTCCAGCCTTGGGCAATCTTTGCTTGTTTTCAGGGCTAGTGTTCCTGGGGTCCTTTAAGGCCCTTCTGTGGCAACGGCTGAGGTTTTGTGCTTTTCTGCTCCCTAGTATTGGAAGTTGAGAACTGTGCCAGTTCTATAAATCAGGCAGCCACTGTCTGGGCCAGAGGATTGGGTATGCATTCATTCAGTCATATTTATTGAGCACTTACTATGTGCAGAGCACTGTACTAAGCACTTGGAATGTACATTTGGCTATGGCTGGGCTGTCCATCTAGGAACTCTGATCCTGGGGGCAGTGAGGGTTCAGGTAAACCAAATAGTTTTCAGGGAGCATGGGGCAGGGTTGGCTTCTCACTGTCCTTCCATCTGACCCCTCGAGGGATCAGCAGAAATAATAATTATAATAATAATGATGGTATTTGTTAAGCACTTACTATATGTCAGGCACCGTTCTAAGTTGGACACAGTGTCTGTCCCATGTGGGGCTCACAGTCCCAATCCCCCTTTTACAGATGTTGGTTGGTATTTGTTAAGCGCTTACTATGTGCAGAGCACTGTTCTAAGCGCTAGGGGAGACACGGGGGAATCAGGTTGTCCCACATGGGGCTCACAGTCTTAATCCCCATTTTACAGATGGGGTAACTGAGGCCCAGAGAAGTTAAGTGACTTGCCCACAGTCACACAGCTGATAAGTGGCAGATCTGGGTTTCGAACTCATGACCTCGGACTCCAAAGCCCATGCTCTTTCCACTGAGCCACGCTGGCAGAGAGAATGATGATGATGTTGGTATTTGTTAAGCGCTTACTATGTGCCGAGCACTGTTCTAAGCGCTGGGGTAGACACAGGGGAATCAGGTTGTCCCACGTGGGGCTCACAGTCTTAATCCCCATTTTACAGATAGCGTGGCTCAGTGGAAAGAGCAGTGAAGTGAAGTGACTTGCTCGAGGTCACACAGCTGACAAGTGGCAGAGCTGGGATTAAAACCCATGGCCTTCTGATCGCCAGGCCTGTGCTCTAAGACATGTACTCACACATAGAAGCCTCCACTCAGCAGTCACCTACTCATGGACCCTCACACTCACCCTCTCCTCCGCCAGGCAAAGCTTCTTCTCCTCCCTCATCGACACCCATGCCCGTCACCCCCGCCGATTGTTCCGGACCTTTAACTCTCTCCTTAGGCCCCCTGTTCCTCCCCCTCCCCTATCTCTCACCCCTAATGATCTGGCCACCTATTTCCTCACGAAAATCAACACGATCAGGTCTGAGCTCCCCAAAGTCACCCCTCTGCCTCTCCCCTCCCCCCCAAACAACCCCCTCCCCTACTTCCCATCCTTCCCTGCAGTATCCTCAGAGGAGATCTCCTCCCTCCTCGCAAGTGCCACCCCCTCCACCTGCGCCTCGGACCCCATTCCCTCTCACCTTCTTAAAACCATCGCCCCTGCCCTCCTCCCTTCCTTAACTTCTATTTTTAACCACTCAATCTCCAAGGGCTCCTTCCCCTCTGCCTTCAAACATGCCCACGTCTCCCCCATCCTAAAAAAACCCGCTCTTGACCCCACTTCCCCCTCCAGTTATCGTCCTATCTCCCTACTACCCTTCCTTTCCAAAATCTTAGAACGAGTCGTCTACAATCGATGCCTAGAATTCCTTAACTCCCATTCTCTCCTAGACCCCCTCCAATCTGGCTTCCGTCCCCTCCACTCTACCGAGACTGCTCTCTCTAAGGTCACCCATGACCTCCTTCTTGCCAAATCCAATGGCTCCTACTCCATTCTGATCCTCCTTGACCTCTCTGCTGCCTTTGACACTGTCGACCATCCCCTCCTCCTCCATACCTTATCTCACCTTGGCTTCACGGACTCTGTCCTCTCCTGGTTCTCCTCTGGCCGATCATTCTCGGTCTCCTACGCTGGAGCCTCCTCCCCCTCCCATCCTTTAACTGTTGGAGTTCCTCAAGGGTCAGTTCTTGGCCCTCTTCTGTTCTCCATTTACACTCACTCCCTCGGTGAACTCATCCGCTCTCACGGCTTTGACTACCATCTCTACGCAGATGACACGCAGATCTACATCTCCGCCCCTGTCCTCTCCCCCTCCCTTCAGGCTCGCATCTCCTCCTGCCTCCGGGACGTCTCCACCTGGATGTCGGCCCGCCACCTAAAACTCAACATGAGCAAGACTGAGCTCCTCATCTTCCCTCCCAAGCCTGGTCCGCTCCCAGACTTCTCTATCACCGTGGATGGCACGACCATCCTTCCCGTCCCGCAGGCCCGCAATCTCGGTGTCATCCTTGACTCGTCCCTCTCGTTCACCCCACACATCCTATCCGTTACCAAGACCTGCCGGTTTCACCTCTACAATATCGCCAAGATCCGCCCTTTCCTCTCCACCCAAACGGCTACCTTACTATTACGGGCTCTCGCTTTATCCCGGCTAGACTACTGTGTCAGCCTTCTCTCTGACCTCCCTTCCTCCTCTCTCGCCCCGCTCCGGTCTATTCTTCACTCCGCTGCCCGGCTCATCTTCCTGCAGAAACGATCTGGGCCTGTCACTCCCCTTCTTAAACAACTCCAGTGGTTGCCTATCGACCTCCGCTCCAAACAAAAACTCCTCACTCTAGGCTTCAAGGCTCTCCATCACCTTGCCCCTTCCTACCTCTCCTCCCTTCTCTCTTTCTACCGCCCACCCCGCACGCTCTGCTCCTCTGCCGCCCACCTCCTCGCCGTCCCTCGGTCTCGCCTATCCCGCCGTCGACCCCTGGGTCACGTCCTCCCGCGGTCCTGGAACGCCCTCCCTCCTCACCTCTGCCAAACTGATTCTCTTTCCCTCTTCAAAACCTTACTTAAAAATCACCTCCTCCAAGAGGCGTTCCCAGACTGAGCTCCTCTTCCCCCTCTACTCCCTCTGCCATTCCCCCTTTACCTCTCCGCAGCTAAAGCCTCATTTTCCCCTTTTCCCTCTGCTCCTCCACCTCTCCCTTCCCATCCCCACAGCACTGTACTCATCCGCTCAACTGTATATATTTTCGTTACCCTATTTATTTTGTTAATGAATTGTACATCGCCTTGATTCTATTTAGTTGCCATTGTTTTTACGAGATGTTCTTCCCCTTGACGCTGTTTAGTGCCATTGTTCTTGTCTGTCCGTCTCCCCCGATTAGACTGTAAGCCCGTCAAACGGCAGGGACTGTCTCTATCTGTTGCCGACTTGTTCATCCCAAGCGCTTAGTACAGTGCTCTGCACATAGTAAGCGCTCAATAAATACTATTGAATGAATGAATGAACATGTGCTCGGAGGGTCTTGGGACAAAGTAGTGGAAGTAGGACCCTGCTGGACAGCTCCCTGAAGCGGGGGCCGGGTCATTCTGGGTGGGGCAGTTTAGGCGCTGGTCACGGAAGCGAGGAAACGAGGAGGGCTAGAACATATGTGGGGCCCCTACTGAGTCCCAATCTGGCTACTGGTCAAAAAGGGTCCATGAGAAGTTGCATGGCATAGTGGATAGAGCACGAACCTTGGAGTCAGAAGGTCATGGCTCCTAATTCTGGTTCTGCCACGTCTGCTGTGTGACCTTGGACAAATCACTTCACTTCTCTGGGCCTCAGTTACCTCATCTGTAAAATGGGGATTGAGACTGTGAGCCCCACATGAGTCAGGGACTGTGTCCAATCCTATTTGCTTGCATTCACCACAGCACTTAGTACACTACTTGACACATAATAAGCACTTAACAAATACCATCATGATGATCATCATCATCATCAGACCCCTTGAGGAGTGTGAGCACTGGAAGCTTCCCAGACGATGCAGCTGCCCTTTGAGGATTTATGGAGAACAGATGGTGTACGTGAAAGGAACCAGAGTGGACCCCTTTTCCCCTGGACTGACTCCGGTAGCCTCTTATCACTTGGATGTATATATTTGTGTTTATGCTCTGACTCTCATGGTATATTGGTTGCTTCTTACCTTTGTACTCTAACTATTCCCTTGCTATGATGGACTAGTATTGTATCATTCCCTATTTAAACAGACCACTATTGAATCACATCCATTGAGACGCCACAGTGACTGATATGTACGTCAGTCTGTTGTGCTTCCTACAGTCCTCCTGTGCAGTTGTGTTAGCATCGCTTCGCACTGATTGGAGTGGGAATTTGTTTCCCTAATATAAAGACTTTACATGCTTTGCATCATTGGAGTCTCTTACACATGTTATCAATGCAAACCGTGTCTTGTGCACTTATAGATAGTGATAATATCTGGCTCCACCATCAGCCCGAACCCTTACCATGACCTTTGGCTAACCGGGAGCCTGAGAGGTTCCACTTTATGATTTAGATTCAGGATGTTGTCAGTGTTATTTATTCAGCATTTACAATGTGGTAGACTCAGACAATCACAGCAAAATCAGTGAAGATCCAGGCACAGCCCAAAAGAGGTTCCCAGTCTAGGTGGCAGAGGACACACCTACTGAAAAATGAGGGTGTAATACAATCAACCATTATAAAGGGGTTCAGATTTAACGTTCAAATGGCATCAGTGAAAGAATAGTAAAACACTGTGTGGAAGGGGGAAGTTTTCAGGCACCTCACCGGTTCAAGAAAACCAGCCTTCCCAATGGACCGAAGACCAAAGGGGGAGGGAGCCCTCAGCTCCCAGGGCCCTGACCCAACCGTGAGTCCTGTGACCCTCACTTCTACCTCCCATGATGCCGTGACAAGGTGTTTCCAGCAGGGAGGCAGGTGCTCTGGGGTCTTGGCAGGCTCAGACACTACAGGACCCTGCCTCCTTTTCCTTTCCCCGCTGCTGGTCTGCTTCCCTGGAGTTCCTCCATAGCCTCAGGTGGGTAGTCTCTCAGAGTCTGGGAGGAAGGGACCCTGTTTCCAATCTCCCTCTTACTTTTTGTGAGACTCCAGGTATCTGACCCTTCCACAGTGACCCCGTGATGAGGCTTGAGGATACTGGGACAAATACTGATAATTGGCATAATTTTTAATCTCCAATTCCCCCTTCCCCGATGGTCTGATTTATGATTTATCTATCGGATAGTCCCGTTGTCTCAAACATCTCCTGGAGCCCAGATGATATGTACGACATCCTCCGTGGTCACTAAGAGTGTTGACTGATGCATGGGCTGCTCTTGCAGTATATCTGTGAGCCCTTGAGTCATAGCACCGGTGTCGATGGGCTTACCCCCCATTCCCCACCCAACTCTGCCCTCCCTTCACACAGCCTCATTAACAATTGCCCCTGTCACCCACTGGGGTACTCTGACCTGCCTCTGTACTAGGATCTGGGGAGAGGGAGACACCGGGATTGGTCGGCTCTTGTGGACACACTTCAGGACAATCCAGGGATGTCATCTCTGTGGAACAGGAATGGCACATGAACCCAGCCACCCCTCTGGATCCCGAGCGCAGCCTCTCTCCCTCCCGTGTCCAACCCCAGGTTCAAACCGCCCATTTGTCTGCAACAACCACTCTGTTTCTGCTTCCTTCCCACATCACTCCATACAGCCCAGCTCAAGCCCTTCTCCTCCAGAAAGCTTTCTCTGATTCTGCATCCTCTCTTCAACACATCAGAGTCATCCAGGATAAAGTCCTCCCCTTCCACCCTCTCCTGTCATATCCATGTTTGTCCATCTGTGGGGGGACGGGGCTGTCTCTATGCCTGAGTGGCCTCTCCAGGTAGTCCGGGAGCCCCTTGAAGGCAAGCACTCTATCATAGTACCTAGGGACTCCCAGGCTAGACTTGGGAACAGAGGGATGGAGTGGCCCTGGCTCTTGGGAAGGGTCCCAGGGCTCTCGTTTTCCCTTGAGATAAAAACGGCCTGTGAGCATGCAAGGTCCATCCCTGAAGGAAAAAGGACAAAGAGTCGGGGACCCTGCACGTTGGCCTCTGCTGCCCAGGTACACTCACCCTGCTCTGAAACAGCGATCTGCTCTCCTGAGTCTGAAAAAGAAACAGAGTGAAATCAAATATGCCTTTGGATGGAAGGACCAGCTCATCCCTCCCACCCACCACTCCAGACATACCACACCCAACCCAACCATGAACACATGTGGGTGAAGCCACCAGACAAGGAGGACTCATGACCTGCTCAGCTGCTATTCATGGGTCTGACAAATCTCACTGTTGGGAAAATCCTGCCAAAATCTCACCTAAATCTAGCTCTCCAGCCCCGACCTTCCTCTTATCCTGCAATCTCCATTTCCTCTGCTTTCAGAACATCTTTACTTAAACATCCCACTGATACCTCACACTTAACAAGTTCAAAACAAAATTATTCATCTTCCCACCCAGATCTTCTCCTCCCCATGACTTTCCCATCACTGTTGACAATACCACCTTGCTTTCTGTCTCACAAGCCTCCCAAACCTATTTATTTATTCATGAAATTATTTATTTATGAATTCATTTATTCATTCAATAGTATTTATTGAGTACTTACTATGTGCAGAGCACATAGTACAATAGAGTACAATATAAAATTAAACAGACACATTCCCTGTATACAATGAGCTTACAGTCTAGAAGGGGAGACAGGCATTAATGCAAAAGAATAAATTACAGATTTGCACATAAATGTTGGGGGGCTGGTAGAGGGGGATGAATAAAGGGAACAAGTCAGGGCTACACAGAAGGGAGTGGGAGAAGATGAAAGGGGGGCTCAATAAAGGAAGGCCTCTTGCAGGAGATGTGCCTTCCTTTACTCTTCTATCACCTAACAACCTGCAAATTTGGTCACGCACCAAATCACAGCATCTTCAGAATCTGCCCCTACCTCTCCATCCAAACCGCTACCCCACTGGTCTAAGCAATGGTCATATCCAGTCTCAACTATTGCATCAGCCTCCTTGTTGACCTCCCCAACTCTAGACTCTCCCCTCTCCAGGCTGTACTTTCCTCTGTGGTCTAAATATTTTTCTAAAACATTATACTGCGCATGTCTCCCCACTTTTCAATGGTCATCTATCCCTATATGCATCAAGCAGAAATTCCTCACCATCAGTTTTACAGCACTCAATCAATGCTCTTCCTTTTACCTAGCAGCACGCCTTTTCCATTACAGTCTAACCCATGCACTTCAATGCTCTAACCCCAACTAATTTTGCCTCAGTCTTGTTCCTCACGCCACTGACCTCTTGTTCATGAGCTACCAACTGCCTGCTATTCCCTCTGGCTTCACATCTGCCAGACCCTGCCCATCCTCAAAGACCTTCTAAAATCGTACAACCACCAGGAAATCTTCACTGACTAATCTCTCATTTCCCCACCTTATTCTCCCTCCCTTCTGCATTACCTGTGCACTTGAGTCTGAACCCTCTAAGCACCCCACATCACTTATGCATATAATTCCAAACTCTTTGGTTTCACCTACTTGTAATTTGTTTAAATGTTTATCTCCCTTGTTGGAGTGTAAGCTCCTTGACGGCAGGGATCATATCTACTACCTGTAATGTTCTCTCCCAACTGCTTAGTACGGTGCTCTATACATAGTAAGTGTTCAGTGAATTTTACTGATTGATGGGTACTCCAGCCCCCAAAACACCACCCTCAGCAGGGACTACCCCTCCCCTCAACTTCCACCTTGACTCCAATCACGCCCACCCAGCTCCCCTAAGCTCTGACCAACCATTTCCCAACCCATCACCTGTTTTCTTCTTCTTCCACAGAATGACGCCCACGGCCGGGCTCAGCACCAGCACAGCAGCTGCCCCCACACCCAGGGCCTGGTCCCGTGGCATCAGCCATGAAGGCTTCTCTGGGGCTGCAGGGGCCAAACGTCAGCAAAGAACCCTGAGCGCAAAGCAAATCTGACCATCATTTTATCCATCATTTGCATGGGCTCATTGACAGTAAAGACGCAACCAAAAGAGCAGCAAAGTGGGTTTGGAATGTGTGCAGGGGTCTGTGGAGGAAGATCTGTCCCCAAACGGAGGTATGGGAAGTTTGCTCCTGTCACGCCCACCTTCCGGGGAACTACACAGTCCCAGATGCTAAAGGCTACATTTCCTAGAATCCTCTTGGGAATATGACCTGCAGTTTGTTTCCAGTACGGATATATGTATTTTCAGTAGTTCTTGTTACTTTTGAATCATGCACAATGACAGAACAACAAGAATCTGGATTTGGGTTGTTTCTCCCAGTGTACTCTCTCCCGGTATTCAAGTGATGATTTTTGTGTCTGAAATTTCTGTGATGGTTTGACCGTGCTTTCCTGGTTCTGGAATCATTGGACTGTCAACAAACTTCCACAAACTGACTTGTGGATTAGAGCTGCCATCTGTACTGTGCAAGTGTGATCTAGCGATGAGTGACCACCACACTGGTTTCTTCTCCACATCCTTTTTGGCTCTGCACAGTCCCAGCCATTGCCCCTGCCTTCAGAAACTGCTAGTTGGGCTCCTTGCTGGTGACCTACCTGATGGAGTTCAGCCTCGGCAGACTCTGCAGTGGAGACCCATATTCCCACCACCTTTCCCTCCCTCTTTCCACAAGGCCAGTACCTGGGTAGAAGACAGGCACATCCAGGGTGGTATGCTCCACCACACAGGCGTAGCCCGTGTCCGCAGCTTCTCCCCGTACTTCCAGGGTCTGGCGCACATAGAAAGAGGAGTCGGCATTGGGGAGGGTCCCGCTGGAGCTCTCGTCCCCCCACAACCCCACTTCTCCATCCTTCACCCAGCGCAGCAGGATGGAGCTGGGGTAGAAACCGGTGGCCAGGCAAGTGAAAATGACGCTGCCATCCTTAGCGTCGTGGCGGGTCACGGTCACCTCCGGCGGTGCTGGGGGAGAAAAAGAATGCAGCAGAGACAAAGGGACCGATGGGTCAGAAGATCGTGACGATCCAAGCTGATACAGCCCCAAACATAGAAAAGGGGGCCAAGCTCAGTGGATTCAAGATCAAGGAAATTGCTCATTCCCCAAGACCCCTCCAGAGGGAAAGCTGCATTTCATGGGATGTCAATCATCCACCTGGTGACATCAGTTGATGCCCAGGCAAGGACAGGAGAAGTTTTGAGCAAAGCTGAAGGGGCTGAGAAGCAGCTTGGCTTAGTGGAAAGAGTATGCTTGGGAGTCAGAGGATGTGGGTTCTAATCCCGGCTCCACCACTTGTCTGCTGTGTGACTTTGGCAAGCCACTTAACCTCTTTGTGCCTCAGTTGCCTCATCTGTAAAATGTGGATTAAGACTGTGAGCCCCACATGGGACAACCTGATTGCCTTGTATGTACCTCAATGCTTACAACAGTGCTTGGCACATAGTAAGTGTTTAATCAATATCATAACTATTATTAAGAAGGAAGGAAGAACATGTCTCCTGAGCCAAGAAGAGCAAGGTTTCCATATTAGCATTCATAAGGAGTAAGCATGGGGTACTGTTGTCTTCCAGAAAAGTTACCATCCCTCCAAACCCCAGAAGCCAGGCACTGGGGAAAGGAACTGGCTAGCTGAACCCCAGATGCTTCCTGAGCCCTTAGGGATTTCTGAAGCCCAGAGGCACGAGATGCTAACAGCCTACCAACAATCTTGGGGAACAGCAGCCCGGAACATGAAAAAGTCCTTTATCTTAGCTGTTAACAGAGGTGGGCCCTGGATGCTGGATATCCCACTGGGTGTCCATACTGAAAGTGAAAGATAGCATCACTTGGGAGGGAGGGAGGGACAGGTAGGGAGGAGTCTCCCATTTTGCAAATGAGCCAACGTGGGGGCCAGAGAGGGTAAGGGGCCAGTCCCGGGTCCCAAAGCAGGAAAATGATTAGGACCAGAATCCACATCTTTGGTGGACCACACTCAGCACTCACTGGGCACTCTGAGGTGCCAGAAGGGAAGAACCATCTTCATCAGGAATGGGCATTCCTCTCTGACGAAGCGTTCTGCTTCCTGAAACCAGTAGACTCTCTCCTCCAAGAAATGTCCAAACTGCTTTTTGGCGGGCCCAGTAGCTTCCCAGGTCCCCTTCAGCTCATCCAGCCACAATACTTCTTGCCCTTGGTAGGCAAATCTGAAGCGAGAGACCACCTGGACGCCTCTGTTCAGCTCACAGGCCAAGATCTGCTGAACCATCTGGGTCCCTGTAGGAAGTGGAGAACCTTGATGGGACCTGGGTGAGCACCTTCAGCCAATCCCCAGGATTGCCAGCCCCTTCCCAGGGAGGTGGACATACACATTGCTGTCACTTTCCCGGGTCCTCAGCTCTGTCCAGGTCAGCACCAGCCTGACTGGAGTCCTTGAGATCCATGGAATTCTGTGCTCAGTGACTTCTAGGAACAGGACCAGCCCCGGGCACCCAGAGAAGTGAAGAACTCAGGAAGAATAAGGGGTTATGGGTCTCTTTGGGGTTTGGGATCCAGGTTCAAGTTCCTTAAGATAGCCCATTCAGGACATTTCTGGCCACAAAACAGTCTCAAAACCCTGGACGCTATTACTCTGTCTCCTCTGAATCTCTGGGATGAGCGGAGCCCTCCAAAAGGACTCCTGGGGAGGTATTAGCTGCTCTCATCTCCCTTGACAACGCCCAAGAACCATTTCCAGATCAGGGTTAGCCCCTTTCAGGGCTAGGGAAGGGAAAACGGGGAAGGGAGACACATCAGGACTCGGCTACTCACCCCTGCTGTGGTTATGGTACCAGGCCCAGTTCTCCATGCCCCAGCGGAAATCCCTCTCAGAGCCCTCCAGGTCCGCCTTCTTCTCCTGGATCAGCTTCCTACCCACCACTTGGTACAGCCAGTTGACATTGAGAACTAACTTCCGATCCGTGCTGTTGTAGGATGCCATCTGCTGCCCATCCAACATGATGACTGCTGTCAGCTCGAAGAAGCTGTCATCACCGCGAACCGCCGTTAAGTACATGGCCCCGATGTGATGGTCTGCATGACGGAGATGCATTACAAGATGGATAAGGCAGCTGCGGCTTAACACCTCAACACTACACTGAGCCTATCCATGATCCCATTCCCTTCTCTCCAGTACTTCTTGCCAGATCCAGTTCCTTGGCCTCTTCTCTTCGCCCCACCATAATGGTTCTCTCAGAATGCTGCTAAAATGCCCGATGAACAGTTCTGGCTAAATTCCTGCAGGAGCCTGACTCCCATAAATCACAACCCCTGTGCCCATCTCCATAAAGCCCAAATGACTCGGGATAAAGAGTGGAAATCTGGAGCATATACCTGGGAATTAACCCTTTATCCTAGTCTTGGATTATATGTTTTCAATCATTGTATTTCCATGGCCTTTCTATGAACATCTAGTTGTATGGTATGGGCCAGACTGTCTGACCTTTGAGGGAAGGAGGTGATCAGCACTTCCTCTCTGTCTGCCCACTCCACCCTCTGTAGATCTCAGTAAAATGCTTGTGTGCTTATGTGTGTGGGTGTGAGTGTGCGCTCCCTCTGATTAGACTGTCAGCTCCTCAAGAATAGGGACTGGGTCATCCCACTGTGCCTCCCTGAGCACTTGGCTTAATGTATGTGCAAAATATATATATGTATATGGGTGTGTGTACCTTTTCTCTCCCATCAGTCTGTCAGCCCCTTGTAATCAGGAATCTTATCTTGTCCACTCTCTCCTTCCCCCAGCACCTGCTTTGCCCAGATAATAATGAATAATTATGATTTTTGCAAAGTGCATACTTTGTGCCAGGTACTAAGCACTGGGGTGGACATAAGCTAATCAGGTTGGACACAGTCCCTGTCCTACCTAGGGCTGACAGTCTCAATTCCCATTTTACAGATGAGGTAACTGAGGCCCAGAGAAGTGAAGAGACATACCCAAGTTCACACAACAGAGAAATGACTGAGCCAAGATAAGAACCCAAGATCTTCTGACTCCCAAGCCTGTGATCTATCCACTATGCCATGCTGCTTCTGAAGGAATACTCAGGGCAGAGGGTGAAGTGACTAACTGAGCGAAAGATTGATTGACAGGCTGGCTGAGAGATTGACCTGTAGTACTGCTCATTCATCAGTTTCCAGCCTTGCTCTTCAAACCCAGAAGTGTGGAAAGGGGAAGAGTTAAACTTGATTAGGAATGCCTGGATTGTGGATTTCCCATGGAGCTGCAGGGATAGCCAATGTAAAGTGATGGAGAAAAGTTTGGAGGTGAAATGGATTTTTCCAAGAACCACAAGTCAGTAACTGAGTGAATGGATTAATTCAGAGACCAGGTACTTTTTGACATGAGGACTCACCCAGAGCCTTGGGCACAAAGTGTTCTTCTCATCACAGTGACTCATGTTTCTGTCATGTTTCTCCTACATGCTTCTCCCCTCCCTCATCTGTTCCATGTGCCTTATCTTTAGATTTCTAACTTTCCCAGTGATATCCAGCATTCTATTGCCTTTTGGAGTGTTGCTGTACACTGCACTGACGATTTCAGAGTGTCCACAGTAACTCTGAAATCTTTTTCTTATGTGAAGACCTTTAGATCTGGGCCCCTTATCATGGAGTTGAATATGGATTATTTGTTTCTGGGAGCACTGACTTGTCCTTGCTCAAATTAAAGACTATCCACGATTTTTCAATCCAGTTCCTCAGCCTTCTGAGGTCTTCAACAACATTAACCCTCTCAGCACAGCATTCACCACCTGGATGAGTTTGGTGCTGTCGTCACTCAACTGGAGATTTCACTGCTCACTCCACTTTGTGATCAATGATGAAGATGCTTAACAGAACAGATCTTAGCATCCAGGGACACCAACCTTTCATCATGAGCGTTGGGGCAAGCTAATATGGGTGGGACTTCGAGGGGATAAAAAAAGGGACAATGGAGAAAAAGAAATGGGGAAGAAAGAGAAGGGGAAGGGATGAAAGTGGTGGAGAGGGATGTAGGGAGAGGAGAGAAAGAAGGAAAGGGGAGAGATGGACAGAGAGGAAGAGGAGGGAAAGGATGCTTACTGGACTTCTACTCCCTCTCTTCTGCCTTTTTCTGGTCCTTGCTGGGGTGAACATGGGTGGCTTGGTGGAGAAGGGCAGGGTTTGGCCTTTTGGGGTTACAACATTGCAAAGGTGAGCAAGGACCATGTGAGCACCTCATCTCCTAGGCTATGACAGCAGGCCCTGGTAATAAGCAGCACAGTTGCTCTTGTCCCTTCACACTTTTCCAAAGAAAGGAGCCAACTGATCATCCCCATCCCTAGCCTGGGTGACCAGGTGATCACGAGGGAGCTACTAAGGGACCCAGATGCCCCTGCCCTGCTGTACCAGTGCTATTTGGCTCTGCAGAACTCTCAGCCAGGTCCACCGGCCACAGCCATGGTCCCCACTGACAAGGATCCCGACCTACCGATGGAAACTGTAGACCCTTCTCCAGGGGCAGTGATGCCCAAGCAGTCCTTCAGGACACTTAGACCGTAGTGAGTCTGAGCCTCCTTGTGAAGGTGGGGGCCCTGGGATGGGAGAAGGGGAAACCTTCCAACCTGGGCCGCAGAGAGAATCTCAGAAATTGCAGCATCATCATTATATCACCTGCATGTGATGACTCTGGAGCAGTCTCCCTGGATTCACTCTGGTCCTGCTCTAATCCTGAATCACTATGGGTGAGCAGCTCCTTGCTCCACAACCTCCCCAAATACACACATGCATATGTGCACACACATATTTGAGGGTTCAGGGAAGTTCAAAGGCAGGGACTGGTCTCTGGCTTATGTAGGGCGGGGAGTATGTCTGTGTGTGTACACCTGTTTGTGTTTTCCCGAATCCCCCAGATATTAGCATTAACTAATTAAAGCTAACAGATGGGAATATTAGCTGATGCTGAAGTATAGGGCTAGCAGCGTGCTTCATTGGCTGCAGGAGGCCTGCACTTGCTCAGGCTGTAGCTGGTATTGCTCTGCCCAGCTCAGCCCCCTTGCAGCATAGGGTTTGGGGACAAGAGAAGAGAAGGAGAGGGCAGGTGAGTGGGTGAGCCTTCAACCTCTTCCTCTGTACAGGTCTGGGGGCTCTCTTCCCGAAGCTGAACCCAGGGCCTGACCAAGGTTGCGGCTCCTGTGCACCTGGGGTCTTGAGGTCCAGGAAGGCTCTCTCATGCTGTCCCTGGACATAGGCCACAGCTTCAGGGAGGAAGCCCCTCCCTGAAGCTGTGGCTTCCCCCGTAGGAAGGGGATGATTAGAGGGAAAGCGTAATCCATCCAGCATGCTTGAGGCAGTTTTTGTGGAGGCTGAGAAAGTGAAATCCTTGGGGAAACGTGAGGTGTTTGGGTCCCCCCAGTAGCCAGGTCCCAGAGCTTCAACCTCATGAGCCCATATATTGATCTAGTCCTGCCCAAGACGGCTCAGTTGTTGCATTCTGTGGTGCTTGGTTTTGTGGTACAGTGGTCATTATTTCTACCCCACTCAGGATCACACCTGGAGAGTTTCCAGTACTCTACCAGTTTTGGCTATGGGAGGGAGAGCCAAGGAAAGGCATGCCCATTCCATTCCTAGCTGGGGCAGTGGCTAGCGGGTAGAAGGCAATGTACTACAAGTCAAAACTCACCTGTTCTGGTCAGCAGCAGCATGGGAGAGAGTCAAGGGCAGAGACTCAAGTTTACCGTGCAGAAGAAGGCAATGGTAAACCACTTCCATATTTTTACCAAGAAAACTATGGAATCACTACCAGAACGACTGCATGTGGAAGTGGGGCATTCTGGGAGAGACGTATCCATAGAGTCGCTATGGGCCGGCAATGACAAGACAAAGTCATTTGTAATGATAGGTTGACCACGCCAGGAATTCTACAACTTGACCAAGAAGTTCCTTTGGCAATCTTCAGTCATGTAATCCAACCCTGCTGAAGGTTTAGACATGTAGTTTAACGATTTTGACTAAAACATCTTCTTTGAGCATCAAAAAGAGATTCAGCTTTAAAAAAATTGGGAAGGATGGTGCAATGAATGTATCTTTTCTCCATAAGGATCTAGCCGTGAAACAGCGGTTGCCTTTTGCATCGCTGAATCAAAATGAAAAATCATCTGATGGGGTCAATTCTTTGGAATGAAAAAAAATTCCAAGGACAAGACTACATGTCTCATTTAAAAATCTCAAACTGAACCACCCACCATCAAATTCCAATTGCAGATTTTCTGGAAATATCCAACAACCAAAATCTGGGTTGCCCAACTACTTCTTGCTGTATTCAATGTGCCCTCCAAGAGGCAGTGATGGGCCCTGCCCATTCGATGGCTCTGGTTCCTCCTCTATAGTGGTGTCTGAGGAGGGGGCTCAATTGGGTCTAGAGGGATGGCCACAGGGAAGGCTGTATCCTTGCTGACCAGCCAGGGGGAAATTCACACTTCCCCCACCCTTTGGGAATTCCCTGACTGAGGCACCAAAATTGAATGGTTCCCCCTCCTTGCATGATGCTTTCCGACCAGAATGACACCAGTGCTGGGGAATTCCCAACCATCCTGAAGGAGAAGGCAAAGAGCAGGATTGGAATTCAGTGACTCGACTTTTCTCTCTCTTTTTCAGCCCCTGGGCTACCAGCCCAGTGTAGCACGGCAACTAAGAAGTAGCTTAGAGGCCTAGTGGAAAGAGCACAGACCTGGGAGTCAGAGGTTCTGGGTTCTAATCTTGACTCTGTCATTTGCCCCCTGGGTAACCTTGGGAAAGTCACTTCACTTCTCTGTACCTCACTTTTCTCATCTGTAAAATGGGAAATAAATCCTCCTCCCTACTTTGTGAACCCCATGCGGGATAGGAACGGTGTAAAAATTGATTCTTTTGTATCTTTTCCAGCACTTAGTATAGTATTTGGGACAGAGTAGGCACTTAACAATAACAATAATGATAACAACTCAGGCTGGGGCTCCTCACCCCCTCCTACCCAGCCCCTCTGTCTGGGAAACTCCCAGGCCCTCATTTGTCCACTTAAACCCTCTCAAGGATGGAGAACAGGGATCTGGAAAGGAGGGGCCTTGAAAGGTGGGAAACCTCCTGAGCCCCAGTGCAGGTGGGGTGGTCAGAGTGGAAAGGGGATGGTAGAGCACAAATCTGGAATTCAGAGGATCTGGGTTTTAATCTCAGCTCTGCCACTTGCCTGCTTCATAACCTTTGGAAAGTGACATAACTTCTCTGCCTCAGATCCTCATTTGCAAAATGGGCATTAACAACTTTTTTCCTTTCCCCATTAGACCGTGAGCCCCACGGGGGACAGGGATGGTGTCTGATCTAATTTTCTTGTATCTACCCCAGGCGCTGGGCCCCTCTTAAATTCTACAGTTATTTTGACCATAGTCTGAGAGAGTTGGCCAGCTTTTGGGATTTGGTACTTGGGTTCCGGTGCTCCTGCCTCCTGAAGAAGACAATAGGAGTCTGTGGGATAGCCATAGCCCTAGTGTTCTGGCTAGAGATCCTGCATTCCTGCTCCCCTTTCTGGACTGAATGATTTAGGACAGAAAGAGGGAGGAGGTCGCTTCTGGCTGGGCAGAGAGACCAGGGATCGTCCCATCCATCCGTCTCTCCACCCCGCCGGTGTGGGGCCCCTCCGAGGGGACAGTGACAGTGTGACCTCTCTGCCTGACCCCGACTCCATCCACACCTTCCCTCCCCGGCGCAGGGCAGGCGAGGTCACAGACCCTGCCCCTGCAACGAAAGCCCCCATGATCCCAAATTAACTCTCTCCTGCTGAAGGTCAAAAGGGTGTCCTCCACTTCTGTCCTCTGTGGGCGTAGACTGGCCAGTGACCCCTTCTCCACTGTTCCCCCCGATCTCTTCGGGGGCGCTTGGAGCTCCAAAATCTGAACTCCAAACTCGGAGCCCCTCAAGAAAGCATAAATCTCAAACTGTACCTCGGCCCCAATTCAGCCTGGTGACCAGTGCCCTGGGAACTGAGAGAACCATGGTTCTGCCTGGGGGAACCTTCCCTGTCCTGCCCTGCCCTCCAGAACACCATATACACATTCCCCCCCTCCCCAGTTCCCCATTTCCTCACCCCCCTGCACCCCAGACTCACCCTCTGGGGCCTGTGGCAGGGAGGGGGAGCCCAGAAGGAGCCAGAAAAAAGAAGTCAGGCACCCCAACCTCCTCTGCGCTTCCATCCCGCACCCCAAACCACGGTCCCGGCTCGTATGGTCCGGATGCTTCTCCCCCACGACGAGATGCCCGTTTGGGGGTTGAGGCCGATGAGAGTCCCGGGTGCTGCCCGACAGTTCGGCGAGGAGTCCCAGGGCTCGGGCCCCTGAGATAACGATCACACGGGGAGACACCTGCTTCCTCCCGTGCTCAGCCCCACAGCAAGTCCTGCCCTGCTCTGCCCGGCCCTGCCCGCAGCCTGACTCCGCCCCCGCCCTGGCACAGGGCACAAAGCGCCCGCACAGAGGAAGAGAAACTGGGCCCCCTCCGGGCAGGAAACCCTCTCACTGCTGCTTTGTGTCCACCCCGAGATATGGCTGGGGCGATACTTAGGCCTGTGGTGACCCCCAGCCCTTTCCTAGTCGTGCAGATCAACGTGTCCAATCTTGAATAATCAGAAATACATAAACTTTATTCATCCCACCCCGCAGAAATATGTCCATGTCCATAATTTATTTATTGTCCATTTCCCTCTCTAGAGTAAGCACCTAGTAGGCATGGAACATGTCTACCAATTCTGTTACATTATACTCTTGGAAGCACTAAATTCAGTAGTCTGTACACAGCAAGCCCTCAACAAATACAATTGATTGATTGATGGATACACACACACACACACACACACACACACACACACACACACCCCTCCCCGGTCCCTGTGGTCACCCCTTCAGCACTGGGTCAGGCAGGAGGACACCACAGGAAAGCTGCCATGGGGTGAAGCCGAAATATTAATCATTCCTGACTTTTCACCATCTGCAAATCTATCTCAAGTCTTCATTTCCTCTCTGCTCTGCACTGTCCAGCCCCGTTCCCATCCCCCTCCATCCCTCACCTGCTGCAGAAAGTTAGACACTGTATCACCAGTGGTTTGATCAGAAAGTCCCTGGTCATTTTCGGCAACCTGACCAATTGGCATTTCTGAGGTGCCTCCCTCAGGTCTCAGTAGCTCATCCGATTAGTCAATCCATCAACCATATTTATTGAGCACTGATACAATAGAGTTGGGAGACATGATACTTAACCTCAGGGAACTTAGTCTCCAGGAGACAGATATTGCAATAAATATCAGATAAGGGAATAGCAGATCTGAACAGGGAAGGGTTTCTCCAGTGATTCCTGGACCAGGTTGGCACAAAGTCCAGTTTGTACACGGGCAGGAAAGTCCCTTCCCCTCCCTGATCTTGTGTCGGAGGAATGGACAGGATGAACAAAGACCTGTTCCAGCGAGGGTCCTGGTGGATCGGGGTCCCTGACCAAACAGAGAGACTGGAATGTTGCTTGCCCCCAACATCCATCCCATTCCTCATTATGTCAATAATAATAATTATCATTATTGGTATATGTCAAGCACCATTCTAAGCTCTAGAGTAAGTACAAGCTAATCATGTTGGACACAAGCCCCTGATCTACCTGGGACTCCCAGGCTAAGTAAGAGAAAGAACAGGTATTTAATCCCATTTTACAACTGAAGAAAGAAATTAAGTGACTTGCCCTAGGTCACTCAGCAAGCAATTGGCAAAGCTGGGATAAGAACACAGGTCCTCTAGCTCCTAGGCCTGTACCTTTTCCAGTAGGCCAAGCTGCCCTCTGCACATTCTTCAGCTGGGCTCACAAGCACTCCTGAACATCCATCCCACCTCCCCCATCACCACCCTGTCCTCCGCACACTCCCCGCCATGTCCTTGAAAGAGGATTTCATCTACCACTAGTGCATCTGGGCCAATTTTTCCACTTGCTTGCACCATCGGGTGACTCATCCATGATATTTCACCTTGGTTTTACCAACATAGTTGTCTTCCGGTTTTCCTCTTCCCTTTCAGCCACCTTCTCTGGCTCCTCTTCTGCCTCTCAACCTCTAACTGGAGCATCTCTCATAGTTGCTCTGGATTCCATGCTCTTTCGCTTTACACTCATTCCCAGGGAACTCATCCTCCCCAAGGCCAAATTGCCTCCACAGCCTTCTCCTCTTTCTCTGTAAACTTACATCTCCTCCTGCCTCCAGGGCATCTCAACATGGATTTCCCACCAGCATCTCCTGCTTAATACATCTAAAACTGAACTCATCTTCTTTTCCAAGTCCACCCAAATCTCTGATCTCTGTTTGCTGACCTCTCTCCACTATCTTAGAGAAGCAGCGTGGCTCAGTGGAAAGAGCACGGACTTTGGAGTCAGAGGTCATGGGTTCGAATCCCGGCTCGGCCACTTGTCAGCTGTGTGACTTTGGGCAAGTCACTTAACTTCTCATTGCCTCAGTTGCCTCATCTGTAAAATGGGGATTAAAACTGTGAGCCCCACGTATTTCGTTACCCTATTTATTTTGTTAATGAATTGTACAACGCCTTGATTCTATTTAGTTGCCATTGTTTTTACGAGATGTTCTTCCCCTTGACGCTGTTTAGTGCCATTGTTCTTGTCTGTCCGTCTCCCCCGATTAGACTGTAAGCCCGTCAAACGGCAGGGACTGTCTCTATCTGTTGCCGACTTGTTCATCCCAAGCGCTTAGTACAGTGCTCTGCACATAGTAAGCGCTCAATAAATACTATTGAATGAATGAATGAATGAACAGCCTGATTCCCCTGTGTCTACCCCAGCGCTTAGAACAGTGCTCGGCACATAGTAAGCGCTTAACAAATACCAACATTATTATTATTATTATTTCTCTCCTTCGCTCAGCCTCATATCACCTCCTGCCTTCAAGACATCTCTACTTGGATGTCCTCCCATCACCCCAACTTTAACATGTCCAAAACATAACATCTTATCTCCACACCCAAGCCCTGTCTTCCCCGTGACTTTCCCATCACTGTACAAGGCACCACCATCCTTCCTGTCTCACAAGCCCTAACGTTGGCATTATCCTTGACACCTCTCTCTCATTCCACCCACATATTCAATCCTCACTAAACCCTGCTAGTTCCACCTTCACGACATCACTAAAATCCATTTTTTCCTCTCCATCCAAACTGCTCCCACAGTAATCTAGTCACTTATCTTATCTTCTCTTGATTACTGTATGAAGCTCCTTGTTGACCTCCCAGCCTCATGTCCCTCCCCACTCCAGACCATATTTCATTGTGCTGCCTGGTTCATTTTTCTACAAAAACAATCAGGCCATGTTTCTCCTCTCCTTAAGTACTTCCATTGGTCGCCCATCCAACTCTGCAACAAACAGAAACTCTTTACTATTTGCTTTAAAGCACTCAATCACCTGACCCCCTCCTACCTCACCTCGCTATTCTCCTACTACAACCCAACCTGCACACTTTGCTCCTCTAATGCTAACCTGTTCAGTGTACCTTGATCTTGTCTACTTCACCACCAAACTCTCTCCCATATCCTGCCTCTGGCCAGGGAATATCCCCTTCCTCATAGTCCATGGACATTTATTCTCCCAGCCCTCTTGAAAGTCTTATTGAAGGCACATCTTCTCCAAGAGGCCTTTCCTGACTGTGACCTTCTTTCCCCTTCTCCCACTTCCTTCTATTTTACCCTTACTAGCTCCCTTTATTCACACCCTGTCCCAGTTCCACAGCATTTATGTACTTATCTGTAATTTATTTATTTATGATGATGTCCATCTCCCCGTCTAGACTGTAAGCTCTTCGAGGGCAGGGAATGAGGCTGTTTATTGTTATATTGTACTCTCCAAAGCAATTAGTACAGTGCTCTGCACAGTAAGCGCTCAATAAATATGATTGACTGGCTGACTGACTCTTCTCCAACTACATATTCTATCGCTATTGACAACACCACCATTCTTCCTGCCTTCAAAAGCCAAAAATCTTGCTATTGTCCTTGACTCCTTCCCATCGTGGAACCCTCATATTCATTCTATTGCTAAAATCTAATTAATTTGTACCTACCCCAGTATGTAGAATGATGTTTGACATCTAGAAAGTGTTTAACAAATACCATAAAACAATTCCACCACAACATATCCTGGATCCACCTCTTCTTCTCCATTCAAAAGTGCACCTTCTTCTTCAAATGCCATCGAGTCATTTTCAACCCATAGTGACTTCATGGACACACCCTCTTCAGAATGTCCCATCTGCTGTCATAAATTCATTCTGGTATGTGTATCCATAGTGTTTTCTTGGTATAGATATGGAAGTGGTTTACCATTACCTTCTTCTATGCAGTTAAAACTTGAGTCTCTGCCATTATCTTTGATCAACATGTTGATCACTCAATAATCCACTTTAGACTCTTTCCCATGCCGCTTCTGCCCAATACAGGCAGAACTTTGTCTGACACTTCAGCTTAGACCTTTCCATTCCTGGAACCCTATATGGCATAACTCTAAGCTTCATCAGTGTACACAATATCTCCTGCCACAGTAAGGCATCAATTCATAGGAGAGAAAAGAGCACCACCAGCTGCCAAATTCTTCTTGAAACTCCCCTTGTTTCCTTGCCTCCAGCCTCCCCCCTCTCCAATCTTTACTTCAGATTATTTTTCAAAACGGTCATTCCGCACACATCTCCATACTCCTCAAAATCATTCCATGGTTGCTCATCCTCTCTGACTCATATAGAAACTCCTGACCTTTAGCTTTATGGAACTGGATGAGTTTCCTCTCTCCTACTTAACCACTTTCTTCTTTCCCCACATCACAGTTTGCAGTCATCATTCCTGTCAAGTTAACCTCATTGTGCCTCAAATTCTCTCTCACCTCCAACCCCTTGCTCCCACCCTTCCTTCCTCCTTGGAACTCTTTCCCCCTTCAGTTTTAACAGACCACTGCTCTCCCCATCTTCAAATGCCTTCTGAAATGCCATCTGTTCCAGAAGAATTCCCTTGAGTCAGCTCAACACTTCTGCACTTAAAACTGTTCGTAGCACTTCTGTACCCATTGATTTATATATACTCTACTATTTAAGTAGTTTTTCATTCACATATCCATCTACCAACTCGATTGGATGCTCCCAAACACTTAGTACAGTGCTCTGCACAGAGCAGATGCTAAATGAGCATAATTGGTCAATTGATTGATGAAATTGCCAGATATTTTCAAGGGTCTCTTTGGGCCCTCTCTTGGAAGGAACTGAACTGTTTTATTCATGTTAAGAAGAACACAATTTTGGGGGGTGCCTAATGGGTACAGGACTCTGTACTAAGCGTTACTGGTTCGAGGTCAACAGAGGATCTTACACTAAGTCTGTTCTTAAGTGGAAAATTCAAAGATATAAGGTAGGACTTGACTGTCATCAATAGTATTTATTGGGCAGTTACTCTGTGTAGAGGACCTAACATGGGGAGCAGAGTAATCAAGTGCTTAGGTAACATGGAAATACTGAAGTGGTAAGAAGGACTTTGAAGATGGGGAGAGCATTGGTCTGCCAGATAGGAAGTGGAAGGGAGTTCCAGGCAGAAAGGAGGGCATGAGCAAGGGGTAGGAGGTAGGAGGGTCGAGAAAGAAGCACAGTGAATAGCTTGGCTTGAGAGGAGAGTAGTGTGTGAACTGTAATGAAGTGGGAGAAGAACAAAGGTTATTATGGAGAGACAGTGGATTGTGTGCCTTACAGTCACAAGTGAGATGTTTCTGCTCAATGGAGAGAGGGGCGAGTTACCATCGGAGGTGTCTGAGGAGTGGGGAGATGTTAATTCATTCATTCATTCATTCAATTGTATTTACTGAGCACTTATTGTGTGCAGAGTATTGTATTAAACCCTTGGAAAGTACAATTCAGCAACAAATAGAGACAATCCCTGCCCACAATAGGTTCAAAGTCTAGAAAGGGAGAGACAGGCATCAAAACAAGTAAACAGGCATTAATAACATCAATATAAATAAGTAGAATTATGGATTTATATACACATCAGAACAAGTAAAACAGGAATTAATACAGAGTTATAGATATGTACATAAATACATAAGTGCTGGGGGAGTAGAGAAAAGGGAGAAGGTAGGGGTGATGCAGGGGAGAGGAGGAGCTGAGGAAAAGTGGGACTTAGTCTGGGAAGGCCTCCTGGAGTAGGTGAGCCTTCACTAGGGCTTTGAAGCGGGGAGTGTGATTGAAAAAATATGAACTCTTTTAATATGAAAATTGAACTCTGAATTTTCAATATAAGAACACACTTATTGTAAGATCTTCTGTTGACCTCAAACCAGTAGCACTTAGTATAGGGTCCTATACTCATTAGACACCCAAAAAAATACTCTCGACTGATTCTGTTCTTCTTAACCATACCCTTTACACACTTGAATATAACAGTTCAGATGCATGCAAAATAATGTTTTTGAAAAATGATCCTGGCAGAAGACCAAGTTACGAATAGCTGCATCAACTCTGGGACCTAAGACATAGGAAGAGTGGGGGATTTGAACCCCTCAGTTATCTCTAGCACATATGCTGAAGAGAGAGAGAGGCTTTGAGCCATAGAAGCTCTGGGAGCTGGGGGAGGGGGCTGCTGGGATTGGTTGGATCTGGAGGACACTTCTGACCAGTCCAGGGACAACCTCTCTGTGGAACAGGAATGGTGACTGGATCCAGTCTAGGCCTCTGACATGGACCAGCTCACCAATCATTTTCCAGCTTGGGATATCGGTTCCTTAGACAAACTAGGCCCTGCCCCTCACCCCACCCCAGGGAGGAAGGGACCGTGGACTGGCTAATGTTGGGTTCTGCACTCTGGGATTCCCCCCCTCCCCTGCAGCAGCTCCCTGATCCCCATGGTCTGACACTTGCATCCAGAGAATCCTCAGCTCCTCCTCCTGAGAGACCTTCTTGCTTATATCCCCACCTCCGGGCCGGATGGCACCTTAACCATTACAAAGGGGATAAGACATCAAGCAGTGTGACCTGGGTGGACCCTTCCTGAACCATCAACCTCATGAGTCCATTACCCTGCAGGATCCCCAGCTAAAAGAATCCCCAGAGTGGAGATCCCCTTCTCCCCAATCCAGAAACCCACCTTAATCTCAGCTTGCACTCCCTGCGCTCCCCCTTCCCACTCTCCCCTGGACCTGGTTTCTTCATGTGCCACAGGATGAAGCCCCTGGCCAGGCTCAACTCCAGCTCGGTGGCAGCCGCCACTCCCAGCATCAAACTCCAAGACATCCACCACATGGGTTTTTGTGGGGCTGTGGAATTGAGAGGGTCAGCAGAGAGCGGTGAGCCAGCCTGACCCCGCACCTTGCTCCTACATGCCCAATGGCCCCAACTGTACCTGCTCCTTTTCCCTGAAGCTCTGGGCCCTCTACCCCTTCTCTCTGCACAAAGCCAAAGCCCCGGCTTCCCTGGGACTGGCCCAGCCCAGAAAACCTGCAGGTTGGACTGCACTTAGTGTGCTCTCTCATGGGGTTCAGTTTCAGCGGAGCCCCAGAGAAGACCAGGGTTCCCCTTACCCTTCTTGCAGGGCACATACCTGGGTAGGCAGAGGGCAACATCAGGGCACTGTGCACCAAAGCAGGCATAGCCAGTGTCCCTAGTCTCTGCCCACAACTCCAGGGTCTGGAGGAGGTGGAAAGTGTCGTCGGCATTGGGGAGGGTCTCACTGGAGCACTCCTCCCCACACAGGACCCACCTCCCTGTCCTTCACTAGTGCAGCAGGATGGACCTGGGGCAGAATTCAGTGTTCGGACATAAGAGAGTCAGGCTGCCATCCAAAGCATCACAGAATGTCACGGTCACCTCCAGGAGCACTGAGGAATGAGGGAGAGACAGTGGGACCAATGACCTGGAGAAATAGAGAGGCAAGTGTAGAACTCTGGATATCAGAGCTATTACTAGGAAAAAAACCTTTCTTAAGACTTTGTATCTTTCCCTCTCTCCCTTCGCTACATCACAACACATAGAAATTCTTCCACAAAGTTTCACCCGATCATCCTTCGCCTTTCTCTCAGTTACTCTCACAAGTAAGACAGGGAAGTTACGATCTGGGGGAAAATAAGGAAGCTTCAGGATGCACATAGTATGAAAGAGGTCTGACTGGAAAGTTTGGGTAAGTGGTCAGTCAGTCAATCGCATTAATTGAGTGCTTACTGTGAGCAAAGTACTGTGCTAAGCCCTTGGGAGAGTACAATATAAAAATTAATGGACACATTCCCTGCCCACAAGAGCTTAGAATCTAGAGCTTACAGTCTTACAGTCTAAATACAGTTAGACATCCCAGGCTGGAGTCACCTGTTCCTGGAAGTTGCCATAAAGGAGAAAGGAGGACACAAATTGCCAAATTATAATAATAATAATAATAATGTTGGTATTTGTTAAGCGCTTACTATGTGCAGAGCACTGTTCTAAGTGCTGGGGTAGATACAGCGTAATCACATTGTCCCAAGTGAGGCTCACAATCTTAATCCCCATTTTACAGATGAGTTAACTGAGGCACAGAGAAGTTAAGTGACTTGTCCACAGTCACACAGCTGACAAGTGGCAGACCTGGGATATGAACCCATGACCTCTGACTCCCAAGCCCAGGCTCTTTCCACTGAGCCATGCTGCTTCCCATAACTTGTCCTAAGTATGAAAATGTCCTGCGATTCCTTTGCCTCATCATCCCCAGGCTCCTTGGGAAAATTGATCTGTAACTCAGTTTTCCTAACACTTCTTAAACCTATGTCTTCTCCCCATCCCTGACAGTGAAGGAGCAAAGATCAGGACAATGAAAAATAGCTCCATTTGGCAAAAGCTGAGAATCAGAGAGGTTTATCACTCCCCCTAGATCACACAGCAGTTCAGGAGCCCTGGACTAGAATATCTCAAATTCCAAGCCCGGTGCTTCTTTCTTTAGATCTCATTGCCTCTGGCTCGGCCAATGACTCACTGACTCCTCTGAGGTGCCAGTAGCACAGGGCGCTCCTCAGAGAAATGGCACACTCCTCTTACATGTACCACAATACCACCTGGGACCAGAAGGGGCTGCTCTCCTTGTAGGGCCAGTGACAGTCTGTGGCTAGTTGAGTAGTTATCCAGTTTAAGTCTGCCTCCCCCCTTCTAGACTGTGAGCATGTTGTGGGCAAGGATTGTCTCTGTTGCTGAATTGTCCTTTCCAAGCTCTTAGTACAGTGCTCTGCACACAGTAAGCACTCAATAAATATGACTGACTGAATGAATGAATGACCCAGGCAAATCTAGAAGTAGAGCGTTCCCAGCCCGTGGATGGATTCCCAGCAGCGTCGTGGCTGATGGAGAACTGATTCCACCGCAGAGCCATGGGCCAAGGAAGCTGTGTTTTGATCCTAGTTTCTTGATGGTCAGTCCTGAGACACATTTAGGCACCTGAATGGGCAAAGTGAAGAAGCAAAGGGGACAAGGAAGCTGGGAATCCAGAGCTAGGAGTCTTGACACTCATCCCTGCTGCAGATTTGGAAGTGTATCCAATTCTCCACTCCCAGTGGAAGTCCTTCTCATAACTCACCAGCTCCTGCATCTTTTCCTGGATCAGCTTCCTTCCCACAGCCTGGTACAGCCAGCTCAGGTGGACACCACCTCCCACACTGTGTTGTTTTAGGGCATCAACTGCTGTCTGTCCACCAGGATGGCCATTAACAGGCCATTGCCCACCATGGCTGTGAAGCAGGCTTCCTCTGTTTGAAGCCCTGAGAGCCAGGGAGGGAAATGAGAAAAGGGGGAATGAGAAAGGAGAGATGAGGTGGCTTCGATTGGATCAGCCCACCTTCCCTCACTTCCAGGTCTTGCCCTGACTGCTATGTCTTCCCAGTTATACTGTCTACTATTTACTAAGTGACAATCTGAGCTCAACTTCTTCTGGACTGTCCTTAAAATCTGCCTCCTCCAGGAAGGCTTCCCAGAGTCATCCCACTGGCTCCAGCCACTTCAATAGCCTCACAGCTCTTATTTCTACCTCCATTAATCAATCAGTAGTATTCTTTGAGCACAATCAGTCAACCGAGCCTTTTTTGTTTTAATGATATTTGTTAAGTGTTTACTACATGCCAGGCACTGTACTAAGGTCTGGGGTAGATACAAGCTAATCAGGTTGGACACAGTCCATGTCTCCCATAGTACTCATAGTCTTAATCCCCATTTTACAGATTAGGTAACTGAGGCACAGAGAAGTGAAGTGACTTACCCCAAGTCACATGGCAGACAAGTGGTGTGGTCAGGATTAGAACCCAGCTCCTCTGACTTCCAGACTTTTGATCTATCCACTAGGCCATGCTGCTTCTATATCTTACATTTGGTAGTTACACTTGAGAAAGAACAATGCAATAAAGAAGGTAGTCTTGTTCCCTGTCCACAAGGAGTTTACAGTCTAGAGGCTGAAATGGCACAGAATAAGGATATGCTTATAAATGCTCCTACTGTAGACTCAGTATTAAATGCTTGGGAAAGTACAGAGTGAGATGACACAATCCTTGCCCCTGGGGAGCTTATGATCCAGGACAAAATTAATTGCAGAAAGGAGGAGGAGACTGGAAAAACGGATATGTGGATGAGAAAGTACTCATTTATTCATTCCATTGTATGCATTGAGCACTTACTGTGTGCACTTGGGAGAGTACAATACAATAAACAGACACATTCCCTGCCCACAACAAACTTACCGTCTGGGGGAGGGAAAGGGAGACAGACATCAATACAAATAAATAAAATTACAGATATGTACATAAATGCTATGGGGCTTGGGGGGTGTCGGGAGAACAAAGGGAGCAAAGTCAGGGTGATGCAGAATGAAGTGGGAGATGAGGAAAGGTGGGGCTTAGTCTGGGATGGTCTCTTGGAGGACATGTGCTTTCAATAAGGCTTTGAAGGGGGAAAGAATAACTGTCTGTCGGATTTGAGGAAGTAGGGCATTCCATAACTGTCTGTCGGATTTGAGGAAGTAGGGCATTCCAGACCAGAGGCAGGATGTGGGCTAGGGGTTGGCGGCAAGACAGGTAAGATTGAGGCACTGTGAGCAGGTTAGTGCCATACAAGTGAAGTGTTCAGGCTGGGTTGTAAAAGGAGAGAAGTGAGTTGAGGTAGGAGGGGGCAAGGAGGTGGAGTGCTTGCCAAAAATCTAGCCCAGAGATCCCTAGTGTCTGTTTGTCCTCCTCCTCCTAAAGTTCTCTATCCCTTCCCATTTCCCTTCTGCCACATCTCAGCCAATACCCCCTGGACATGACCAGCTTGGAGAACCTGCAGGTTGAGCTGAAGGTTTGAAAGCTCAATTGCTTAGAGAACAGCATCAGCCTTTGAAAACCCACACAGATCCGATTGCTCTGAAATGGGTGTAAGACGTCAAGGGCTTCCCAAAAAATGCATCCTTTTTCATGAAAAAGTAAGGCTAGAGGCTGTTGTAATCAGTGGGAAAAGTTGTGGAATTTTTGTCGAGGTGCTGGGTCAATATTGACCTACATGCTGGTAATGACACAAGAATCACTTGACCAGATTTAGTCCACAGGGAAAGATAGGGGTTCACATCACAAGGTGTTGAGTCAAAGCTGATCCAAAATATCTAACCCTTCAGTGGTATAACTGAAACCCAAATGGAAAGAGCAGGGGACTGGCATCCTCTGTCACTCAGTCATATTTATTGAATGCTTACTGTGTTCAGAGCACTGTACTAAGCCCTTGGGAGAGTACAATATATTAATAGACACTTCCCTGCCCACAATCAGTTTACAGACTAGCAGGGGAGATAAGACCATCAATCACCCCAAAAGTGAACCACAACATCACTGGCTCAGAATGGCGGCTCACTTGGAAGCCACTCCAGCTCCTATCCTCGGAATTCACAGAAACACACATGAAAAAAGTAGTTAACAATGTAACTCTTGACCACCTTGTATTCATTATTAAATCTCTCCTTCCCTGGTTGGGGATGGTGGACACAGGTTATTTTACAAAAGGTTGCTCTGGTTGAAGTCAGAGACTTCATACCTTTCTCAAGCCTCCACCGTGGGGTTTGACAAGCCTTCCTGCTTATTCTTAAACACAGCCAGATTACTTACAATAATGGTGGTATTTCTTAAGTACTTCCTCTGCGCTGAAAACTGTAGTAAGCACTAGGGTAAATATGAGATCATCAGCTCTGACACAGACACATCCTTACATAGGGCTCCCAGTCTAAATAAGAGAGAGAATAGGTATTTAATTTCTATTTTAACAGATGGGGAAACTCATGCAGAAAGATGTTAAGTGACTTCCCCATGATCACAAAGAGGCAAGAGGAAGAAACAGGATTAAACTCCAGAGTCTTCTGACCCTCAGGCCTATATTCTTTCCACTTGGTCCCTGCTTTCTATACACAAAGATGTTTCTGGTTGTGTTGCCCCATTTCCAAATTGTATCTTTCTATTGAACAGTGGAGTCACTGAATCACATGTTTACATGTCATCTCTCATACCCCAAACAGAAGAGCCCCAAGGAAAACTGGATTTCTCTCCCTCCCCATCACAGGGCACATGCCCAGAAGGCAGAGGGTACCCCAGGATTTTGTGCTGCATCCAGCAATGGTAGCTGGAGACCACATCTCCAGAGTCTGGTGGAGGTAGAATATGCCATGAGCATTGGGGAGGGTCGCACTAGACCCCCACAGCCCCTCCTTCCCATCCTTCACCTGCCGCAACTGCAGGATGAAGCTGGGGTAGAAGCTGGTATCCAGGCAGGAGAGGGTCAGGCTGCCATTTGGGCCATCATGGTGGGTGGCAGCCATCTCCACGAGTGCTAAGGCAGGAAGAGAGGCAGGACTGCTGTTTCCACTGGGCAGGGAAGATGTTTCCAGGAAGGAGCCAAAACCTTGTTCTCAGATGCCTTCCTTGTCCCTCCTGGTCATGTCATCCCAGCTACCACCTTAGCTGCCGATTATTTTACCTATTGATCAATTTGTCACTGAGGCCAATCATTTTTAACTATTTGCTCTTCACTATTCATCTACTGTCTCCCTCATGAAACTTCCAGAACCAAACGAAGTATTCTGTACATAGTATTTACTCAGTGAATTCTTAGGGGGTGGATGCAGGCATAGTTAGATTACATTCACTCTGGAGAGGCACATGGATTCTTTTTGATTTGCTTCTGATCATCAGTGATGAAATATTTTGAAAAAGGTATAACCAGAATGTGAATGCCCCACAAGCCCCATCACCCCAGTGGGAAGGCAGCATTCTAAGGCATAATATGTCAGCGAAGGGTGACAGACAGTAGAATGCAGGGGCTGAGTGTGGGAACAGGTGGCACAGTGCCAACTCCACCCCACCCTTTGCCAACCATCTTCTTCTGACATCCCCACTTCCCCCTCACGTCCACCACCTATGCCCCAACCACCTGAGAACACATGCTCCAGGACTTTTTCTTATACCATGGCTGACTTTTACCCTGCTCCTACTTCTACTCCCAGCCCAGCTCCTAGCCCTGCAGAACACTACAAGTATTTCAACTGGAAGGGGAGATGCTCCTGCTTCTGCTCCAGCTCTATTCCTAGCCCTGCAGGGCTACATGTAAATCAATTGAAAGCACAGATGGACAGGAGCCAAATGGGGATTGGCTCTGGAAGACGTTCCCCTTCCATGTCTCAGATGCCCCCACTTCCCTTCTGTCTCACTGTACCCTGCTGCTGCGCCAAGAGATGGATGAATACAAGTAAACTGTGAAAACAGCCACCACTCTCTCCATCTTCAGTGGCCTACTAAAATTAATATCCTCCAGGAAGCCTTCCCTGATTAATCTTTAAATTCCATCTCCTTACCTTCCTTCCTCCAGTATCACCTATGCAATCCACTCCATACCTTCTCAGCTCTTAAATACCTAACCTTCTAGTTAATTGCCCCTCCAAACACCTGCAATTTAATTTAATATTTGTCTCTCCCACTAGATGGCAAACCATTTCTTCTTTCTCCCTTATACTGTACTCTTCCAAGTGCTCAATACAGTTCTCACTACTCAAAAAACTCTCAATAAATACCAGTGATTGATTGATAAAAATCAACTTTGGACTGAATAGTTGCTTGTAGAGAGATGGATGGATCAATGGTTGATTGGGGGTGAAGGTCCTTTTATGGTCTGTTCTCTTCCTTTTGGCAGATTTGGACAATCTTTGCCTTGAAGGCTAAGACCTATTCCGCAGCCGTGGCTGAGGTTTCGTTCTTCCTAGTGTTACAAGTGAGAACTGTGTCCCAGCAGCCACTCTCTGCTGTCAGTTGTGGCTGGGCTGTCCAGAAAGGAACTCTAATCCTAGGTGCAGAAAGAGTTCGGACAGAGAGAACTCCTTGCAGGGAGCACGGGGCAGGGCTGGCTTCTCAATGTCCTTCCATCTGATCCCGGGAGGGATCAACCAAAATAAGACATACACACACACATGCAACGTGCACTCATGCACATGGGGACTTGGGACAAAGAGGTTGAAGTAGGACCCTCCTAGACAGCTCCCTACAGAGGGGGCTGGGCCATTCTGGATGGGACGGAGAAAACATCCTCCTCCACCACCAGTCCCAGCTCTGACAGTGACCTTGGGATGAATGGGAGCATGAGAGGATCAATTTTCTTATTTTGATTCAAGTTTTTGTCAGTGTCATTTATTCAGCATTTACAATAGGCAAAGCACTGTGGTAGATTTGGACAGCAAAATCAGTGAAGATCCAGGCGCAGCCCAAAAGGTGCTCCCAGTCTAGGAGGCAGAGGACACCCCTACAGAAAAATGAGGATATAATACAATTAACACTGACAATGGGTTAAAATTCAACACTCAAAATAGTATCAGTAAAATAGTAGTAAAAAACTTTATAAGGGGGCAGTTTTGAGGCACCTCACCAATCAAGGAAAAGCCATCCTCCTTCCTGGGCGAAAGAACCCAGGGGAGAGCCCTCAGGTCTCAGGGACCTGATCCAGCTGTGAGTCCTGTGGCCCTCACTTCTACCTCCCATGATGCCCTGACAGGGTGTTTCCAGCTGGGAGGCAAGTGCTGTGGGGTCTTGGCCGGCACAGACCCTATAGGACCCTGTCTCATTTTCCTCCTTCGCTGCTGGTCAGCTTCCTTGGGGTTCTTCCATAGCTTCAGGGGGCCAGTCTATTGGAGTCTGGGAGGTAGGAACCCTGTTTCCAATCTCCCTCTCACTTCCTGTGAAATCCCAGGGATCTGACCTTTCCTCAGCCCTTCAGACCTCATGATGTGGCCTGAGGGCACTGGGACAAGGACTGATAATTGGGACAATTCTCTACTCTCCAATTCCCCCCATGCTCTGATTTAAGATTTATCTATCAGATAGCCTCATTGCCTCAAACATCACCTGGAGCCCAGATGAGATATATATCGCGGAGAAGCAGCATGGCATAGTGGATAGAGCACAGGCTGGGAGTCAGAAGGTCATGGGTTCTAATCCCGGCTCCACTGCTTGTCTGCTGTGTGACCTTGGGCAAATCACTTCTCTGTGCCTAAATTATCTCATCTAAAATGGGGATTAAGACCTTGAGCCCCATGAGGGAGAGGGACTGTGTCCAACTTGATTTGCTTGTATCTACCCCAGTGCTTAGTACAGCACCTGGCACATAGTAAGTGCTTAACGAGTACCACAATTATTATTATTACTATATTATACTGTACATCCTCTGTGTGTCGCTAACAGTGTTAACTAATGCATGGGCCCTTGGGGCTGCTGCTGCACCGAGCCCTTGGGTCATAATGCTGGTGATGATGGGCCTATCTCTCATTCCCATCCAACTCTGCACTTCCTTCCCACAGTCTCACTAACAATTGCCTCTTTTACCCAGCTGGGGGCTCTGACCTGTTCCTGAGCCAGGATCCGGGGAGAGGGAGACACTGGAATTGGTCGGCTCTGGAGGACGCACTTCAGGACAATCCGGGGATGTCATTTCTGTGGAACAGGAATGGCACATGGACCCAGACCTCCTCTGAACCCCGAGTGCAGCCTCTGTCCCTCCCATGTCCGATACCAGGCTCAAGCTGGTATTGTGTCTGCAACAACCTTCCTTCATCATTCCATAGAGTCCAGCTCAAGGCCTCCTCCTCTAGAAAGCTTTCCCTAATTCTTCCTCTTCTTTCCAATGCATCAGAGTCATTCAGGACAACATCCTCCTCCTCCACTCTCTCCTCTCATTTCCATGTCTGCCCATCTGTTGGGGGCGTGGCTGTCTGTATGCCTGTGCGGACTCCCCATGTCGTACAAGAGCCTCCTGAATGCAGGCACTCTATTACCACTTCTAGAGACTCCCAGGCTAGACTCGGGAAGAGATGGATGGAGAGGCCTTGGCTTTAGGGATGAGCCTCAGGGTTCTTGCTTTCCCTTGAGACACAGACAGCCTGTGAGGATGCAGGGTCCATTCCTGCGGGACAATGGGTCAGGGGCACTGCGCTTTGGACTCTGCTGCCCACAGACACTCACCCTGCTCAGAAGCAGCGATCTGATCCCCTGCATCTGGAACACAAACAGAAGGACAATAAATATGGCCAGAGGGACCAGTTCATCCATCCTAAGTCCCACCTCCGGGCAGATCACACCCAATCCATCTATCAACGTGGATGAAGCCACCCGATAAGGAGGTACCAAAACCTTCTCAGCTGCTATTCAAAGGTCTGACAAATCTCACTGCTGGGAAAATCCTGGCAAAAATCTTACTTAAATTTCCTCCTGCTTTCAGTACATCTTTACATAGACATCCCGCTGACACCTCAAACTTCACCAGTCCAAAACAAAATTCTTCTTCCCTCCCAAATTCAATCCTCCCCATGACTTTCTCTCTACCACTGACAATACCAATATGTTCTCTGTCTAAAAGAAGCTCCTCAATCTAGAATTATCCTTTACTCCTCTTTCACCTAACACTCACAAATTCAGTCACTCACCAAATCACAGCAGCTGCAGAATATGCCCTGTTCTCTTCATCCAAACTGTAACCTCACTGGGCCAAGCACTGGTCATATCCAGTCTCAACTATTGTATCAACCTCCTCGTTGACCTCCCTTTGTCTAGCCTCTCCCCTCTCCAGTCCACACTTCACTCTGTTGTCTGGATCATTTCACAAAGTGTCTTTGCCCATCTCCCCACTTTTCAAAGATCTCCATTGGTCATCTAAACCTCTATGTATCAAGCAGAAATTCCTCACCATCAACTTTAAAGCACTCAATCAGCCCTCTTTCCTTTACCTAACCTCACTTCTCTTCTACTACAATCTCATCCAAGCACTTCAATCCTCTAATCTCAACCAATTTTGCCTCAATCTTGTCCCTCACACCACTGACCTCTTGTTCAAGAACTCACTATTGCCTGGTACTCCCTTTGGCTTCACACCTGCCAGACCATGCTCATCCTCAAAGACCTAAAATGACTAAAATCACACCTCCCCCAGGAAGCCTTCCCTGACTAATCTCTCATTTTTGTACTTTATTCTCTCTCTCCCTTCTGCATTACCTATGCACTTAGGTTGGAAGCCACTAATCACCTATGCATTCACCCCTCCTGCCCCTCCCACCCCAGCACGCATGCAAATAACTCTAAACTCTTTAGTTTTATCTACCTGCAATTTGCTTTATTGTCTCATTCCCTTGTGAGAGTGTAAATTCCTTGAGGGCAGGGATAATGCCTTTTGTATTGTACTCTCCCAAGTGCTTAGTACAGTGCTCTGCACATAAGTGCTGAGCGAATACTATGGTTTGATGGATACTCCATCGCTCCACCCACCTCAGCTGAGACTACCCCTCCTCCCAACTTCCACCTTAAACTCAATTGCCCCCAGCTCCCTTAAGATTAAGATTTGACCCCCTATTTTCCAACCCATCACCTGTTTTCTTCTTCTTCCATATGATGATGCCCACAGCCGGGCTCAGCACCAGCACAGCAGCTGCCACTAAACCCAGGGCCTGGTCCCGTGGCATCAGCCATGAAGGCTTCTCGGGGGCTGCAGGGGATTAAAGGTCAGTGAAGAACCCTGCCTCAGTCTGAGCCCAAAGTAAATCTGCTCATCATTTTATCCATCATTTGCACGGGGCTCACTGTCAGTAGAGAAGCAACCAAAGGTATGGGATGTGTCTGGGACCCCATGGCGGAAGATCTGTTACCTAAGGGAGGCATTGAGAAGCAGCATAGTGTAGTAGATGGAGCACAGGCTTGGGAGTCAGAAGGTCATGGGTTCTAATCCCAGCTCTGTTGTCGGCTGTGTGGCCTCTGGCAAGTCATTTCCCTTCTCTGGGTCTTAATTACCTCTTCTGTAAAATGGGGATTAAGACTGTGAACCTTATGCGGGACAGGGACTGTCCAATCTGATTGGCTTACATCCACCCTAGTGCTTAGTACAGCATCTAGCAAAAGTTAACACTTAACAAATACCATCATTATCATCCTAGGAAGTTTGCTCCTGTAACCCCCTATCTTCCTTGGAATTTTATGTTTATTAATAATAATAATAATAATAATGTTGGTATTTGTTAAGCGCTTACTATGTGCATATCACTGTTCTAAGCGCTGGGGTAGATAGAGGGTAATCAGGTTGTCCCACGTGAAGCTCACAGTCTTCATCCCCATTTTGCAGATGAGGTAACTGAGGCACAGAGAAGTTAAGTGACTTGCCCACAGTCACACAGCTGACAAGTGGCAGAGCTGGGAGTCAAACCCATGACCCCTGACTCCGAAGCCCAGGCTCTTTCCACTGAGCCACGCTGCTTCCCCAAGGTTTACTGGTCCTAAAGACTACATTTCCCAGAAGAATCCTCTTGGGAGTATGACCTGTGGTTTGCTTCTAGTACATGAGTCAATATGCTCAGACGTAGATATTTTCAGTAGTTCCTGTTGCTGTTGAATCAGGTACCATGGCAAAAGAGCAAAAATTTGGATTTGGGTCATTTCTCCCCATGTACTCTATCCTCTCTACTCTCTATATTCTATTCAAATGATTTTTCTTGGTCCTCAAATTTCTGTGATGGTTTGACACTATTTTCCTGGTTTTGATACTGTCAACCTGTCAACAAACTTCCACAAACTGACCTGTGAATTAGAACTACAACCTATGCTGTGCAACTGTGATTTAACACAAAGTTTTCCTCAGTGCCAACTATGCCAGTTTCTTCTCCACATCCCTTTTGGCTCTGCATTTTCCCAGTCATTGCCTCTGCCTGCAAAAACTGCTAGTTGGGCTCCATGCTGGTGACCTTCCTGATGGAGTTCAGCCTCAGAACAGCCTCCAGTGGAGGCCCAGCTACCCACCACCCCCTCCTTCCATCTTCCCATGGAGCAGGTACCTGGGTAGAAGATGGGCACTTCCAGGGTGCTGTGCTCTACCACACAGGCGTAGCTGGCATCTCCAGCCTCTCCCCATATTTCCAGGGTCTGGCGCACATAGAAGGAGGAGTCGGCATTGGGGAGGGTTCCACTGGAGCTCTCGTCCCCCCACAACCCCACCTCTCCATCCTTCACCCAGCGCAGCAGGATGGAACTGGGGTAGAAGCCAGTGGCCAGGCAGCTGAAAATGACCTTGCCATCCCTTGCATCGTGGCGGGTTACAGTCACCTCCGGGGGAGCTGGGGGAGAAAAAAGAGATTGCAGCAGAGACAAGGTCAAATGGGTCAGAAGACCATGACAATCCAAGCTAGTATAGGCCCAAACATGGAAAAGGGGACCAGGCCCAATGAATTCCAGAGCAGGAAAACTGCTCATTTCCCGGGACCAGAGGAAAAGCTGTTTTGCACAGGATGTCAATCATCCACCAACAGCTGATACACAGTAAATGACAAGGGAAATTTTTAGCAAAGGGGAAGGAAGGAAGAACTTGCCTCCTGAGCCAAGAAGAGCAAGTTCTCCACATTAGCATTCATAGGAATTGAGGAGAAGGAATTTTTTCCCCCAGAAAAGTTGAAGGGAACAAACGCAGCATTTGCCATCGCTCCAAACCCCAGCAGTCAGGCCTTGGGGAGTGGGTCTGGCTAGCTGAACTCCAGATGCTTCCCAAGCATGGAAAATTTCTGAAACCCAGAGTCATGGGATGGTGGCACTACAATAAGCTTGGGGAACACAAGCCTGGAACACAAAAAAGTTCTTGTCTTAATTGTTAATGGAAGCGGGCCCTGAACCCTGGTCCTGAACCCTGCAAATCTGGGTGTCCACATTAAAAGTGAAAAACACTATCACTTGGGAGGGAGGGGGGAGAGACAAAGAGCGACGGGGAAGGGCAGGGGGGAATCTCTCCATTTTGTGAATGAGTGATCTCGGAAGCGATAAAAGTTGGGAGGCCAGTCCTGGGTCTCAAAGCAGGAAAGTGGTAAGGACCCAAATCCACATCTTTTCTGGACCACGGTCAGCACTCACTGTGCACTCTGAGGTGCCAGAAGCGAAGAACCATCTTCATCAGGAACGCACATTCTTCTCTGCTGTAACGTTCTGCTATCTGAAACTGGTAGGCTCTCTCCTCCCAGAAATTCCCAAACTCCTTTTTGGCAAGCTTGGTGGAAACCCAGGTCCCCTTCAGCTCATCCAGCCACAATACATCCTGTCCTTCGTAGGCAAACCTGAAGCGAGAGACCACCTGGACGCCTCTGTCCAGCTCACAACCCATGATCACCTGAACCGTTTGGCTCCCTGTAGGAGGTGGAGAACAGAAATAGAACCTTGGTGAGCACCCA